>NC_137816.1:32591477-32604692 GCF_963921795.1 Nannobrachium achirus | reverse complement strand
GGTTCCCTATGGAGACACAAATAGCCTGCTTTGTTCCCTATAGAGCCTGCTTTGTTCCCTAGGGAGACACCAAGAGCCTGCTTTGTTCCCTATGGAGACACAAAGAGCCTGCTTTGTTCCCTATGGAGACACCAAGAGCCTGCTTTGTTCCCTAAGAGCCTGCTTTGTTCCCTATGGAGACACAAAGAATATTCCTTTTTCTTTCAGCAGTTCACCCCAAATATTACTCATTTTCTATTACAAACCCCATGAAACCTTTCGTGGATATCTTTTTGTTTTTGTCGCATTCTTAAGCAAATACTTTGATGATGGAGACTCCAGTAATTGATAGAAAATAAGTAATTCTTTGAGTGAACTATACTTTACTGGGACTTTAATGTCCCATGCCGCCGTATGGCTGTGTCACATGCCAGCATCGCATGCCGAACAATAGCCGATCTAAAAGCCCACAATGTGTTGTGAGCTTGTAGATCGAGTATTTTCGGCCTGCGACGCTGATGCACAGCAGCTTGAAATCGGGCTTCTGAATCTGTTTATTGTTGCTCGGTCGTCAGTCTTCCAAAGAGATGAGTTTCTGGAAGAAACCGCAGCCTTTTCGAGCTTAAGAATCCACTGTGTATCAGAAGTATAGCTCATTGATGGTGCAGATAGTTGCTGTTTTTTTGTTTTGTTTTTCTGCAGAGTCTGGGCTGTGAGGAATCTTGCTGACACCCAGCGTAAATCAGTTTTTCTCTAATAATCTCAGTGAGGGGCCATTTATTATATAACTGGCTGAATTTGTATGTGCTTTACATTTATCACAGTCTGTGCCAAGAGGATATTCTAGCTTCAGGCATGGAAATGGCTGTGTTGCCCAGTGGCTTTTGGCATAAAGGAAAGAAGGAGGGAAGACTATATGGGCACTATCTTGCACCCTGCGCAAATCAAGTTCAGGGCAACAGTCGTTACTAGTCACAATTAACAAGTTGTGCAGGGCCCATATATGATTAGGAAGGACATTATGTACTGTGCGCCCATGGGTGTGTTTTTTCTTAAAATGTGTTGACCCATTGCTATCGTATACTATACTGTGAGGAAAGTAAGAAAGCGATTGTGTCTTAGACCAGCCCCGTGCAAGTCCTTTGTGACAGTGCAAACATTTTGTTATATTTAGAGTGCACTATTAGTGTTAAGACATGTGTATAGTGTATAGTGGGTATGCTTTTCAATAGGTGCACACTACTCAAACAAAATCGATCTGAATTCAACACAAGACTCATATTCAACATGGTAGAATTGCTGAGAAATCAGCGAAGATGTTGAAAAAAGTATTAATGATCTGGGCCACATTACTACTCATCTGTGGTCGTCTTATAAGAAAATCTAGTATGCAAAGGTTGCAAGTAGCATATAATGATGCATGAGAATACTCCTTAAAAAACCCAGAGGGGGCAGTGCTAGTCTGATGTTTGTCACTGCTGGAGGACTTTTAAAGCACTTTTAAGACATTTAATGTTCAAGTTCATGCAACGGCTGGATGCATCTACTAACAGCATCATTGTGGCTCTCTCCAGCCCATAATGAGCAGTCCAAGATATGCCTCCAGACTAAGGATGCTCTGGCTAAAGTGCCTGTGTGTGTTGCCTTTGGGTTAATTTATGTACTATTTATTTTACATTTTTCATATTGATTTTTAATGCCTGTCGTGTTTCATTATTGTTTCTTGTTTCTTGTATTTAGACTTGAGTCTGCTATTAAAGATTGAATTGAATTGAATATCCATATATTGCATCAAGTGAGTGCCCATTGGCACCAGCCAATTTGCTGTGCTGAGAGGTATCTGTACATGTAAATCGTTTCCAAGCTCAGAAAAAAACAGCAGATAACCATATTCCCATTACTGTTCCTATTACTCTATTAATAAGACTATCACTAATAAGAATGTGCTGTGAATAATAATGATCAAAAAAAAGTCTGTTGGGCAAGTTACAAGTTGTTACTTATTACTTTTGCTATGTGTTGATACTGTAGCTTGTAGATCTGCTTTTTTCACATGCGACAATCTCCTAGTGACGGATGGACAGCGCAGCTCATAGACAAACGATGCAGGGAAATGATGCAGTGTTTATCTCAGTCAAAAACTAATTGCATTCATTGTAACGCAGGAACACAGTAGGCTATACCTGGATTAATAACATGAATAAGATGATGGTCGCTACTCGCTCTTATGACGTGTTAATTGTATATTACTCAGTAACATGCAGTGCTGAACAATGGTTGAAAAAATAATAATAATAAAAATAAAAATAAAACTGAGAATGAGCATGTGATTATTGAATTGATATGCAAAAATACCCCAGATGTCTCTTGGACAAATGAAGAGACATTACAAAAGGTGTGATTCTGACCAGCAGCATGGCCCACCTCATGGCCCACCTCTCCTTTCTATGTGACGTTTTGGTGAGTGGACCATGCACCACCCTGGCCTACTGTAGATCATCTAAATAGGGTACATTAAGATAACCTACAGTATACACAAGCTCACAATGCATTGTGATGCGAAGCAAAGCATTTTGAAGCTCTGCTATTTTTGAAACATTTTGAACCTATTATTTTTTAAACAAAAACAAAACTAATCTTGTATATGAGTGGGTCCCTGGCACAAAATATTTTCAGACGGGTGTCCGTGAAATTGAAAAAGTTTGGGAATCACCGTACTATGCTGTACAAACATAAAATAAAAAATACAATATCCATACTAGCATTTGGTGAAAGGTTGATAGAGGTGAAAGCAGAGAGAGTTCCATTATACATGTGAGCTGAAGGCAGCCTTAGAGCTGTTTTATATCCAAGGCCACCGCTTTGAGGAATATCAATAGCAGAGAGTGTTTGTGCATGTGTGCGAGCGTGCATGCTTTAGGACAGCACCTGCCAGTGATTGAGCTAGTATGTGCCTAAGCCAAGCCCCCAGAACGGAGGCCTGAAGCGCCATGGACATGGTGGCCGTTTGAGGTACTGCAGTTGGGGCTTCCAACACGAACGCGCATCCTAGGCTTCTTTGTATTGACTGCGCGTTCATAGCGGAAGTGCTCGTTCATGAATTGGAGCCACAGCGTGTCCATGAAGCGTGATTATGGATCCAACTGGGAAAGATGGATGGAAACGGCATAGAGTGCTCGTTTTCACAGTTATTGTCCACGACACTGCAAGCGGCGCGAAGGCCAGCGGACCTTGGTCCTGCTCTTCGCCCCCGAGCGCCGCAGGCGCTCGGGGGCGAAGCCGTGGTGAATGCACGTCACCACGGCGAAGCCGTGGTGAATGCAATCGTTATATTTATGCCCAGGCCGTAAGGCCTGGGCAAGCGCACGATAAACGCCATGATAATTGGGTACCGTGCACCTCGCGCAGTCCAAGTGACTACAACGGAGCGCTCCCTACGTCCGGTTCAGCCAATCACAAGCTTCAAAAATGAGTCCGGGGCGTGGTTATCCATCTTTCCCAGTTGGATCTATAATCACGCGTCCATGAACAAACTCTATGACGCAAAGCGCGTCACAGAAGCCCCACTACGTCACGTTTTCGAGGCGTTTCCAAACGCGGAAGTACGCTTCATGCGCTGGGTGAGCAACTCAAAGCAAGTGGACGGGAGGGGATATCTGGTGTCCTCTCTATACTTATTTAAACTCTATGGCCTAAGCACGTAGGCTACGTGCGTGTCTGCGTACGTACCTGTGCATGCATGTGTGTTTGTGCATGTACAGGTGTGTGTGTGTGTGTGTGTGTGTGTGTGTGTGTGTGTGTGTGTGTGTGTGTGTGTGTGTGTGTGTGCGTGCGTGCGTGGGTGCGTGCGTGCGTGCGTGCGTGCGTGCGTGCGTGCGTGCGTGCGTGCGTGCGTGTGTGTGTGTGTGTGTGTGCGTGTGTGTGTGTGTGTGTGTGTGTTAGGGATGGGACGATATAAAAAAATCATATCACGACTATTGTGACAAAAGAAATTGTGATTTACAATATTATCGCGATAATCAAAATCCATTATCCTGGGGCGGAACATTTGCCAAAGAATAGCAGATCTACAAGCTCACGACACGTTGTGAGCTCGTAGATTGGCAATTATTTGGCAAAGACATTTGATAGAGAGTGGAAAAAAGAGACTGTATATAGGCTATTATAACTATAAGTACCTTTTACCAGTCATATGGTTTAAATGGTACCAGATATGCAGCTTGGCAAATAAAAGGTGAACTGATCCCAGTGCATGACGGAGGACGATATCACGATAAATTAAATCTCCACAATAGGATTATCGTGAGTGTTTTTTATCATGATAAACGATAATATCGCTTATCGTCTCATTCCCTAGTATGTGTGTGTGTGTGTGTGTGTGTGTGTGTGTGTGTGTGTGTGTGTGTGTGTGTGTGAGTGTGTGCTCCTTCATAATAATGATTCCACACGAGGCACCTGTCCCAGACGGCATCCCCCATGCAGTGCTGCTGACCAACTGGCAGATGTCTCCCCAGACATCCTCAACCTCTCTCTGCTCCAGTCTGTTTAGTCCCGGCATGTTTCACAAAGACCTAAAGTCGTTACCTGGCCCTAAAACACAACTCAGCTCAACGCTGCTCTTCAGGGCTGATAGTCGTTCAGGCAGAGACGCCTGAATGCATTAATTTCATTTAAAAAAATGAAAAGATAAAATAGAGCGTGGCAGAAAAGTGAGCACTTAAACCTGATTGTGAAACTAGCGATTAATGTGATTAAAGTGATTAATGAATGTATGGTTGCAGAAAAAACTAAAAAACAAATCTGATTAATCTGCAAAAGAACATTCAGAGGTGGCAGAAAGGTATCGTCTCTGTGGGTTGGAAACCACAGTAGTCCTATATATTACTGGAGCCCTGAACTGGGCACTGTTGCCTGAAGGCATGCAGCCCATCACCAATATACCCACCATAGTTTACAGTGGTACATAGATATTAGCAAATGTATTCAGTCCAGTATTCAAAATTTGACTCAAATAAAACTCATTCTAGCTAGTATTGAGAAATGGAAAATAGTCAAGTAGAGTAAAGGTAGGCCTACTTCTGAATTGTACTAAGCACACTCATTAGGAGTAAAGGTACTTTTAGTTACTTCCCACCACTGACTCGAACTGCATGTCCTTCTGAGCTGTTCTTTCCATGATTGATAGTTTGCCTATACAGACAAAATATTTCAATGGACAATGGCCATTACCTTACTTACCCTCGCCCCCAACACTGGCCTCTCTCCCACACCTGGAACTGAGGAGCATATTATGTGAGAATGTTGTTCATTGACTACAGGTCGGTATTCAACACCATTAGTGCCCTCCAAGCATGTCACCAAGCTGCAGTGTCAAGGCTGAGGCTAATGAGGTGAAGTGGAATGGAATGTGGCCGTGACGGGGGAGTCAGAGAAACAGATATAGACAGGGAGGAAAGAGAGGTTTGTATGTCTGCATGCCCTCTTTTTCGACACTCTGAGATCTTGGACCTGGATGCAACTGGATCCTGGACTTCCTGGGGAGGCACACGTCAGTCCGACGTCTCATTACGCTGACAATGTGCGTGTGGTTAGGGTTCGGGTAGTTAGTAATGGGGAGAGTCGGACGAACGCAACGTCATTGCTTTCATCCATCCTTGGAGCACGGCGTGTGTGCAGCTTGTAGATCTGCTATTTTCACATTTTTTTAAAAAAAGTGTCGTTCATTCATTTTAATCAAGGCAAATGTTAGAAATAATCATGATTTGAAGTCATATATGACCCAGCCCTAGTTAAAACCTCACCAGAAGTGAGCTGCCTGCCAGCCAACTATAGGCCCAGTGGATCATGCAACGATACTAGTCATCCCAAGCAATGCACTGTTCACTCTGCTACCATCTGGCAAATGGCAGCCAGCACTGGGTCTTCATCCAGCAGGCTTCGGGAGATTTCATGTCCACCGGCACCTCAATCTGCCATTCCCCCACTCCCAATGAGGGAATGTCTGTAGTTAGAATGGTGTTCCATCCCTCCGGTATAGTTCCTGAGATTTGTACAACCGTCGCTGTCGGGTAGAAACCTCTTATCTCCAGTCTAGTCTAATTGTTTGTGTTATTATTTTTTTGTTTTAATTATTATTGTATCATTATTACTTTTATATTAACGTTTTCTATATTTAACATATTCTTATTGTATTGTTATGAACACTGTTGAGGAGCTTGAGTACAATAGCACTGTACATATGCTGTAATGTATGTGGGAATAAATACCTCTGGGACCACCAGGGGTGCAAATGGACCCTTTATCTGTAGCTCTACAAATGGAACAATATTTGAACTTTCAAGATATTTTCTAATACCAAATTGGCCAAATGTTATATAAGAAAGAGGCAAACATTGTGAAAATAGACAATCTACAAGCTCAAAACTAAATGTAATGCCTACAATTCCAATTAAAAGTTTGGGAACCCTTGGCTTAACTCAGTGGTTCTCAAACTTGAGGTCGGGACTCCAAGTGGGGTCCCCAAATTATTTAGTGGGGTCCCCAGATGATTAGCTTAATGTAATTTATTTTTCTCACTCAACAGTAAACAAACCAACATACAGTATAAAGTACCATGCATAGTAATACATAAGGACCGCAAGTCTACACTAGAAACGGAGGGGGAGAGTGATTTAATCCGTTAGCTCCGTTGGTCTGTCCATTTTTGTCTCTGTACGTAACCTTACGGACAACACTCAACCCGATTGATTAAAACCGATAAAAACATACGTATGTATACAGCGATCGGGTGCAGTGCACTGTGTTTTGTTATTATTACTCAGTCCGGGTGGTTAAATCTGTACCCTCGCGGAGTTGCATTTACCACGATAACGTTGCCGACAGACAGCAGCTGCAGAACCAGTCCAGACTGTTACCAAACATCACGTCGGGTCTACAAATGTTGGCTAAAAATGCTTAGGTTTATTACACGTGTGTGCTGTGCGTGCTGTGCGCGGCCCCAACGGGAGCAGGTCAGCACGCAGCACGTAAATAACGTAGAGGGGAACTATGCATGTCGACGGATCTACCGTACGTACTCTCGAACCCAAAAACTTACACAAAATCAAGCATACGTAACTATAAACGGCCCTTAAGTGTATGCAGGATATATGCAAATTTATAAAGTCGCAAATTTATGGACTTTCAAGATTGTCAAATACTAAGTAAGCAAGAGGCAACGCGAGGCGTTGTGAGCATGTAGATCGGCTATTTTCAAATTTTTTATCTGTGGAACCGTGTCACATTAAATGTAACACCTAAAATTCCGAATGCTTGTTAAGGTGGGGGTCCCCAGTTCAAATATGTTTATTTTGGGTTTCACTCACAGCCTTAAAAGGTTTGAGAACCCCTGGCCTAACAAATGCAAACTGAGGGTCCTTGAAATCAAAAAGGTTGAGAATCACAGAGGGACACTTGTATGCCATACAAGTGCTCCTCCATTAAACTGGAGGGCCAGGCTACCCATGCAGTCAATGGGAGTTCTAATAGAGGCCAGACAGGCAGTTAAGTGTCAGTCAAAGCCAGGACTGCCTCCCTCCATCTCCTCACTGCTCATATACTGCCCTCCTGATCGCCCGTCTGTCTGTCCTCACTGACCACTGACTGATGACAAGTGACAGCCAAGGACAGCAGTGAGCTCCAGCCCACAGCCGCGGAATTGAGTCACCCGGCAAGTTGACAGCTCTAACGCAGACACCCATCCACCCACCCACACAGGCATGCACGCACACACACAGACACACACACAAAATCGAACTTCAATCATGTCTGTGAGGACATTGGCCTTCTGGGTATACACATACGTAGACTTACAGTACGCACACATAAGTGTATATTTTGTGTGTACACATTGTAACGCACTGTAATATGAGATCCTGATACAATCTGGGAAAGCATCTGTGTAATTTTGTATTTTTGCACGCACTGGCTATTCAAAGGTGTCACCTTTACAGATTTAAACTTTTTTGTGAGAGAACTACTGATTTAGAGGGCATTTGTAGAATCAGCCTCAGGTCTTAATGGGTTAAATTTTGGGTGCCCGAAGGCTGGGCGGATGGATGGGGTGTGTACCCCATGGGCTCTGATGCCTGGTGGTGGGTTGCCAATCCTCTAGTGCCACCCTTAGGGTCTGTATCCTTTTGAAAGTGTTTTTAGATGGCAATGCCTGTCTGCCATGCATTTCTATTAGGGGTATAACGATTATACAGTAGTGTATCGATGCATCAATTTTAATGTCAATGATCCAACAATATATATCGATATGTAAACAGCATCATAGCATATGGTGTGACTTGTGTCGATCTAAAATTGTATCACCTTGAAAAGAATCGGTTGTATTGATACTAAGAATTGAATGTGCCTTGTTAAAACAAGAGGGGTTTAATTACTTCACACTGAGTTCCATATGATTACACTTCATCTCTATAAATACCTGTCAAGTTGTGAGTTTGTCCAAATTTGATGGGATAAAATGTCTATTTTTTATCCCATGTCTATATGTATTTGCCAGTGAATCATTGTGCCCGATTCATGCACTTTATGGCCAAATTACACCCATATTTTGATCTTACTGGCATTTAGGACAATTCCCAAGTTAGGGGTCAGATTCAGCAATTTCTTTTTTTTTGTCTGGGATTTTGAAGGTAAAACAGAAATATAAGCCAGATTTAGTAACTTTATTTACACTTTATTTACGACCAGATTGATGAAACCCATTGTGTTTACTTATTGTGGGCTCGCCTGTAAGGCGAGCACACTTTAGATATTGTCATAATTTATCTATAGGCAGTCAGTCAGTCATACTAGTGCAAGTTCTCCTCAAAACTTGGGCACCTATGCACTCCTACATACTTAGACAGAAAATGAAAATAAAAACATCAATGTGTTCAGCTTACTGTGGCGATGTGTGCTATTATTTTTTACAGCAATCGGCCAAATGGTGGCGCTGTAGGAAGCCTTCGAAAGTGCGAACTTTGAACAGGTAGAGCTCATGCTCTGTTTGAGGTAAAGCCATGAAACCTGTACACGTATGAGTCTCCTCATGCCGAACAACTTTTACGCTCTGACTTTTAACCTCTGACCTTTAGATCCCCCAGAATTTTTAATTATATGAAAAACAGTAAAAATCTATCTCCTCCTGGGATTTTTGCGTTACGCACACGAAACCTTTTTCACATGAACTTTGGACCAATACGGTCAAACTGTCGGATTTCTTTTAAAGTGAAACATTATTTTGTAATAATTCAATGAATATTGTGGTTCAATGCAAATTATTCTTCTGCCTCTAAATCATATATGCAAAGGTACATGTTCATGGCATTTGGCAAAGATGTAGACTTGTAGAGGGTTAGTCAAAGTATCACTGAAACCAATTTTATTCCAATCGGCCAAAGGGGGGCGCTATACAAAGCGTTTGAAAATTCAAACTTCAAACGGGCATAAGTCATGACTTGTTTCGTTTGAAGACATGCAACTTGCTTGCGCATGCTTTGACTCAAGCGGAAGACATCTGTGTCTTTGTTAAGTAAGCTCCGCCCTTAGATTTTCCTCCATTTTGAAACCCGCTTTTATTCTGGAATTTTCGCGTCACGTGCACAAAATCTTTTTGACATGAACTTTGGACCAATATCTAAAGATCTGTCAGATCGGATTTGTTTTAAATTGAAACATGCTTTTTTAATAATTCAATTAATATTACAGTTTTATGCAAATTATTCTTCTGCCTCTAAAACATACATGCAAAGTCACATTTTCATGATGAAATACTGTAGAGGGTTAGTCCAAATATCATTAAAACCAATCTTACCCCAATTGGCTAAAGGGGGGCGCTATATCATTTTGAGCAGTTTGTGAAATGCATAAAACCGTTTTTATTCTGGGATCTTTTTGCAATTTGCATGAAACATTCTACACACAATCTAAGGACCTTTATCTAACATGCCGATGAAGTGCACACAAAAAATAATAATAATAATAATAATACATATAGCTGCAAGCAGCGATAAAGTGGCCAAAAACACCTCAAATCATGAACACAGCCTGCGATGTGCGTGAAATCTTGCAAGCTCATTCCCACTAAGTCAAGGAACAGATGCCACCCTTCTCACATTGACCTGTTATAGCGCCACCAGCGGGTCAACTTTTGCATAACACATTTTTGGAACAAAATGCCTCAAATCATGCATGACGCGTCCAATTACGTCATTAACATCAAAGAGAGCACTGGCTGCGATCTTGACATTTTGTACTTTTATAACCATTGTTTTTTGGCTTGAAGCGAGCCCACAATTGTTTCGAAGGAATATTTCCCTTAAAAGAAAAGAAAAGCACTATACATGTCACACATAACGTTTGGTAAAATAGTTTTTGAGAGGAGCACTGGGGTTTGATGGTCCCTGAGAAGTCCGTGCTTACTTTGTTTTCTGCTAAGCTATTTGTGGCTAATAACCCAGATGACGAAGATGCCGTTTGGGCAGTGAGCATCTCAATGGCTGATAGGTTGGAATAGTGCAGGCATCACATATGTAGCGAGGCTGTGAGCGCTACCAATCGCTCCTCAGCTCAAAAGGTGCTCTTCTGTATGCGGCCCCTTAGAGAAAATTGCAAGATATCGCTGTGGCAAGATATGTGGTGCAAAGTAACTGTGTTGGACGTATGAGGTTTCCACCCGACAGAGACGATATCTCAAAATGTAATACTCCTAGAAGGAAGAATTATTGTAATTTGTTGTGTCTCAAAACAATCTATAAAGAAGCATATTCCTAATTACAGTGTATGGCATAAGGTGACTGTGGTGGCTTAGGGAAAACTATTGTATATGTAATTGTATGTATTGAAATAGACAGATATAACACATTTAAATAAAACCCTTTACCCTGATTCCCTGTTATAGGGATCAAATATATCCATTTATAGCCTAGAGCATAATGCATTGTGATGAGTCGTGTTCTCTAAGTATAATAATGAAATCCCATAAACGAAATCAAAGGCCAGGATGGTTAGGTTAAATATTTATTGGTTCAAAGAGCCTCTTTTACATGGCGGTATGCTGTATGCATTCCTGCGACATACATTATTAAAACTAAGGCAACATGGATCATATTTTAGCAACCCATGGAAAAGGTGAAGCTGGCTTTGGAACAGTTTAGTGCAAACAGGGTTAAATAGGCTACGGTACAATGTGGCGTTAGAGAGTAATATGTAGGGTTAAATGCATTAGAACACACATGAATTATATATGTGTGCTTCTCTGTTCCTTGTGATGTAAAGGAACATCCACTGTGTAATTGTCTTCTCATTACAGGGAGATAAGTGGATTTCTTAAAAGCCAGTGTAATTGTAAAAGCCACAGGGAATCGTTGTTACGGAGGGGTTATGAATTTAACTGTGAAATCTGCCACACCTAAGCAAATAGCGCTAAGTGCGATATAAGTGAATTCTTTTACTGGGGACACTTAAAGGCGTCACACGGGGCGGAACAAGCTTCTCGGAAAATGCATTGTGTATATTAGTGATCCATTCTCATGGAAGAGAACAAGTTAAATAAATGGAAGGGAAAACATAATGTGTACCCAATTTATCCATTTATAACCAATAACGAGTTAAGTTAACACTCAGGATTTTACTACAATTTGCTCACATACAACAAACATATAAAACGTACATTATTCATTACAGTCATTCAATATAATGATGGTATAAAACTTATTACAATCGCTGTGAGCTTGTACGTCTGCTATTTCTGAACATTTTTGAACAATTTATCGCGGCCAAATACATATAAATTGTAGTCTTTTGACATGAAGAAGTTTGAGTACCGGTGCCTTTTAGTGAAGTTCCATGCAGCACTTACACAGTACAGTTAGGTCCCTGCGGAGCCCTTATACTGGCCCCTGGGGGACAGATTTGGTCTGACTGGAGCTGGACGGCGTGCCATGCGTCCACAGAGACGCTTGGCCTCAGTACGCAGGAGGAGGAGAGCCCCGGGGCTCCATGCAGCAGCACACAGCCATGTGCCTGCCTCTGCTAACTGCTCTGTCTTCAAAGCTCATCAGAGGAGCACTGCAGGGCCTCGGGGCCATGAGCCTCTATCACTGCACTACCGTCTGTCAGGGATCAGTGGGGGAAAGTAACTAAGTACCTGAACTTTTTCTGTTGTTTCTTCCCCCGTAAATGTATGTCCTACTTGATCATGCTTGCACCGTCACACAAAAGCATCAAAAGTAGCAGATCTACAAGCTTGAAATGTGTCATGTAGATCTGCTACTTTTGCCATTTTTGAATTTCTGAAAATTAACAGTTTTGGACACAAAGGCGATACTCAAGTACAATTTTGAAGTACTTACTTAGTATTTATAGCATTACTTTTTACTCACTTTTTACACAATAATTATTTGAATAGTTTAGTAACTATTTACGTTGTACATTTTTTTTACTCTATTTGTTTATTTTGACGGTGCAACGTATATTAATGAACAATACAATCAATGTAATACCCTGGATTTAGCAAACATGCAAATCTACATCCGCAGACCCCAGAAAAACATAAAAAACAAGTACATTACAATACACATAGTATAAATACAAAAACAGAGGAACAAAGATTATAATTACTGCAACATATACATTAACCAAGAAGCCCATATTCTATAGTTATACAATTCGACAATAGACGATTTAAAAAATATTTTTGACAAATTTTAAACTTTCATTCCCATGACCAATTTGTTTTTCTATAACTCAAGTAAAAGTTTGAATACTGGCCTTTTACTTGCATTTCTCTGTTATTTTTACTCAAGTAAAGACAATCAAAGTACCGGTTCGCCCGGAGACGCCAGCCGCAGACAGAAAGCTCAGAAGGATAGAATGCAAAAAAAGGAGAAAAAATTACAAAAAACAGCAGACACGGAGCGCTGAAGCGAGCTTTGCTCGTTCACACGATACTGCAACCACGGAGCGGAGGGGACATTGCTTATTGCTTCCATCAATCCGTCAGAAAACTAAAGTCGAAAGAGAATCGCAACAAATGTGTGTCCGTTTTGGTTTTCGTTGGAATGTATCTGAAAGGCTGGTTATATGTTATTTAAGTTCTGTCAGGGCCAATGAGAAATGTGCACAATCACAGTGATTTTTTTTGCAGAGGTAATAGCCAAGTCTTCCATTTGAATGCGGAGGACTCATTTTTCACTGACACAGCCA
>NC_137816.1:32538977-32586477 GCF_963921795.1 Nannobrachium achirus | reverse complement strand
GAAGCGTTGGGGAGGCCAGATAATGGGAACACAGCAAGAATGAAAGATAGATTTGGCTTGATGTTTTTAAATGGTGATATTTTTATAATTATTGCCATTAAAGGTAATCTATTCTAACCAATATTGGTTCTTTTTGTACACTTTTACAGATTGGGGTCCCAACTGGGGAGTGATGGTCGTTGAAATAAAAACTGAACTAGAATCACCGAACTAATATACTGGAAACTCAATCTACTCTGTAAATTACTCTGTGCTTATTTAATTGCGACCGTCAGGTCGCACTTACTATCAAAACCTGCACAAACTGTGAGTCAGTCAGTCAGTCAGTCCGTCCGTCTGTCTGTCACACCTCACACATCACACTATTGCCCTGCTCATATCTCCGCAACCGTTGCCCTGATCCATGCCAACTTTTGCACACACACTCCTTGCCTGCCAAACTACAACCTCCAAGGACCCCCGGAGCTCCAGGGACCCCCAGGTCCCTGGGGGACCCCCAGATGTAAAAAATGACCAAATGTGCAAAAATGACCAAATGACCACCCCAACGGGGCTGCTCACGGGGAATTCCCGGGGACCACCGACTCCTGGTGCTCCAGAACGGATGCCAAAGTGGTGGCGCCCCCAGTGGAGGACCCCCTCCACTGCAGCTCACATAAAATGCCGTAACTCGGGCTAGGAGCGTCCGGGAGAGCCGGGGCCGGTACCTATTCGTCCGCCAAGGCAACGCGGAGACCCCACCCCTCATTTCTCACATGGCCCCATATAGCGCCACCATCAGGCTGATTTTTTCAAACACATTTTTGGACACTGCTCCTACAGATTTTGCCCTAAAATCACACAAATCAGTACACAGTATGTCTACACTCATCTCATCAATATGGATGTCCCATATAGCGCCACCATCAGGCCGATTTTTTGAACCACATTTTTGGACACTGCTCCTACACATTTTGCCCTAAAATCACGCTGCGACCTGACGGTCGCTTATCTCCCGATTAGGGAGTCTTACTGGTACTCAGAATTCAGCTCCATATACTCTCTCTGAGTTCCAGACTGAGGGTATGGGGTAGAGGCGAGTGTTCCCCTCCTGGCCCTGGAGATAAGAGCCGGAGTTCCGAGCAGCCCCTGGGCCATCTCTACCCGCCCTGGGAGCCCCCGTCCCGGCGAGCCTGGGGCCCCCCTCTTCCCCCTCTGCTCAGTAGCTCCGGGGGCGGGTAGGGACACCCCCTGCGACAGCCCTGGACGTTCCATCAGAAAAGTCAAACATTCTTGTCTGTAGTCCCTTGGGAATCTGTTGGGGACCCCCAGGAACCCCTCCGTGGATTTTCGGAAAAGTCAGAAAAGTCAAAATCCAAAGGTGTTGAAAGAAAAACCTAGGTGTTGGAGAGAGAAATGTGAAAATGTGTTGGAATTGTGTTAGCTATGTTTAAATAGCCAAAGTATTAAATCTGGTTAAAATGGTTAAAATCATTGTGATGTTATTGCGACCGTAGGTCGCAGTTACTTACACTCCTATACTATCCAAACCTCCACCGGCTGTCCGTCAGTCCGTCAGTCTGTCCCTCCGTCACGTCACTCGTCACACGTCACACTTTCCCCCTACTCATATCTCGGCCACCGTTGGCCCGATCCATGCCAAAATTTCCACACAAACTCCTTGCCTGCCAAACTACAACCTCCAAGGACCCCCAGAGTTCCAGGGACCCCCAGGTCCCTGGGGGACCCCCAGGTGTAAAAAAATTACCAAATGTGCAAAAATGACCAAATGACCACCCCAACGGGGCTGCTCACGGGGAATTCCCGGGGACCACCGACTCCTGGTGCTCCAGAACGGATGCAAAAGTGGTGGCGCCCCCAGTGGAGGACCCCCCACACTGCAGCGCACATAAAATGCCGTAACTCGGGCTAGGAGCGACCGGGAGAGCCGGGGCCGGGATCTATTCGTCCGCCTCGGCGGTGCGGAGACCCCACCCCTTATTTCTCACATGACCCTCTTCTAGCGCCACCATGAGGCCGATTCTTGCAAAACACATTTTTGGACACTGCTCCTACAATTTCGGCCCTAAAATCACGCAAATCGGTACACAGTATGTCTACACTCATATCATCAACTTGGATCTGTCCCATATAGCGCCACCTTCAGGCCGATTTTTTAAAACACATTTTTGGACACTACTCCTACATTTTTTGCCCTAAAATCACGCAAATCGGTACACAGTATGTCTACACACATCTCATCAACATGGATCTGTCCCATTTAGCGCCACCTTCAGGCCGATTTTTTAAAACACATCTTTGGACACTGCTCCTACAGATTTTGCCCTAAAATCACGCAAATCGCACAGTATCTCTACAGTCATGTAATCAAAACGCATCTGTCCCATCTACACATTTTTGGCCTGTGGAGATAAGCGACCAACGGTCGCTTATCTCCCGATTAGGGAGTCTTACTGGTATTACACTTTGCTGACCCATGGGGTGTCCCCGGACCCCACTTTGAGAACCACTGGTGTCCTTCCGTGCTAACAGGGACCAGGGTTTCTCAATGGTCAACGCAGCGTTGAAAGCCTGTTAAACTCTGTGTGGTCAGTGAAGTGAACACTGTCACTGCATCCCCTTCGTTTTCCCCTGGAATGCTGGCATTTGTAAAACTTGAAATAACTTCTTGCAGATAATTAAAGTGTGTGGAAATGCGGTTAGAAAGATTTAGACAGACAGGCCTCTATTGATCCTGCGAGGGAAATTCAGTTGTCATACTAAAGCAGGCAGCACCGCAGCAGGAACCACAAGATAGATACAGATAGGAGAAGAGAGATACATAAGCTTAAAAAAAAACAAAAAAACGAGAGGAGTAAACAGTGGAATTATGATGCAAAGGAGATTTCGGCTGTCTTCAGTTGTACTGACCAGGATTTGCATGATGTATGAGAGTATTAACACATGCGGCTGCACACACACATAAGCTATGTTGGAAAACATTTGTAAACTTTAAATATTATGTAAATATATTTTGTAATATGTAAACAATAGTTTCACATCCAGAATAAATCATATGAATTAAATTTGAATTGATAATTATGATTTTCAATATACCCTTCCATTTCCAATTGGCCCCCATGATGGCACCACTCATGGGGGCCATGGTCAGGGACGTGCTGGCCATTCGTTCCATTTTGGGGGCTGGGCGGCCAACAAAGTAAATCGTCACTGTCGGGCAGAAACCTCGTATCTCCAAGTTTCAAATTTATAATTTTTTTCGCAAAGCAAAGCCCTGCTTCATCATATAAGGCCGTTCCACAAAAGTAGTGAAAACAGCAGATCTACAAGCACACAACGCCTCGCGGTGCGAGGCGTTGTGTGCTTGTAGATCGGCTGTTTTCACTAGTTTAAATCATTTTTAAAATGATAAATACAAAACAAACGGTTTTGGACATAGCAGGTTTCCACCCGACAACGACGGAATATAACTCATGTACAGTAATTGGCCCACTGGCTTGTCACTTGTCATGATCTGAAATGGCAAATCTTTGAGTAGCAGCAGCAGCGCTATAGAGAGAGATCTCTCTCTATAGCACGCAATGAGGGCCTCTCCAACTCTTTTTCCCGGGCCACGGTCCCCCTTTGTATGAAAACATGTGGATTGCATCGCTGTATTCTGCATCACTTCTCAAAGAGGAACGCCCCGGAATTCTCTATGATTGCCTGCATGAGATTGGGTCGATAGTTCTCACCACTGTACTCTACTCATCACATCACATCAGCCTGCAAAGTGCTTTCTGATGTATAAGTCCAATTTCACAGCCTCACACCCACACTCTAACACCTCTCTGCATACCCATGCACGGAAGCAGTGGCGGACAGTAACTAAGTACATTTCTTTGCTGCCGTGCAGAAAAGTATTATCTTCATATTTTTTACTGTGCCCTATTTGATCATACTGACAGCGTCACACAAAAGCATCAAAAGTAGCAGATCTACAAGCTTGTTTTAAGCTTGTAGATCTGAAAAATGCGAAAGCATTAATTTTTTATTTTTATTTTTTGTAATGTAGCCTACTGTTACTTTCCAGGATTCAAATCCAAGAGTAACAAAAGTAGCAGATATACAAGCTCAAAACGTGTTACTTTGGCATCACGTTTCAAGCTTGTAGATCTGCTACTTTTGATGCTTTTGTGTGAAGCTGTAGAATGATCAAGTGGGGCATTCATTTACAAAAGAGCGCCCCCTCCCTCCCAAAAAAGAGTTTGAATATGTAGATAAGAGTATTCTGCCGCAATGTATTGTGTACTTCTTCGCAGGGGCACCGAGTGCCGCGCTGCGAGCTTGTAGATCTGCTATTTTTGAAAAGTCATGAAAATGTGTGCAAATCTTTGTGAACATTTGTAACTCAAATGTTGCTTCTGGGGGGTCCCTGGAACTAAATATTTTGAAATGGGGTCTGTGGCCACATACATATCATTTTGGATGTCCTTGACAAAAGTTTGAGCACCACTGACATAGACACATGGGCAAAAAAAAAAAAGAATAGCAGATCTACAAGCTTGCAGCACGGCAACGTACCCAGGGCCCAGAATTTGTTTGCGACACCCCTGTACAGTACCCATGGACGTGGCTCCGCACCGCTCGGCCGTCATGGCTGGAGCTCCATCAGTGGTGACTCCGCAGAGCTTCTCCCACGGGAAATTCATGTTTTCTATGGCAAACTGACACGGCTCAAAAAAATGTCCTTTCCCTTCGTCGTACCCTTGAGGCTCCTTTTGATCGAAGAAGCTCTTCTGAAATGCAAAACCAGTCACCGACCTCCCCCTTGTAAAGGAATTAACAACCGAGCAGTGTCTGTGGCATCAGTACCTTGCTGCTTTATGTTACCTGACTGTGTTTCTCACAGTGCTATACCGTTAAATTCCTGCATTGTTTTCTGGGTATGGCGATGACTTTCACATCGAGGCACTCCTTTAATAAAGGCACTCTCTGCGATGGGTTTTCAGTGCTGGGTTATGAGTTGAGCGTAGCCCTCGTAGCACTCGCTTGAGCTTAGTTGGCAAATAATAAATGGTTTTGTTGGGCGGCAAGGCTAGCTGCCAGCGGTTTTACTTTCTGTTCTCGTTCAGCACCGGTATACAAATCCCTTTTTCCTGGCAAATTAAACAGACAAACTGTTTTGGCAAAAGCTACAGGCTAGTGATGCATTTTAATTTGAGCTTTTATGGCTTGATATGTGTTAGGGGTCGTTTTCAATGGTTTTGTTATATTGAAAATTCATGTGACGTGCTGCATTCTAAAATGTATTGTTGATATAATGTATTGGTGCTATAATTTATTGGCGCTATATAATGTATTGGTGCTATGTAATTTATTGGACTATTTATTGTTAGTTATGCTGCAGGACAACTTTGGAAACAAGTGTTATTAAGCTTTTATGTGTTATCCATGTCCATGGGTTTACGTTTTGTGATTTTGCTCACATATCCTTAACCAAAATCAAATCAAATACACTTAACTCTGATCTTGGTGGCAGGGGCGGCCTTAGTAATCTGGAGGCCCGTTTCAAGAGCTATTGATGAGGCCCCCCCACGCCACCGCCAGCGCACCCAGGCCACAGTAGCCACGCAACAATCGCACACAGAAGTTGACTTATAGTCAATGACTGCCTGCTATTTATATATTATTATTATATCACTACATAATGTTATAGCATTGACCTAAATGGCGTTATATTAACAAGGATATATGATTATTAAAAAGTGTTATACATGTGTTGCAAGTTGAACAAGCCTTGCTGGCTAGCTCTTGGAGGCCCCCTGGTAGCTGAGGCCCGTTTCAATTGAAACTGGTGAAACATAGCTAAGGCCTCCCCTGCTTGGTGGAAATGTTTATTCATTTTGTCCGCGTGGCTTTAGATTTTCTTTTCTTTGTCGCCACCATCTCTACCTAATGTGGAGGGAGAGAAGCATAAGATTTATATCTGATACAAGATGTGATTTTATGTCATAGTGACACCCAGTGTTCAAACTACAAACGGGGCAAATGTAATTGTATTTCAAAACTCTCTCTCTCTCTCTCTCTCTCTCTCTCTCTCTCTCTCTCTCTCTCTCTCTCTCTCTCTCTCTCTCAGAATACCAGTATCGGAGTACTTCTTCCATCACGGCCACCATCCATATGTGTCACCCGTCTCTCCTAGAGAGAGACAGATGGGCGACAGGACGCCAGAGGACATCTCTACCTGAGATCCCACAGACCCTGATCACTTGAGAAATAACCAAAAGCAATATTGATTGGTAGAGCCACGTGTGCAAGTGCAAATCATGTAAGCTATTGTGATGAGACTGTCTGTGCAGATGTTAATGTTGTTTTCTCTAAAAGGATTTGACACACACCCACGCACGCTCGCTCGCACGCACGCACGCACGCACGCACGCACGCACGCACGCACGCACGCACGCACGCACGCACGCACGCACGCACGCACGCACGCACGCACGCACGCACGCACACACACACACACACACACACACACACACACACACACACACACACACACACACACACACACACACACGTCTGCAAGCATACCATTCCCATAGCAACTTGAAAGGGAGGATGCAGCCATTACTCCTATAGGATAGATAGAAAAGCCAAGCACCACAGACTGTCCTGAAGCCAAGGCGACTTGTAGGCAAAACTTGTCAGGTAGAAACCTCTTATCTCCATTTTATAACTTTTTATGTTTTTGAAATGAATGCCGTACTTCAGGGGTGTCCAAACTGTTTTCAAAGGGGGCCACATTAGAAAATATCAAAACACCCAAGGGCCGACTACATCTCCTGACAAAATGTACTTTCGTTCTGACCATAACAAAGTCACATACAATATTGTATTTAACTATAATCATCAATATTTAATATTGATGTGACAGTTGTGTGCTCTGAACAAAACACAAATAACTCACATTACCAAATGTAACCAGTGAAAAAATAAAACAAATACACCAAACCCCTTCAGAGTGAGACAACAGGGAACACAGGCCTAAATGACTATAGACCCGTCGCCCTGACCTCTGTGGTCATGAAGGTCCTGGAGCGACTTGTCCTGGCCCATCTGAAGCGCATCACTGATCCTGTGCTGGACCCGCTGCAGTTCGCGTACAGAGCGAATAGATCCACGGAGGACGCCGTGAACATGGCTCTGTACCACACTCTAAAACATCTGGACACTACCGGCAGCTATGCCAGGATCCTGTTCGTCGACTTCAGTTCGGCCTTCAACACCATCCTACCATCTATCCTGGAGCACCAGCTGTCCCTGCTGCAAGTTCCTGCCTCCACTCGCAGGTGGATTACGGATTTTCTATCCAACAGGTCCCAGCGGGTGAAGCTGGGGAAGAACATTTCCAGCTCTAGGTCCACCAGCACCGGTTCCCCGCAGGGCTGTGTCCTGTCCCCACTACTGTTTTCCCTGTACACCAACAGCTGTGTTTCTCTCCACCCGTCGGTCAAGCTCCTCAAGTTTGCGGACGACACCACCTTGGTGGGCCTCATCTCCAAGGGGGACGAGTCAGCCTACAGGGGGGAGATCGAGCGGCTGCAACATTGGTGCAACAACAACAACCTGGAGCTAAATGCCCTGAAAACAGTGGAGATGGTGGTGGACTTCCGGAAGGACCCAGCCCCGCCCCTTCCCATCATGCTGGGTGGCACTCAGGTGAATTATGTGGAGTCCTTTAAGTTCCTGGGGATGATCATCTCCAGGGATCTGAAGTGGGAACTTAACATCGATACCCTCCTGAGAAAGGCCCAGCAGAGGATGTACTTTCTTCGGCAGCTGCGGAAATACAGACTGTCGAGGGCCATGATGACGCAGTTCTACACGGCCATCATAGAGTCCATCCTCACTCATTCCATTATCACCTGGTTCCCCGCTGCAGCTGCAAAAGATCTCATCAAGCTGCAGCGGGTGATACGCTCTGCAGAGAGGGTGATTGGCCGTCCCCTGCCCTCCCTCAAGTCCCTGCACGACTCCAGGGCGCTGAGGAGGGCAAGAAAGATCATGGCCGACCCCTCCCACCCTGGCCACGGCCTGCTCACCCTGCTCCCCTCTGGGAGAAGGATGCGGCATCTAGCAGCCAAGACAGAGCGCCACAAAAACAGTTTTTCCACTCAGCCGCCAGGCTGCTTGATGACGCTGGTTTTCCTTCTGCCCCTGCCCCTTAGGGACATCAGCAATATGTCGCACTACTGAACACTACTGCACTTTATATATATTATTTATTATTTATTTTCTGCACGGTGTTGTTTTGTGTTTGTTGGTTTAATGTTACTTGTGAAAAAAAATATTGAATGCACACTTGTATGTTGCCAAAGCAAATTCCTATGTGTGATACACAATGGTAAATAAAGGAATCTGAATCTGAATCTGAACACAGAATCCTGACAAATTATACTATAAAATATTCTTGTTTAATGTCCTGGCTGGCCGTTTATAACATCATTTAGGAATGAAGCCCCGGGCTGCACTTCGGACACCCCTGCCGTACTTGATCATAGGCCTACTACAGCATGGCACCAAGCAATGCCTTTTGAACTTCTACATCTGCTTTAGGTATTTTTGAATTTGAACCCTGGAAAGTTACATTTTTGGACATTTGAGGTTTCCACCTGACCGAGATTATTTTCTTTGGCAGCTCTTTGCCAGGGCATTATTGTGTTTGTCCATGTTATTACCTGTGATGCAGCTGACAATGGCGGTGTGTCATTGGAGAACTTCTGGAGGTGACACTTTTTTTGAGTTATAAAGCGGAAGTGGGGTTGAGTGATGGGTGAACAGGAAGGGTGACAGCACGACACCCTGGGGATCACCCTCGCTGCTCACCAGCACATCTGACAGACAGCCCTGCAGGTGTGACGGCATGTCTGTGACATACTGTGGGATTCTGGAATGGCTGAATGTTTTATCATGCATATGAACAACTTTATTCTGATCATCTGATTACTGACGAGTCGACGACTGATCATCATGATGATGATGATGGTGAAATGTTGGGCAGTTTCAATAACTAAACGTTCAGTCCTTCTGTAATCCAATCTGTAAAGAAAACATCCAACACAACACTATTAAACCCAAACTTCTCAGCCGGCTTATAGAAGAACAGCTTCTCTTGGAAGAAGCTGTAGTTTGTGTGCAGGCAAGGTTCCATGTATTTGGACATTATCTTCTGAGCATGTTTTGTTCCAGGGACCCCCTGAAGAGAGGATTTGTGTTAAATAATTTAAAATTAAAGGGATATTTTATCGTCTAATCAGGATTTTGGGAGCACCCGGGACAGTTTTTGAGTTGCTTGATTCAGTATTTAGATATTTGATATTAATTTGATCAGAGTTTTGCCTACAACTTCTAACTCCATTTTAACCATGATAGATTCATCGAAAAGACGCGTCCTTTTTTTCTGGTGACTCTTGACACCCTCCGAATACGTAAGCAGGCCATGTTTTTTCGATAACTTTTTTCATTTATTTATAATATTAAAATTGTTATTGCATTTTCCCAAAACATTATTAACACATCGGGTGCCCCTGGATTGCCCCATTTATCCCCTCTTGCTGCCCAGGCCCACCACCATTGTATTGAATCCGGCCCTGCTGCGTCAATGCATGCGTCATGACGTCAATTGGTCACATGAGCGCAGACAGGATGTTATTGTGTAACTTACTGTATGGGCCAGTGTTGATCATAGCTGTTCATTGCCGATCAAAATTTGGACATTTTGCCGCACCACGCCACAGTTTTAGCCATAAAACAAACATCAGAGATAAAGGGCGTTAAAGATGGGGAAATGCATTGGAGTATACGGAGAAAAACGGCCGCGCGATGCTCTCAGCGTCGACTCGAAGCGACTAGCGGCTAAGGTCACCAGCACTTTCGCCTATAACATATTCGCCTACACGCATTTGGTCCTTTCGCCTGGCATTTTCGCCTTGGAGGAGAGTCTACCCTCAATTCTGCTGTCAGACTGTCCATGTTTGCAAATTATCTCTTTGTCATTTAAATATTATAGTGACTGTGACAGTGGTGTCAAGTGAATCTAACAGTTTACTTGACATTTATTATTTACATCACATTTTATTCCTAAAAAATGGCAAAATAGTTTGTTATGCCTGTTGACAGGCAAGGTTGATTCTATAGGCTATTTAGGTGTAGCATATCTTATATAGACCTATATAGGCTAATAGCCTATATATGTTGTATAGCCTCATGTTAAAACAATATAGGCCTACAATACTGTTCATTTTACAATACTGTTCAATACTGCACCAAAGAATGTATAGTATCGGGACATGGATTAATTAATTATTTGGGCGCACCTGATTCCAATAGCTCTGTATTTGTGTGATTACTATGGAGTGCATAGGATAGCCGTGTGTAGGTTTGACATGTAACACCACTGTCACAGTCACTCTAATATTTAAATGACAAAGAGATAATACGAAAACATGGACAGTCTGACAGCAGAATTGAGGGTAGGCGAAATGGCTCAGACAGGTAGGTGAAAAGACTCTCCTCCACGGCAAAAGTGCCCCGCGAAAAGACCTGGCGAAAATGTTATAGGCGATTATGCCTGACACCGCGGCTAATGGGCTACATCCAGGCGCAGCCCCAACCAAACGGTGAGATTTAAAGTTAATACTGTAAATACAGTAAACACGTCAACGCGTCGTGGGCCTCCAGAGACATCAAAGAGATTGGCGTGTAGACACCTCGTGGGCACCCGCTGAGTTAAAAAGATATTTCTTCAAATAGCATGTACAAGCTCATTTATACGCTTAATACATTGCATAGCCAACGTATAAATGGATGAAGTGGTTAAAATGATTGTGACGCACACTTTTTGAGAACTACTGACCTAAACCCTATCCTTGGTTGTCCCTCAAGGCTCTATACTGGACTGGTAACCTTTTTGTTCTTTCATTAAATAGCTTCGCTTAACATGGCCAATCAATAAGCTCACAACTGCAAAGCATGTAGACGTGCTTTGTTGTGCAAAAGTTTTCCCCAACATATGGATGCTGGGTTTACATGGTTTAAGTCTCTGTGAAGAAATTAGCTTAACCTCTTGAGCCCCATTGCCCCCGCCGGCGGGGGCAAAAGGTGTTGACCTCTGAACAGCTGTCAATAAATGTCAATAAATCAATAGAGACCAAATCAAACTACAATTTCTTTGTTGATTATTGTTACAGTGCACCTACAGCATAGTAATCAGCTGCCATTGTACTTTTCATCCATACATTACTCCTATTACAGTATTATTACTACTTATTGTTACTCGTTTTTATCATTTTTCACCCTATACTTTAACATTACTAATATTACAGCACTACTCTCACTAAAACATCTGTAGAGTTTACATAGTTTGCAATATATTCATACAATTTTGCCTATCAATTGGTGACACCTTGGTGAACAATTTTTCTATTCAATATTTATGTTTTAAATGAGGTCTTGAGGCTCATTCACTATTCAGAAGGCAAAATTTCAATAGGCGGAGGTCTTTTTCAATCATCTTTTCCTTGGTAAATGATCACAGCAGGACAATTTGGTCAGAGAAATGTGATGTTTTACACTGCATTTGTGAATTTTCAGGGGTTAGCTGACATTTGGTGAGTCAAGAGTAGCCACAATCATGGTAGTTTTGTGTCCACAACTGTTCCAATTTGGGCATAAATTTTAGGCGGATTTTCCCCCTGGACCCCCCTGGGGCTTAAGAGGTTAATGACCTCAAAATAAACTGCTTCAAATTACATGTATAGTGTTGTATGCTGTGTAATTGTACTGCACAGCTAAACATTCTGGCATTACTGACCACCTTTTGATGTCAATAATGAATAATTACTTTAAGTAGCTGATTAAATAGATGGATAGCCTATACTTACAGTATAGTATTAAACCCACATACAGTACATTTTTTGGAGCAAGCATGAGGCAGCTTGATGTACACGTACACCCCCTGGACATGATGCTAATCAAACATGTCCCATAGAGCCGGGGATTGAACCCCAACCTCCCAGACTCAGGGCAGACAGTCTGCCAACACTATATGTATCCACCTCTTTCCGCGGGAATTTACTGGAGAATGTTTTGCACCACACTGCACCACACTTCCGGTTAACAGCAGACATACAAGCTCACGTCGCGTCGCAGATGCAGCCGCTGTGAGCTTGTAGATCACACTCGGCCGCGGCATTGGAAGCTCCGTCCAATTTCTGCGCAATGCACGATGGGATGTTGGAAACTTGTGGATAGGCTATTGTTTGTGTGCACGCACACACGCAACCCAGTCAAATGCACGCACGCACGGCGCATGCACGCACGCACGCACGCACGCACGCACGCACGCACGCACGCACGCACGCACACACACACACACACACACACACACACACACACACACACACACACACACACACACACACACACACACACACACACACACACACACACACACACACACACACACACACACACACCTTATCCAGAGCATACTATCGTTTTGGAAAACCATCAAGACCATACTTTAGTCCTGGTAGATTCCAAACAGCACACAGTACAATAGCAGTGAGCAGTCGTGTCAAGGGGCGTCCTCTCTGTAGCGCCCATCATAATGAATAATGCTTTAAGAACTCCTGCCCCCCTCACCAACAAAGGAGCCCATTTTAAATATCAGCAGCTATTTAAAGCTTTCGCAATCCAGCAAAAAAAAAAGGGGGGGAAAATCCAAACCCTCCATTCAGACCTCCATCATTGAATCCTTAGGCTACTGTGAGTGCTGGAAATGTCTATTTATTTTCCAAGACCTTGGCTGCAGCTCTCACTTATTCACACAATCAGTCACTCTCATCACTTCACACAAATGTTGGCATTCATGTACAAAATGAAAGAAAGAAATAGATAAAAGCTGACATGGCAGATATTTACTTGAGGTTCCAGTCATTGAAGCTGTGCCTTCCTTCAGAAGACTGCAGAGATGCAACATGCATCAGAAAGCACACGTAGATAAATGGATTCACACATGGGCAATCACAAACATACCATGTCTCCTTCTTTCTTTTCTGCGGGACAGATGAGATACAGAAGAAAAGCCCAGCAGTCCTGGTACAGCATGTGCATAATCTGAATGGCACATTAGCATTCCCTTGGTAGGCCCATGTGTGTCGTCTGGAGTGGCCATTCAATAAACACCCAGGCTGGACAAGAACTACTGCCCAAAGTGTCTAACCTGAAGCACAAGCAACAGAAAGTTCTGGTAGGCTGGGCAACATGTAGCACAGTGTTGGTACTTATGAACGTAAGTAAAAGTACTGTAGGGGCGGCAGTGGCTCAGGAGGCAGAGCGGCCAATTGGAAACCGGAAGTGTCCTTGAGCAAGACACTGAACCCCTAATTGCTCCCGATGAGCAGGCTGGTGCCTTGCATGGTTCCCTCTGCCATCGGTGTATGAGTGTGTGTGTGTGTGTGTGTGTGTGTGTGTGTGTGTGTGCGTGCGTGCGTGCGTGCGTGCGTGTGTGTGTGCGTGCAAGTTTGTGTGTGTGTGTAAGGGTAAATGTAATGCACAATTAATTAATATAAAGCGCCTTGAATAAAGGTGCTATATAAATGCACCATTTACCATCTACTGTAGCAATAAGTAACACAATTTAAATATACATTGTTGCAAGTAAAAGGCCTGTATTGACTTGAGTAAAAGTACTAAAGTATTGGCATCAAAATATAGGCTACTTACCAGTGAAATGACTTTTTTTCAACTTTAGTTTTTTACAACAAGGGTTCATATTTTAGATTGTAATTAAAGAATATAAAAGATGAGTGTCAAAACTATTTAATTTACTTCTTTCAATTGTTTTAGAGATTCTTATTTCAGTGGCTGGGGGCATGCGTACAAGTGGCTAATATGTAATTTTACACAGAATAAGCCCATTCCCAAGATACAACGCAACCTTTCATGGTTGGATGTGACTTATGGGGGCTAGAAGTCTTACTGTAAATAGCAAAAAAGAAACTGGTGGCTTATCGAGTCTAAAAAGACATATTTAGCCACTTGTACACATGCCCCCATCATGCGTACGCATGCCCCACATTTTAGCACGGTAAATGCGATAAAACAATAGAACGAAGCAAATGAAAACATTTTAACACTCACTTTTTCTTTTCTCTAATTACAATCTAAAATATGAACCCTTGCTGTAAAAAAACAAAGTTGTCCTTTAAAGGGATATTTCACTTTCAAACATGTAAAAATGTAAAGTAAAAGCACCTCAAAATCTTACTTAAGTACAGTACAGTAAATGATACTTTGTCTATGTCAGTTGATATGTCGGGTCAAAATTATGTCCAAAAGCTACAAAAGTAGCAGCTCTAAAAGCTTAAAATGTCGCTTCACGCCATGTTTCAAGATTGGATCTGCTACTTTTGATGCTTTTGTGTCACACTGTAGTATGATCAAGTATAGCCTTGATACAAGACTGTCATATATTATATAGCCTACTATACTGTAGGTGATCTTCAAAACCAAAAATGGTTCTTCTATGGCATCCTTGTGAAGAACCAGTTAGGGTTCATTTGGCATCTTAATGTTTTCCGTGTATAGATAGAATAATACTAAAAAGCTGATGAAATAGAAAGGTTTCACTAAAAATACAACATGCCATAGAACAAGATCAAACAAAACATCCCAAAACAAATATTTGATTTGTCCGGATACCGTGGTGCCTTGTAACACAGATGTATGCTGCTTTCAGCTGGTCTGGGTATCTCTGTTTCTTTTTTTGTATTTGTTTTAAACCATACACCACCAACACAGCTTTGCTCTCACAAAGTGTTACGTGTAAGACCCAAATGAGGCCAGATGATAAATAATTCAACACCTTCTGCCTGCTATGAGCAACTAGTTAAAGCCATGGCATTTTATACCGACACAAAGAGACACAAGAAAATGTGTAGGCCAACTGTAAAATGCTACCAACAGAGATTTTGCTGTGGACAGAATGGTTGATTTTTCCTATATGTGCAGTATAAACTTAATTGTACAGTACACATGCTGATACCATTACAGACTTAAAAGCACATTTACAACGTTTATCATGAGAGGCTGACAACACGCTGAGTCCTCAGAGCGTACTTTTCAAAGACTCAGGGAGAGATGTTGGTTTTGTACATTTCATCGCTGGCAGGAACCTCTTATCTCCATCTTAACTGTTTATGTTTTATAACACAAATCGTTTCACATCGCGGTGGGTTTTGAACTTTGTAGTTCTGCTATTCTTCTTGCCATTTTATATACTTTTGTGTGACACACTGTACTGTTTTTGAGCTTTTAGAGTAAAGTAACAGTTATGGATGTCGTCTCTGTTGGGTGGAAACCTCATTATGTCCAAAACTGTTCAGGATTTATGTAAAAACAGCACACAACAGAAGCTCACAAAGCTTCAGTAGGTCTGCTAACTGAGCAACTTTCACTTGTAGTTGAGTAATATTTGACCAGAAGTATCTGTACCTTGACTCAAGTACTGGGGATTGTCAGCAACTGAATAGTGTTATATTTTCATGTGGTATATAGCCTAGTGTTACATTTTTATGGAGCTCAAATAAACGAAACAATCAATAGAACATTAACCACCATCCAGCAATTCACCCGTGACAGGATGCAGTAAACAATGCAAAACAGCCATATCATGTATTTTAATTGAGTAATTATTAAACAATAACAAAATGTAACACTCTATTGTAAAACTGAAGATGAAGATGATGAGCATTACAAAATTTAACACCCTATTGTAAAACTGAAGATGAAGATGATGAGCATTACAAAACGTTTATGAAATGTTTAGTCTATTGGCTATCTATTGGTTCTCAAAGTGTGGTCTGGGGGGGGGGGGGGGGGGGGGCTATAGGAAATGTTGCTATGGGGGGGGGAATGAAAAAGGAATATCACAATATAACACACACATATATATATATATATATCAACAACATTCATTATATCTTAACTTCCGCCTTAGTAGCCTCAATGTATGAGCTGACAGGATTGCAGACGAGCCAACCCTTATAATCTATAATACTAATTATAATAATATAAAACCTTTAATGGAGTAGTTCACCCCCAAAATGACCTTTTTTCTATTGATTAGTCACGCCATGGAGACTAGAGTTCAATAATATTTTTTTGTTTTTTGTCACATTCCTAAGACAAAAATTTGATTGGAGTAAATTTACCCCCATTGATTCCGGATGGGGACCCGTTTTGAAACGGGTCCCCATCCAGAACGAATGGGGGTAAATTTATTGTTATCACATTTTTGTCTTAGGAATGCGACAAAAAACTAAAAATATTATTGAACTCTAGTCTCCATGGCGTGACTAATCAATAGAAAAAAAAGTCATTTTGGGGGTGAACTACTCCTTTAAGCGTAATTTTAGGAATATATATATTTGTCCTCTGCATGCTGATGACCTGTCATTTCCACAGTATGTACTTTAAATAATCATATTAATTTGTCCTCCTGCAATCAATTCACCTCAAAACATATATAATTTTGGCATGTCTTACATAGCTTGGTTGAAGGAAATATAGAGTAATTTGTCATTGGTTTTGATTGCTGGGGAATTTCAGAAAGCACTGTCACCTTAAGCACTTCTGTGACGGACTGCTGCTCTAAATATTCAGCCAACATGTCCTAATACATGCAGCAAGTCCAAATCCATTCACCCAAATTTGCTAAACTGGTGAAAAAATGTATCCCCTTATTAGAATCATCAGCATTTAGAGTATCTTCTTAGTGATTTACATTTGGGTTGTTATTATGCCATTTTAAACCCCTAGGTGAAGCAGAGCAAAAGTGCTCTTCCCGGGGCTTAATCCTTTGATCCCGGGGAAAGAGTTGGGTGAAGGCAGGGGCGTCACACCGAATTCTGGGCCCTGGGTACAAGGATTCACTGTGGGCCCCTCATGAATGTTAACTATTGAAAAATAGCAGATATACAAGCTCACAGCGCGGCACCGAGTGCCGCGCTGCGAGCTTGTAGATCTGCTATTTTTGAAAAATCGTGAAAATGTGTGCAAGAAACCTATGTCAAGGACCCCCAAGATGATATGTATTTGGCCACGGACCCCGATCTCAAAATATTACGTTCCAGGGACCCCCAGAAGCAAAATTTGAGTTAGAAATGTTCGCTTAAAAAATACATATATTCAAAGATTTTCACACATTTTCACAACTTTTCAAAAATAGCAGATCTACAAGCTCACAGCGCGGCACTTGGTGCCGCGCTGTGAGCTTGTATATCTGCTATTTTTCAATAGATAAAGTTATTAGGGCCCCTCCACCTTGGGCCCCAGTAACTCAATCCCACTTTCCTACCCCTTGTGACGCCCCTGGGTGCAGGATGTCAGGAGAGAGAGAGAGAGAGAGAGAGAGAGAGAGAGAGAGAGGGGGGGGGGGGGGGGGATATGGGGTGTCAGTGGGATAAGCAGAGCAGAGAAGAAGATGAGAGTAGAGAAAGAGAACTTGAAAGGGGCATGCATATCTCATTATCTCCACCAGGCGGGATTGCCTACCCGGGGCTGTGTTAGTGGTGGGTTGTAGCCATCTGGAGGTTACGTGGGGGGGAGCCAGTGTAGAGAGACAACAGAGAGACATGCAAGACAAGACTGGGGTCGGATTCAAACCTGGGTCATCGCAGTCACTAGGAGTTTTATTAAAGTCTCTGTTGGGTGGAAACCTCATTTGTCATTTCCCAAACTGTTACTTTTCAGGATTCCAATTAATTTCTATTTGTGAATCCTAACGGTATTTCTTTAGTCTCATTTATGTGTTTGCTTTCAGCATTTTTTTGTTTTGTCTTCAGCAGGTTGGCAATGGTCCCTGGAGCAGTTGAGTCATTGGGTCAAAAGGTTATGAAAAAGGTCAACATCATTTTTCGGCCATTCATCAAAATTCAAAAATAGACAGTGTTTATTCTGTTTTATATAGCATCATATGCGTTGAAGATCAGTAGGGATACACATTTTGCGTCTCAAGGTCATTTGTCAAAATGACATACTTTCCACTATAAATAATGGATTCGAATAGAGACATGGTTACGATTATTGACAAATCTCTAATTTGGCACCATGACCGTTGACCTTGAGCAAAAATATAAGGTCAAAGATTCTTCTAAGAGGATCAATGCACACGCACGCACATACATACACACCCATGCACACACGCACACGCACACACACACACACACACACACACACACACACACACACACACACACACACACACGCACACACACACGCACGCACACGCGAACGCTGTTTGTTCTGATTCAATTGTTGGTTTGTCGTGCCATGTAAGTAAGAACCACATTTCGTTTGCACATCTTTAAAAACTAAATTATATATCAACTAACCAATTCACCACTTACATACAGTACTGTAAGCTATATTTTAAACTTCATCACACAACAGTGTCATGCAAAAATAGTGTAGAAAAAAAAGCTTGTAGAGCTTATATATATCTTATGTTTGTTTTTGTATGTATTTGTATGTTTCTTATGGACCATGAGTCTGCAATAAAGACATTCATTCATTCATTCATTCATTATACTCTCACTATTTTTGACATTGTGGAAACTATAATAATATAGTTTCATCATTTTATTTTATAATCAATTTAATTGATTATTTAGAGAGAGAGCGAGAGCAAGAGAGAGAGAGAGAGAGAGAGAGAGAGAGAGAAAGAGAGAGAGAGAGAGAGAGAGAGAGAGAGAGAGAGAGAGAGAGAGAGAGAGAGAGAGATGAAGCTGGTGGCTGTATTTCCACCCTAGCCTGGGCTGGCTTCCAATTTCGGGCTTTTGATCCGGTCGGGAGCGGAAGATCTCCTACGTTTTTCTGTAGTCCAAAACGGACTACACTTTGGCCGGAAACAACGACCGGAAACAGTTTTAACCCGTACTTGCGCATGCGCTAACTACATGGCTAACGACTTGCGCATGCGCTAACTGGGTTGAAACTGTTTCCGGTCGTTGTTTCCGGCCAAAGTGTAGTCCGTTTTGGACTACAGAAAAACGTAAGAGGTCTTCCTGTCTAGACCGGATCAAACGACCTGTTTAGTAAACGCAGACCAGGCTCTCTCTCGGGAGAAAGCCTGGTAGGCGAGGTTATTTCCACCCTACCCTACAGAAGGAGGTGGAGAGCACAGCTGGGGGAACATAATGGAAGACAAGCCCTTGGGGAGATAAAACATCTTCTAGTAAAGTTTACAAATTTACTCCAAAAATGTACAAAATGTAGTGTTGTAGTCACTGAAGAACAGAAGTAACTCCACAGTCCACACACAGGTTAATTGTTCAAGGGACAAAAATGAATTTGAGCAAGTGGCTCCCTTGTAGTCGCAGCTCAAACTGTGATCAATGAACAGCCCTGAAAGGTGTACTACGGGGACAGAGTGTATGAACAAGCTGAAAGGTGCTCTCCAGGGACTGAGTGTGTTTTTGGATACAGCTCAATGCTCTTTACTTTGGTAGAGGACATCAAACTTGACTTCAATCCCTTGTTTTTCAATGAGTGAACCAGTATTCAGCAGCTTGTGTGTCACCGTGAATTTGAAAATGAGGGGAACTTAAAGGGATATTTCACTTTCAAAAAAACTTTTTGTCATTTTATCGTCTAATCAGTCTTTTGGAAACACCCAGGACAGTTTTTGAATTTCTTCATTCAGTATTTAGATATTTGATATTCCTTTCCCCCCATTCCCCCCCCTTTGAGGACCTTCCTATACAAACCCATTACAACTTCAAACTCCATTTTAACCATTATAGATTCAATGAAAACAACTGTCCAACACCTTCCGAATACGTGAGTAGGCCGTGTTTTTTCAATAACTTTTTTCATTTATTTTTTTATATAATCTTTTATTGTATTTAATAATTTGTATTTTCCCCAAAAGATATAATAATAATAATAGAAATCAATGAAAATTTGTATCGAAAAAACACGGCCTGCTCACGTATTCGGAGGGTGTCAGGAGTCACCAGAAAAAAGGACAGGTGTTTTCATTGAATCTATCATGGTTAAAATGGAGTTTGAAGTTATAATGGGTTTGAATAGGAAGGTCCTGGAAGGGGGGAAATGGGGGGACATGAATATCAAATATCTAAATAGGCCTACTGAATGAAGAAAATGTCCAAAAACTGTCCTGGGTGTTTCCAAAAGACTGATTAGACGATAAAATGACAAAACGTTTTTTTTTAAAGTGAAATATCCCTTTAATCAGTGACTTTTAATTTCCCCCATGCAGTGGGGTGTGGAATTTGAGAAAGATCGACATTCCACATAAAAAAGAATGGTTATGAAGCTCATCTAGGGATCAAACTGCAAACTATTTAAGATGGCCTATACACTGAGGTTTTGTTTTGTTAGCTGCACATGTCGTGAGGAAATGTGGAGGGACAATAATTGAGGGTGTAATTAAATAGCACTAAAATGTAATAGTAACAGTATGCATTTCTTTATTCCAAAGATAATGGAAGTGAAGTCTTTGCTGACCGTGGTGCTGAAGGGTGCACTAAAAGAACAGTTATGATAAGTTGACTGTTGCTTAGAATTATCGGACCACAAGCGCCCTAACGTGTCATTCACATTGCGACGCATTGTGAGCTTGGCGATCTGCTATTTTAATTATATTTGACATCAGGGTTCATTCACAATGCACTTTTTCACCTCCTAGAGTGTATAGTGGATGTATTTTGTTAATGTCCAGCAGAGCGAAAAGTGCACACACTCACAAGCATGGCAAGCAGGACAACTAACGACTGAAGACCGATTTACTATAATCTGACTTTTCTATAATAGAGAGAGAGAGAGAGAGAGAGAGAGAGAGAGAGAGAGAGAGAGAGAGAGAGAGAGAGAGATTGAACGAACCGCTCTGTCTAAGTAGGTCAACTGATACTTGCCTCTCAAAAAGAATGACAACCCGCTGTAGCCAGTCACGTTTCTGTAGCATTGTATTGACCTCACATGGAGCGGAATCAATATTGAGTAATATTGATATACTGCTATTTTCTAATAGCCAACGTATACATGGATAAAGTGGTTAAAAGGATGCTGTATTAACTATTGTACTATGTAATGCTACTATGTTAACATTTGGTTACGTTGTAACCTTTGTTCTCTGAGTGAAGAGACTACCCAACAAATTTCATATGTGTGGAGTCATTCCCCATACATATGGGTGGAGACTGGAGAGATAGTCTTGATACGATATAGAACTACCTTTTCCCCTGAACCTCCCCAAGGACCCCTGGGTGCAACGATCCATCCATCTGGATCAATCTATCATCTCATCAGGCAACGTTTCGTCGGTTCAAATCGTGATTTTAATGCGTAATACACTGTTCCCACATGATGGTGACTTGTTGTGGGCTCGCCTGGAAGGCGAGCACACGTATGTTATCTTCATTATTTATAGTCAGTCAGTCAGTCAGTATCTCCTCAAAACTTTGGCGCGCTTCATCTCCTAAACGCTTACACCTTTAAACACCATTCAAATTTTTATGTGTTCAACTTACTGAGTACATGTGTGCTTGTACTTTTGGTTTTGAAATGTTTTGTAGTTTAATTATAAAAAAATAAAAATGTTTAACTTTAAGCACCCAATGCATTTTCAATGGGTTTAGTGAGTGGAGACAGAGTGAGACATAGGAAAGGGACCCATGTTTATATTAAGTCGCTGTGGCTGCAATATTCACACTTCAGATATGCTATTTATATCAATGCGTTCACACAGGTCTGCTGTCTGATTTGATCCAAATGTCTAAGCTGTGTGATGTATAAAACTATAGTTATAGTTAAAACTATAAATAAATGTCCCTCTACACTCTACTGATTGACACAGCTGTGATTAAAGGCTTGGCTGTCATTGGCTGTTCTGTGGTGATGTAGCCTTACATAAGTCGGCCCTGCAGTGACAATGCGAAAGTCTCGGCAGACACGTCTTAATGTAAGGCTAGTGGTGCTGCAAAGTAACCAAGTACATTTACTCAAGTATATACAAACATGTAGATCTAGAACACATAGAATATGTACAGTAAGGTTCAGTAGAGTACAGTAAAAGTACAGTAAGGTTCAGTAGAGTACAGTAAAGTACAGTAAGGTACAGAAAGGTACAGTACAGTAAGGTACAGTAGAGTACAGTACAGTAAGGTACAGTAAAGTTCAATACAGTACAGTACGGTACAGCAGAGTACAGTACAGTAAGGTACAGTAGTGTACATTAAAGTACAGTACAGTAAGGTACAGTAGAGTACATTAAAGTACAGTACAGTAAGGTATAGTAAGGTACAGTAGAGTACATTAAAGTACAGTACAGTAAGGTACAGTAAAGTACAGTACAGTACAGCACAGTAAGGTACAGTAGAGTGCAGTAGAGTACAGTACAGTAAGTTACAGTACAGTAAGGTACAGTAGTGTACAGTCAAGTACAGTACAGTAAGGTACAGTAGAGTACAGCGAAGTACAGTACAGTAAGGTACAGTAAGGTACAGTACTGTACATACATACACAGGGTATAGCTGCTCAGATTCACCGCTCCACTTCGAACAGGCCGGACTGGGCCCGTCAGTAAAATGAAAGAGAGCATCGCCTGGGCCCGTCAGTAAAATGAAAGAGAGCATTGCCTGGGAACTTGACACTTTTACTATTATTGTTTTGGGTTGGAAGCGAGCCCACACTGTTTCGAAGGAACAGTTTTTCTAGTTGAAATTAAGATCCTTTCTTTCCTGGAGAAAAAAAAAGGGGGAACATTTTGTTTTGTTTTGCGGTTACGTAATCAACGTGTCAGGTGACGTCGAGTGGAATTGAAAAATAATTGGCGACCCATAGGCTAGCGAACAGCGCCATCCAGTGTCGAAACTCGTCAAACTTGTCAAACTGAGTTCAATTACACCCTACTTGATCATACTAAAGCGTCACACAAAATGATAAAAATAGCAGATCCACAAGCTTGATACACGAGACACATTTTGAGCTAGTGGATCTGCTACTTTAAATTTTTTATAATTTGAATCCTGAGAAGCAACAGTTTTGGACATATGAGGTTCCCAGCCAGCACGGAGACGAGGGGGGAAAGTGCTTGACCGGAGAAGACATTCACTTAGAATTGTCAACTTCACAACATTCTCCCGGAGATCTGCAACCTTGCTCTTATGAAAAACATTGAGGGTGATGCGTTGTCTATATGCCTCCCTGCTGTAGTCCTAATGGACCTAGACTATGCAGAAAGCATCTGTCTGCTATCTAACCATGTGGAACAAGCACAGGGAGCTCTTGACCAGAGTGGAGACAGAGTATGCCAAGGTCAGAATGAACAAACTTCCACACAAAGCTGCTTTATTAAAGATGATCTCAACACAGCTCTTGTGTGGCTGACTGTTCAAATGATTCTCTAGGTGGAAACTGGAAATATGGATGCGGTTGTGTGCCGGGGGCGCTGCAAAACAAACAAACAAACAATTTGACATTTATATTAATAACAGCTCAGTAAAATAAATAGGCTACAGCCAAACACAATGTCATTAATTATAAGCGAACATTATTTATTTTTAGGCTCAGGCTATTCCAGACATAACTTCTACAGCTCACAATATAAACCTTAAAGTTAAAGTCCCACCGCGTGTAACATCCATTTTGTTTTTGTCTTTTTTGTGGTCTTTTGCCGGTGGGTGGTAGCGGCGAGGTTGTTTTGGAAAGCAACAACAACGTTTTCTTAAAGTACATGAATAAATACAGCTCCCGTACATGCCAGATAGAACTTAGAGAGAGAGAAAAAAAGGAAAGGAAAAGTAGTTAATTAGGATGATGATGTCACGCGCATACCCTCTATAGTTGCAGCTCCAGATCACAGCTGTTATATCCATACATTTTCCTATATCAGAGTTGTTATATCCATACATTTAGGAACAAAGGAATAAGGATAATGAACCCCTCAACCACTTTCGCTCAACCCACACCAACAAAAAGACATCGCACAGAGCTAATACATAGTTATTTCTTTGCTGTTGTATTGCTCTCCATTGATTCAATTGTGTATTCTAGCAAAAACTAAACGAACAACCATATTTGAATCACAAAACAGCTACTAGCACTAAACCGGTGCTTCCATTTCACGCTAGGCCCAACATAATAGTCACAGCAGCAGTCCAGTATTACCAAGGTAAAGTGAGTCATTTGTACCCATATAGCTACACTGATGATTCAATGTGCGTGCGTGCACGCGTGTGCGTCTTTGCGTGTGTGCGTGCGTGCGAGCATGCGTGTCCTTGTCTGTAACCGTGCTATAGATACATTTAATTATTCTCATAGCCAGTTGGCCTTTGCCAGGCATGCTAAGGTGACTTGGCTATTTTTGTGTCTGCGTTTCTGGTCCATGAAATTAAAATGTTATACTTTTGAGCTTCTAGTCTGTCCTTTAATGTTCTACTGCTGAGCTATAACTAGAGCAAAAAAAATGCACCAGAGCAAAGTGAGCAGCGCTTGCATGGTATCAAACGCGACACCCGTGCATATCTCCTTGTATGGGCCGTTCCGTCCATGACATCAGCTGAGGTGATGTCGGCCTCTGCGTACTTTCTATGACTTTAGTATTGTGTGACGTTAGTCGGATGTAGGGACATATAGGGACCTACACACAAAGCCAGACGAAGGAGCGGTTAGCAACTCTCAAAAATAAATATATATATATATTTTCTTTACATAGTACCATCAATATTAAAATCTACACCCTTAGATACTACATTCACAATCTCGAAAGGTTTCGAGCTTGTAGATCTGCTACTTGTGAAGCTTTTGAGTGTCACTGTAGTTTGATCAGATAGGGCGCTAATAAAAAACACACAAAAAGTTAGCAATATGACGTTTCTGGCCGACAGCAACACTATAATGTAGATCTAATTTCATACTGTAGACTAGCTCTGTCCTTCCAGTGAGAGTTCAGTGCAGATGTCTGTCTCACTCATTAGTGTTAATGGGAGAACCTTCTTTTTCACACTGAATTCAAAAGCCTGTGTCAGGACACATTTCTCAGACTATCTCTGTGAGAAACACACAACTTTACAGGGCTGTACTGCAAACCACTCGCCATCATATCATAACATGTCATCATATCATTGTTCCACCCCAGAAAAGAACAATTTAACTACCTGAGTAGAACTCATAAAACATGTAATAAAACGTAGGCTACTTTATTTTATTATTTGTATCACTTTGTGTAAAAAACACACTTTTCCTACTTAAGGTGTATCATAGAACAAGCAGGTCTTAGTATAGTGGACAGTAACAAAGTACATTTACTTGAGTAGGCCTACTGTACTTCTATGAATGGAAAAGGGTACATCCTTCTAACCAGTAAGACGCCCTAAAGGGCGAGAAGCGACCTTGCCCTTTGCACTGAAACAACAGAGACTGACACAATATGTTCATACAGTATGGGAATTCCCAAATGTGGCTTAATATTGATGATGACATCAGGGATCTCCATATATGGGCATACACAGACAAGGACAGAAATATGAGGCGAGAAATTAGTGAAATAATCAGCAATGAATTCATCGTGATTCATATTCTAACAGCAATGCCTTCACAGTTTTCTTTACATTGTGGTCCGCAGTGACCTCTAGGCAGGTCGTGGTAGCTTCCATGCCCACAGTGAGAACTGGTAGGCGGTTCAAAGATGTGCAGATAGGGGTCGTTTGTTGTGTGTGCTTCCTTGTGGTTTAAATCATTTTAGTTGACCTTGTATCAGTGAACTGTACTGTCCTGTACTGTTTCCTATGCAAACTTCTAATTAAGTATTCAATCAATCAATGGAGGTTGCAAAAGTGGTTCACGCCCGCTCCTGTCACTTTTCAGGTAAGGTTTAAAACAAACTAAAGTGATTACTGGCATAATGTTAACCCAGGTATGCCCTCTCACCTCCACCCACCATCAATTCATCTTCTTTCACCTTTAGCCTTTCATCTTGGATTGATGTGTCTTTAAATAAACGTTCAGCACAGATTGATGTGAGCTTTTTACTGTGTTGCAAGATTCATCGCTGACCAGTCCATCCTGCTGTATAATATTCACACATCAGTATTGCAAGTTATCCTGCTTTACACATTATGGCTTGCTAACTCCCTTCATGATTCCATTAACCTTGACCGTACAGTTCATACAGAATTTCTTGCATCTTGTGATGCATTCAATTATACATACATAAAAATCCCATAAATGCATTGCACTGCATTTGTTTTCGTACAACCAGAGATCATAAAGTCATGGATAGAGTTGAGGAAAGGGTGGTTGAATCCTTTTTTGTCTCCACCAACAAATTAATAACTTAAACTGAACCAAAAGGTTTGGAGAAAATAGCCAATTTCCCGATCTAAACAATGTTGCAAAGCCACATGTTGTGATGTTGTAGATTGACCATTTTTGGCGAAGAGATCAGGGCGGGGTTGCACCAGCTGTTACTAAGTTATAACGTAGCCTAGTTGTAACGTAAATGGCTTCTAAGTCAAGACTTACGCATTACTAAAATGTCAGGTGTTGCACCACACACATTTGTTCTTACGTATCTCTAAGTAACAACTAAATATTTACACCACCCCTTGGGCAGCACTAAGTCTTTACTAAGTAACCTATCTCTATGGGAGACTGGGAGTAGAGCAACTACACTACTAACGTGGCAGACGGCATTATATCGGCTATTTAATTAATTCTACAATGAAACGACCCATCTGTTTAAAACATACATTAAGCCCAATATACATTTCGGCCATTTGAAAATAGCCGATCTACAAGCTCACGATGTGTCTGCTATTAATAGAGTATTTCTATATTGCAGGATTGATACTTTTTTAATTCATTTGAGTACTTTTCAACCACTGCACATACAGCACAACAGCGAATTGAACGGTGCGCTCTCTCTCTCTCTTCTCCCCTGTCTCCAAATATGCGATGCCCTGCGTTACTTCACAACGGGGAAAAATGTATGAGGCCAACATAATTTGTGATACAATCCGTTTGCAGGGCAGTGCGCAGGGATGCGCTCGCACTGTGCACGCATAACAGTGACTTTGTACATGCCAGTGGAGAGACGAGACAGAGCTCTCTGTTGACAAAAGACGACAAGCTTTACTAGAAACAGTTCGTTTTCATTGGATTCGGGAGCTATGACGTCATTTTATGCGACTATACATTACTTTAGGAACAGTCTACGCATTACTAGTTACGTTATGCCTTAAGCAGTCGTGGTGCAACACCTGTTAGTAACTCATTTAGTTACAAACTAACTAGTTGTTACTAAGCCTCTAGTAAGGACTTTACTCCCTAATTTAGGGCAGAACGTAAGTTCTGGTGGTGCAACTGGCCCCTGATGTATATAGGGGAAAAGGAGCAGATGAGTATCTAGGTCTGGGATTCCCTGTTGAACAAAATACAGCATATAGCAGGGGTTTTCAAGGTGGGTGACGGGGCACCCTGGCGTGCCGCGACAGCAGTCCATGGGTGCTGCGAGATAATTTGATAATATTTGAAATTCATTCGGACTTTTAAAAATATATTTAGTATCATTTTAAACTTGAAGTACAACGTTATTTTCAGTCAGTTCTAACCAAAATGGCTATTATCTCGCTTTCCTCGCAACATCATTGCTAAAATATGCTATAAATATAAGGTGCTGGGAGTGAAAATTAGGAATATAATAATGTAGGGTGCCTCGGATGAAAATAATATTTATAGGGGTGCCCCGAGCGATAAAAGTTTGTGAACCCCTGGCATATAGGGTATAAGAGTTAAGCATGGATCATCCCGATAGCGTGTGTGGAACAACAGCGGGCAGAATGGTTCTTCCTTTAAACCTCAGACAAAACAGAGACAAACACAATAACTCAGATAAAATCAATTATCTAATTAAAGATGACACCTGTAACCTTTTTGACTATCACAGTCAAATACCATCAACGTTGTTGTACGTCTTTTATATCTTATTAATTGTGTTTGTGTGATAAATGTACTGACAGACAGTATTGCTTTGAGAAATGTATAGGCTTAGTAATAAATGATGGCATTTAAATAGTTGTAGATACAACAATAATTTGTGTTTATGAATGTTGTATTCAGATAAGGTCACACTCCAATTTCTCATCACTATGTCCACTCTCCACTGCTTTTTTGAAGAATCAATCAATCCAGTATGAAAGATGTCTCTGTCGGTTTGAAACCTTTTCAGGGTTCAAATTCAAACAGCAAACGTAACAGGTCTACAGTATAAAGCTTGTCTGCTACATTTGATGCTTCTGCGTGATGCTGAAGTATAATCGAGCTCGTTCATTTACGAAAAAAATAAACTAAAACTAAAACTAAAAAGGCAAAAAGTTAGAATATGGAGATAAGAGGTTTCTGCCCGACAGCGACGATTTGATCTTAAATGGGGAAGCAGACCACCAGTTATCCAGAATGCATTACATGCATAGGCCTGCTGTTTAAAACTGATATCAAAGGTCCTATTTCTGGCATTCAAATGTGTCATCCCTTCACTGATACTACAATATCAACATAATAGGAAGTCAAAATAAAATACTTGACTCAAACAGATAAAAATGAAATAAAAAAGAACAATCTTCATGATTCTGAATCCATTGCAAGCATTTGTTTGCATTCCTTGGTTAACTTTCGGCAGCCCAAAACTGTGAAAAGTGGAAAAAAAGTGATGACTCATCACTTTTGACTGTTTTTGGGGGGCCGATATCTAGCCCAAGGAATGTTTTTCATACAAAACAAATGCTTGCAATGGATTCAGAATCACGAAGAACCCCTAGTTTGACCCCTCACATGCTAATTAAAGCAGACTTTTTTTCTTTTTTTTAAATATTTCTAGTGGAGTCAATGGGACAGTGAATATACAAATGGCCATAACTTTTTTTCGCAATGTTTCCAGCAGAGCAGGCCTCTCATTCTGTGGACTTTAATGACCAAACTAATAGATAAAACAGAAATAAAAAGTATGGCAGAAAATCACAGGTCCCCTCCCATTTTGGTGACTGGGTCCCCAGCTAGTCTCGGCTGCGTGCATTTTCAGAGCAGGTTTATTTTAATAATAAATCAATCGAATGTGTTTGGATCAATGGAACTATAATATCCTACTGTATATCTTAGTTATAAAAACAAATTTCAAGGTTAAAAAAAACAAAAACATACACATTTATTTATTTCTTACTTAATTATTGGAGGCTCAATCACACAATGTCCTCGTGGCGCACAAGTATGCTCCAGGCCACAGGTTGAGAACTGCTGTACTAAAGAATACTAAACATGTTGACTGGATGTTTGACCAGGCTGAACATCCTCACCTTGCTCATTTGAGCAGCATGTTTTTGACTGCTGAAGAGTGCACTTTATTTCACTTTTAAAAACTGAGTGAACCTCAAAATAAAGCAAACACTGTAGTTCCTCATTCACAGGCTCCCCATGGTTGTGAATTAACACAATATTCATTGAGTTTGAAAACACTGTGCTGTTGGGACACTTATAAAGAGGAACTGGGATTTTAAGGCACAGTAGGGTATAGGGTGATTGTTTTATTGTCTAGTTAGTTTTCTGAGGAATCGGCATTAACAGCAATTCCACTGTCTGACTAGTGCCTACACATAGGCTACAGTACACACGGCTGTGTGTGTATGTGCGTGTGTGTGCGTGTGTGTGTGCGTGCGTGCGTGCGTGCGTGCGTGCGTTCGTGCATGTGTGTGTGTTTTGGGGGAATGGGTGCCCGGAGTGAATAGAAAAAGGAATATCTATGCTGACGTTTTTACAGGTGCTTCTATGCCTTGTGTAGCATAGTGGTTCTACAAGCAAGACTCATTCATTAGGTGTCTAAGACAGTTACAAGGTTCAGTAAGCAAAGATTTACTGTAACTGTGCAACTTTCACTTGCAGTGAAGTAATATTTGACCAGGAGTATCTACTTTGGCTCTAGTACCGGGGTTGTGTTCTTTGTCCAGCACTGTTGACCATACATACACTCATGCAGGGGAGCCAGTTAGAAGTCTGAGCACATTTCACACTGTGATATGTTTATTAAACTATAAAATCCATAAATGATGACATTTCCGAGGGCCCCAGACAGCCCTGGGCCTTTAGACTAATTTGTTATCCCTGTCATATAGGCACACACATTCTGCACATAGCCTATTAGTTCTGTTCAGCTCTTCATAGATTTGCGCCACAACAATCTATTTGTTCTAATGGTCCTCCTTGGTGCTTCATGGTCGACAGTACATTTTATAAAACAGCATCAGACAGCATTTACAAGAGAAATCACCCTTGCGTAGGAATTTTAACGCTCATAAAATAGGTTGTTTTAATCCTGGATGCTGATTGACTGAGAATGCAGCAGCCTAATAATATTCATCACACACTCACAGGCTGCAACAGAATGCTTGTATCTTGCTGTGTCAGTGCACGTTCAACACAAACACTGTAACCAATATCCTAATGCTAACATTAGTGTATAGCTTACCGTTCCATTACTTCTGTGAGCTTGCTACACACAAACAAGGTCCAAGCTAATTTGCCATTTCCTGGCAACCGATTTTTTTGCTAAATGCCAACATGGCATTTATTACTGTCTTACAGTAGGTCTATTCTTATATCCAACACAGCTGCTGTACATCATAACATGCAGAGAATATTGAAGGCATATCCCAGAAGATGTCTCGTCTCATCCATATTGGCTTACTGACTGGCCAAATTATTTTGACATTTGGTTATCACTGACCTTGACTGAATACTCCTATAAAAAATACTGACAATATTCAGCCTTGGTTGATTGGTGTGTGTGTGTGTGTGTGTGTGTCTGTGTGTGTGTGTGTGTGTGTGTGTGTGTGTGTGTGTGTGTGTGTGTGTGTGTGTGTGTGTGTGTGTGTGTGTGTGTGTGCGTGCGTGCGTGCGTGCGTGTGTAAAACATATTGTGGTTTAGTTGGGATGTAGAGACAGCTGAGGGCAGAGAGGTGTAATCAGTGGTGGAAAAATACACGTTGTCCCTGAGATGTAGAAGTAGAGCACAGAAATCTTTAAATACTCCAGTAAAGTAAAAAAAATACATCAAGATTGTAATCTGTATGAAGATAGGTTGAAAAGTGGTGAAGTCATCCTTTAACACTAACACTTACAGAAGTAAATATGTAACTCATAGTAGAAGGACAGCAGGACCTTATGGTATGTGACATCATGCTATACAACAGAAAGATGTTACTTTTCGTCATTGTCGGGTGAAAACCGTTCGTTTTGCATTTATCATTTTAAAAAAGGATTTAAACTAGTGAAAACAGCCGATCTAAGCACACAACGCCTCGCACCGAAAGAACGTGTACGTACACATTTGAAACTTGGAGATACGAGGTTTCCAGCCGACAACAACGTTTTGATTCAAGTCTGTGACTGCGGTCTGAGTGTCACAGTCTCTGACTCTGAATATGAAACCCACTGGGATGGATGTGGAGGGATAGGTTTTAACCTGCAGGTGTGCCTATTTTGGCCATGTCATTATATATATATAATATATTTGTTTTATGTTTAAACTATTTCTATGTAGGCCTACAAGCTGACACTGTCCTGTAGATTGTCTATTTCTGCCTCAGGACACCATCGTACAACATAGTCTTATAAAATAAGGTTTGGTTTTTTATATCCTGGTGAATGTGTGCCCAGTCTGCCCACTATGATACCTTGGTTCTGCGGCTGCGCTCCAGCTGCTCACCAGGTGGGAGAGCTGAGTAACCCCTAGGTTTATAAAACACAACACAACACTGCAATACTCCGGGCCAATCGAGGGGGAGGCACGTTCAACTCGACACGCTGACTTCACAGCAATCCCACGAACCAAGCCGTTTCTTCTGCGAACGGATTTATGTTGTTTCTTCATAGCATCTCCCAAGGTCAACAAGCCACAACACTATAGGCAATGTTTAGAAATGCAGCTCATTCGAAGCGCACATGTGTAGCGACATACATTTCATATTGTATGTGATTTGTCACAGGAGCCCTCTGGGAATTTAAAGGTTAGATGGAATAGTAAACAAATAGCGGTGGCGGGGGCTTTTGGGGCCGTAAGCTTAAGACGTCACGTTTTGCAATCGCTGCCAGTGGGAGAACAAATGGCCCGAGAGCAGGGGATTAGGGCCGTGATTCACTGATGGAATAAAGAGCCCCCTTGTTGTCGTTCTGTAATTGTCTCTGCCATATTTACATGTTAAAAAATGGAAATCTTTTGTTGGGACTCTGCCGTGGAAAATCGCTCTCCTGTGAGTCAGCAGAGGCTGTTAAATATTCATGTGCTTTTTTTTTTACGCGGTGCGGGGGTAAAAAAAAAGTCAGAGCCGCCAAAGTAGAGGTATAAGCGAAGGCGCGGGATTAACAGAGGTGAAAGGGTTGATGAATACAAACATTTAGGAGATTATGTTTTTGATTGGAATAATCCTTCACGCGGGCAGATTTATTCAAAGCACCAGATTTCCAACCCCCAACACACACACATACAAACAAACATACAAACAAACAAACAAACGCACACGCCACACACACACACACACACACACACACACACCGTTGTCCATATGGAGTTCTGACATACAGTGTATGCTGGACCTTCCCAGAGGGGTCGGGATGGGAAGGGGGCTGGCTGTGGGTGTGGGAGGGAGAGAGGGAGGAGGGGCATTGATCCACAAGGTGACACCTAGTATAAGAACTGTCAATAGAAGGTCATGAGCACTCTGCCGCCCAGCATACAGAGTGTGCGCTAAGCCTCCAGTGCAGCCGTGCAGCGTCGATCAATGTTTATATGTGACGCTATAGCAAAACATCCCACGGCTTTGCATTGTGTCCGTGGTGGAAGTAAGTACACCAAGTAAAAGTAAGCACTGCCACAATGAAGAAATACTCTGTTAAACGATCCTGTATAACTTTTACTAAATGCACCTTTACTCGCGTAAAAAGCATGTTTACTCGAGTAAAGGTGCATTTAGTAGATGCACCTAGTAGATCTAGTAGAAGTACTTTTACTACTAAAGTAAAAGTAAAAGGCAATCTAGAGTAAGACTGCTACTTTTGTTAGTATAAAATATATGGTTAATGTTTTGTATTAATCCTATATTGAAATTGCTTAATGTGCGGATGGATTGGTGGACCGCCACGGACCTTGGGGGCCGTAACATAAGGGCCCCCCGTCAGCACTGATGTCAGACACAACAGAAACCATGGAGATTTTCAACATGAACTGATCAGACACAACAGAAGGGGCCCCAGGGGCCACATCAAATGCATGATGAACAACACTGATTTGCTAATGTGTCCCCTGGGTGCCTCTGATACACCCATACAGCATATCGGCATATCGGTCGACATATATGAGCCGCGTAGCGGTAACAAGTAAAGCTGTCAAATATTTGTAGTGGAGTAAAAAGTACAATATTGGACTCGTTGATGTAGAGGAGTAGAAGTATAAAGTGTTACAAAAAATTAAATACTCAAGTGAAGTAAAAGTTAAAGTACATTACTTGAGTTAATGTATGTAGTTACTTTCCACCACTGCTTGCAATCCAATGGATACTAGAGAGGTGGAGACTATAAAGGAAAGGATGTAAACAGTTTTAGTTGATTAACCTTGAAAACTCAACAAAAAGGCATGAGTGTACTGCAAAACAAATCGATGCTCTGATCACTTGATGCGACAGATAAAACGCCTTCAAGCAACAGTTCGGTTGACAACACTAGTACTGCGGTTTGAGATGCCTTTGACAGTTTTCTTTAATGACAAAAGAAAAACAAACTTTTCACACACAAGATATCTAGCACAGACAGACACTTTGATGATGTTTGATCACAAACACAAACTTCAGGAAAAGGGATGCATTTCTGTATGACTTTGACCTAAATTATTTGATGTGCGCTATGGAAAGGTTTTGCTTTTATATACAACCAGCACCTCACTCTTCTGTGTTGTAATTACAGTAGAGGCTTGCTGGTTGCTGCAGGTCTAAACCCAGTTGGTTTAAAGGACAACTTTGTTTTTATTACAACAAGAGTTCATATTTTAGATTGTGATTAGAGAAAAAGAAAAGATTTAAAATGTTTTAATTAACTTTCTATAGTTTTAGCGATTTTAGTATTTTGATTTCAGTGGGTGGGCATGCGTACAAGTGGCTAAATATATCTTTTTAGACACAATAAGCCGTCAATTTCTTTTACACCAGCCCCCATAAGTCACATCTGCCCATGAAAGATTGTGGTGCATCTTGGGTATTAGCTGAGGCCGAACTGGGAAAGTTTGCGCACTTGGTGAAGAGTTTTTGATTTTTGGTATGGTGTTAGTTATGGGTATAAGTTTTTCAAAAACCATCGCAAACAAGTTGGGCTCGCCCCCTAGTGGTCTGTTTGCAATGAATCAAATATTAGATATGTCAGTATATGGTTCAAACCCCAAATAATTGATGAAAGAGATTTTTCAATGGATTCTGTTACTATTGGGTATGATAAACAACATACTAAAAATTCAGGAAAAAATAACTACCGGAAAGGCACCATTTAGATGGTGTCCACGATGGCTGCCAGGTGCTGAAAATGCCTATAAACTGGGTTTTAATGTGTAAGAAATCACAATAAATCTGCACTTGGTGAAGAGTTTTTGAACTTTGGTATGGTGTTAGGTATGGGTATAAGGTTTTCAAAAACCATCGCAAACAAGTTGGGCTCGCCCCCTAGTGGTCTGTTTGCAATGAATTCAATAGTAGATTTGTCATTATGGTTGAAACCCCAAATAATTGATAAAAGAGATTTTCAATGGTTTCCGTTACTATTGGGTATGATAAACAACATACTAAAGGTTTAGGAAAAAATAACTACCGGAAAGGCATCATTTTCAAGATGGCTTCCACGATGGCTGCCGGTTGCTAAAAATGCCTATTTATTGTGTAAAAATTCATATAAAATATGCATTTTGACATGGTGTTAGGTATGGGTATAAGGTTTTCAAAAACTATCGCAAACAAGTTGGGCTCACCCCCTAGTGGTCTACAATATACTGACATATCTAATATTTGATTCATTGCAAACAGATCACTAGGGGGCGAGCCCAACTTGTTTGCAATGGTTTTTGAAAACCTTATACCCATACCTAACACCATACCAAAAATCAAAAACTCTTCACCAAGTGCACCAAATTGAAGCTATATGGGCTTATTGTGTCTAAACATACATATTTAGCCACTTGCATGCAAATCAAAATCGTTAAAATCACTAAAACGATAGAAAGAAGTCAATTAAAACATTTTTCTAAAAAAACAAAGTTGTCCTTTAGGTACTCATTTCAAGGTTTAGTCTGGATCACCAGAGGGGGAGTAACAGTTAATCAATCAAATCGTCTATAGTTGTTAGTACCCACCATGGTGCAACAACCCGGCTTTGTTGAGTATAACAACACAATTGTTTGTATACTGTATAGAGTGATATTTGTCATTTGTCATTACTCAGGGCCGGACTATAGGACATAAATTCGGCCCTAGCATCTTGGCCCAGACCGGCCCACCACAACCGGCACGGTCCAAACATAGAAGATCTACAAGTCCACAACGGATCAAGGCAGTGGCGCATTGTGGGCTTGTATGCTGTTAAATGTTTGGATGGGATTCCTGGGTCACAGGCCCACTTGTATAGTCGGCCCACCGGGCATATGTCCAGTCCACCCTTGCATGTACTCTTACGGACTAGGGCAGCATGACAGCAGTGTTGGGCGGAACGAGTTTGCATTGTCCCTGTCAAATAAATAAATACCTACCTACCTACCTACCTACCTACCTACCTACCTACCTACCTACATACATACATACATACATACATACATCCATAAAGGAGCTCTCTCTCCAGATTGGATGATTTGGTTATTGGTATCCCAACCTGAAAATGTATTTTCTGTTTAATAAAGAGCTGGCGAGATGGAGAGACTCCTGTTACTGAACAGATATTTTACCCTGTCTCAGAATATAGAGCTGTTTAACATTGATAAAAAGAAAATCCCTTACACAACTTTAACCACTTAAAGGAGCTATAGACAACTTTTTCTTGAGAAACGGATGCTAAATTAAAAATAATGTTCGAAAATATTTTATAAAGAAATATGCTTCAAATATGTGTTTCTGTTTAAAAATGTCCACAAAAAGCGTAAAATAATGATAAAATAATCATTTTCTCCATTGTCGGGCCGACACTTTGTTTACATCCTATCAATCCATATAAAGGAAATATAAAAAAAAAAAAAAAAAAAAAAAAAAACATCACAAGGATGCAACTGGGACGTATCATCAGTGATGTAGCCTGGGGTCGACGGGTGTTTCGGGTCTCGCAACATCATACACCCTCGCCCAGGTGACCCAGCCGGGGTTGATCAAGTCCCAACTTACGTCCCAGTAGCTATCCACGATCAGTCCTATTATGGAAAGACAGGGTCACTCAATGTGCTGCACCGGAACTACTCTGCCGGGATTGGGGGTACTATTCTGGCGCGTGGAAGAACTAGGCTCTATGGGTTGACTCCTGGCCGGGCTCTTCCTACGTCTCACCAGGTCCTCTCCTGCTCTCACCAGGTTCAGAACCTGTGCGTTGCACCAGACCCCAATCCAAACATTCCATTCAGCTGCTGCAGTTGAATGGCCCTCCTAAAGGCCTGACCGTGGATTTGTTGGGCTTCTTCCTCACGGAAGACACAGGCTGGGGCGCTAACCCAACCTGCTCCCGGGTGCCGTCTAAATTCCGGCCGTCAACCGAGTCTCCGGTGGTCACCAAACTATTCCTGGTTGTCACATAGTCTATTCCTATGAGCCACTATAAATAGAACTAATAATGAAGAAAAAAAACATCACAAGGATGCAACTGGGACGTATCATCAGTGATGTAGCCTGGGGTCGACGGGTGTTTCGGGTCTCGCAACATCATACACCCTCGCCCAGGTGACCCAGCCGGGGTTGATCAAGTCCCGACTTACGTCCCAGTAGCTATCCACGATCAGTCCTATTAGGGAAAGACAGGGTCACTCAATGTGCTGCACCGGAACTACTCTGCCGGGATTGGGGGTACTATTCTGGCGCGTGGAAGAACTAGGCTCTATGGGTTGACTCCTGGCCGGGCTCCTCCTACGTCTCACCAGGTCCTCTCCTGCTCTCACCAGGTTCAGAACCTGTGCGTTGCACCAGACCCCAATCCAAACATTCCATTCAGCTGCTGCAGTTGAATGGCCCTCCTAAAGGCCTGACCATGGACCATAGACTAGGATGTAAACAAAGTGTCAGCCTGACAATGGCCAAAATGATGCTTTTTGTGGACATTTTTGAACAGAAACACATATGAAGCATATTTTTTATAAAATATTTTCGAAACATTATTTTTATTTTAACATCCGTTTTTCAAGAAAAAGTTGACTATATCCCCTTTAAGCCTTATGAAAACAATAGCTGTTCTAAATGGTAGCGCCATCTGAGGCACACACATTCATACACCGATGGCGGAGCAAACAATGCAAGGCACCAACCTGCTCAAATTAGGGGTTCAGTGTCTTGCTCAAGGACACTTTGACACCAATTCTGGGGGAGACCAGGATCAAACTGTTGCCAAGCGGTTGCTCTATCTCCTGAGCCACGGGGAAATCTCGCTCTTTCGAACAACTGTCATTTCGACAAAGGAGCGTCGGGAGGGTTAGTGACTCACCCCGCGGAGGTTAGGTTTAGGGTAAGGGTTAGAGTTGGGTGTCGTTATGTAGTAACAGCGAAACTCTCCCCCTGAGGCACTGCCACCCACAAGCTCACAATGTTTCCCGCCACAACGTGTTGTGAGTTTAAAGATCAGCTATTTTTTTTTTATTCCTGAAAGTTTTGAAATGTTTTGAAAAAAGAAAAAGAAAGAAAGAAAGAAAGAAAGAAAGAAAGAAAGAAAGAGAGAAAGAAAGTTCAACGGCAGATCTTCAATGCCCAGTTGAAAGTGGTTAACTCTACCACTGTGAGCATGGGGCTATAAGGATGGAAAAGTAATTTGATCAAACCACTCTGGTTGAGTGTTGTTGTGGTCTAGCAGCGGCTGCCAGCGGTGCTTTTAGACTGTTCTGTTTTAACCACAAAAGTAATCAAACAGCCCAAACAAGTGTTTCCTCGAGACCTCTGCAATGAATGTGTGTTGTTTGTTCAGTGTCTCCATGGTCAGTGTGGGAGGCACACACCTAGGCTGTTTTAGAATGCTGCTTATTAAGCACAGCATGTCAACATACATTTCATGGGTCCCTGGGAAATTCAAACCAATACGCCCGCCGATTTTCAAGAGCTGTAAAAGGTCCACATATTGATCACAGCAAAGGCTGTTAAGAACAATCCCCTCCTTAGCATGGTAACCTCTCATGAGGACGCGCATAACAAAACCAAAGTGAAAGTTAAAAGATGCAATCGCGGCGGATTTTCCACTGGTCCGCGGCCAAAGCTTATCATGACGAACAAATAGATGAAACTCATGAATACATGCAGGAGGGGGGTCTAAATATGCACATAAATCAGTCGTGCCATGCTCGTCGGATGACAAGAGGTGGTCGGGTACAGAGCACTGCCCTGCCATGCACCGTTATGCTGTTAGGCAGGGCACCCCTGCTGGCCCTCGAAAAGCAAAACCCCAGGACCCCACTTGCAATCAAAATGCACTTAAGCCTCGGTCCCCGTGCTCGGCTCCTTCCTGTGTGTTTGTGTTACGTGTCGGTAAAGGCGCCTCTGCATTCTGACAGCAGCACGGCGCCGTGTTGAACCAAGGCGGCGTACGTGTCTCTCAGACTGACAGGTCAGTTTATATGCAGGACACAAAACATAGCCTTCACCTGGGGAGCGAGCTGGGCCTTGGAGCTGAAAAGGAAAAGTTCAAACTCACTCAACTATACCTCGATGAACACACGGGGGCCGTGTTGTGGTGAGATTGGAACTCGACGGGACACAATATGTATACATGCCCATGCACGTGTAAGAGGAGGCCTCGCCTTGATGAAAACATAACGGTTAAAGTAAAGAAACTCCCCATTTCCTCTTCACACAGCCACAAGAGAGGACTTTGTCGCTGTCGGGCAGAAACCTCTAACAGTATGTCCTCCAACTTTTTGATTTGTGTTCCTTCGTAAATGAATGCCTTACTTGATCATACTGCAGGGTCACACAAAAGCATCAAAAGTAACAGATCAGCAACTTCTTTTTCAGCTCATCGATCTGCTTCTTTTGCAACTTTTGAATTTGAATCCTGAAATGTAACAGTTTTGGACATATGAGGTTTCCCCACAACAGAGACGATAGCCTTAACTTTTCAGAAAACCGATAAAAAAAGCTGTTCTCTGAACAATGTAGTTAGTATTTAGTTACCGATGTGATGGGTAAGGCTGGGAACAAGGCTATTTAGTCACAAGCTCTTGTTCCATTGGTTAAATATTTATAAACCCCACTGATTTAATCCTGGCATCCATATATTGGTTCACAGCTCACAACGTGTCACTAAATTATTCGTATGATAATGTAAAAGAAAAAAGAAATAGGGCATTAATTTATAAATGAAAAATTATGATCAAAATGAAATATGGAGATAGAAGGTTTCTGCCAGACGGTGACAACTTGTTAGGCAGATTCGATGGCGGGAGGGAGGGAGCTCTCTTTTAAAACGCCTCTGGGTAATGATGTCAGAACAGGCCAGATTGATGTGTGAAGGAGGGCTGACAAGCACTGTGCGAAGGACACAAGACCTTGGGCGCCGTCGCCAAAGACGACAACAAGGACTGTCATGGTGGTGAAAACAGGAACTAACATAATTATTTGGGAAAGTGGCTGCTAGGCTCGCCGCCAGCACTCCCCAACCACCAGCGCCCGCAGCGGAGTGAGAAGGCGAAGGGCAGCACCCCGTTCGTTCCATAGGCCTAATGCACTTTCAGAACGATGCATCTAAAATGGAGGGCACTTTACATCGTGTTAGTCATTACCCGACTCTCATGGTCTCCACTGTATGCACGTGTGCACATGCGTAAATCTCACGCACACACCCAAATATACATTACAAATATGTACAAACCCACCACACCTACTGTATCAGTGTTTTTTATTTGCGACCATAGGTTGCAGTTTACTGTCAGAACCGACAAAGCTTTAGACAAATCCCTTTTATTGCCATATATGGAGATCCCTGTGATGCCAGGGGAACAAATCCTTTTTATGCCCATATTGGAGATATGGAGATCCCTGTAATGCTAGGGGAACCAAATCACTGTTATGCCCATATATGGAAATCCCTGATGTCATCAATATTAAGCCCATATCTGTGAATGCCAATATATAACTAGAAATACTGTTCCTACGAAACAGTGTGGGCTCGCATGGAACACCATGTATGGGCACAAAGCATAAAGATCTGCCCAACGGGCACTCCCAACATTACTTCTCCTACATACAATCCCTCAGATCCCCTATATAAAGATTTGGGAGAACCTACTACAAAAGATTTCATGTAGGTGTTGTAGTTATTTATATCAGGTACAAATACAAACATAACGGTAACAGCCCTTAATTAATCACAGCTAACGAGATGTCTCCCCTAAACAACATCAGCTGGGGAGAAATTGGAAGTGAAGTGTCAGTGCGAGAACATCTGCAGGAACACAGAAGGTAAAAATACATCAAGCCCGGACCAAGTGTGGAGAAGAGGGTTCACAGGTGCAGCGCACAACTTGGTTGGTGAGTTGGTGAGACGAAGGAGAGCTCCAGGCAGGAATAGCCCCACAGTACTGGAGAACTCTATGCACCTGTGTCACCTCAAGACCTCAGGAGGGACCCACCCAATACCTCCCCAGAGGAGCCTCTTGTTGGAAAAAAATAGAGCGGGAGAGGGGAGTTTATCCTTGGCCAGGAGGAGGAGATGGGCAGTGATTTGGCCACCACTGCCGACCCTGCCATCAGGAGGGTGTAGCGGTTCAAGGGTCGAAACACCTGATGATCGATGGTTACCGCCTGAAGACATCAAATTTTCCTTGCCAAGGCTACATTCACCAAACGTGAATGGAGGATAAGCATCGTTAGATGTAATTATAATCAGGTCGCACTTGTTGGTGGTGATGTCACCAAGAACGCTGCTCCTCATTGGCTAAAGGCCCTGCCTTTGTGCTGTCAGTAGTTTTTTGAGGAGAATAAACTTGGTCTATACATTTTTGGGATAATATACTGGTCTCGGGGAGATAATTTACGATTCTGTCCCTATCATCGGTACATAACTTGAATGGTGCTGACTCTGCTGAGTAGGCTCTAGGGGCCTTCCCAACACACAGATCAGAAAAGTCACCTAGTTTAGGGGGGCACGCTGGCGCTGTCGCCTCACAGGTAGAAGGTCCCGGGTTCGATTCCCACTGGGGACGCTGTGGGTCCACCGCGTCATCAGTGCACATACTCTTGGTGGGGTTGGCGAAAGGGCCTTTCTATGTACCATAACAAAAAACATACAGTATAGTCCTGGTCTCTATACTGCCTCCCCTGGTCAACCGGGGCGCCTGGTGGAGGGGAAAGGAACTGCTTACTGATTACAGCTTAGGAAATTGGCACTGGGTTCAAAATGGATTACACAATCGTGGGATAAAAATGTTGAGAAAAATGTTTAAGTTATCTAGTTTCCTTCTAAACATACTGTACGCAAAGTACACAAACGCAAATGACAACTACTGGCCCATGCAGCTACTGTAGCTGGCAAACCCCCGTGAACAAACTCAACATGCAATGTATGCATTCCCATGCGCTGGTGGAGTTGATAAAACCACTTATTTATTCGAAACTACAGCCTGCTTTATTATGAAAGATAGAGCAGGAGAGAACACAAATCAAAGAAGACAGATTAATTCCGTTTGTTGTCTGCTATAGAGACCTGATCATTTGCAGGTGGCACATTCCAGAATGCAACGACGCATGAAATGCATCTTGCGTAGTTTGAAGTACAGTACGTGGCTGTGGAAGGGAAGACGATGGGGAATCTAAATGCAAGCCTGGGTGGTACCCCGCCCCTTCCCTCCCTCCCATCCCTTGTCATGATAACGTCTCTGTTGGGTGGAAACCTCATATGTTCAAAAACTGTTACTTTTCAGGATTCAAATTCAAAAAATGCAAAAGTAGCAGATCTACAAGCTCAAAACGTGCAGTGTTTCGAGCTCGTGGTGCTGCTACTTTTTATGCTTGACTCCGTTATATGATCAAGTAGGGCATTAATTCACAAAAAAAACACCAACAGTTAGAATATGGAGAGAAGAGGTTTCTGCCCGACATTGACAATAAGCTAGTGAGGATGAGGTGTGTTGAGCCTCAGACTCATCCCTCCTCATCACACCACAAAGCCACTTGGAACAGTCCTTTGTGCCAGTAGCAGAGTCAGGCTCCACAACCAAGCTTGTCCCCCATAAGAGACCGGCACTGTCTGTTACTGACTATTGACTGCTGACTGCTGCTGACTCCTCAATGGACTCTTGCACACATGCACAATAGGATGTGCAGTGCCAAGCAGTAGCCAGTCAAGGGTAACTGTTGAGTGATACATTGTATTTGTATATTCATTATTGATTGACTGCATACAGTTACAAATATTCATTCAAGACTGTTGACAGACTGATCATGGTAGTTAATCCAAGTCAAACTTTCAGTCCCACAGTAAAGAAAGAATCAGAGTGGGCCTAATGCAGCAGTAAGTTGAACTGTAGCTCCTGACTCCACCGAGTGTGGAAGGCTTGAAATGGTATTCATAGAATTTCTATACAGCGTGTATTGAATTGTTGTGGTCACGTACATGTTGCTGTTGTTACTGGAGGGTAATAAGAACACTGGCTTTCACACACAATGACCAAACTATACTTCTTTCATCAGCTAAGATTAAAGAAGAAGCTTTTAATTGCATACCTCTGATATCTATACAGCAACACTGTCCACCCCCTCTGAGAAGGAGCAATTACTTGAAACACATAACTCTCAAACAATAACTGCCTACTGGCCGCCAACATCATCCAAGTAATTAGATGCGTACACTCTCTGTAACAATGTCACAAAATTATATTGGGGTATTTGTCTTGTTCCCTGGAGGATGTGCACATTTGCTATTATCACGGCTACCGTAATATTTAGAGACCAGAGGACATCCCTTTGATACTTTTAGATGGCTCACATAATCAGATTATTTAGGCACTGTTTGCCCTGTGAGCGGGACTTGATACAGTGCAAGTGGTTTTAATTTCAGCGGGCTGGGCCTGCGAGACAGCTCCAGCCTATAGCCTATAGCTGATTGGTGGAGTGCTCTTTAATTGGTTTAAACTTTGCTCCGGCGGCCCAGGGATCCGCACGCTTAATTTCAGCAAAAGGTCACTATCAATAAATCTGGTGCGAGCGAAGCAGGGGGGGAGGGGTGCCGGGGGGCAGGGGGAATGGAGCACAGCTCCAAACTCTTCTCCATCTGTCTGGCCACCGGGAGGGTGGGGGCCTGGGGGTCTCACCCTGCATAGCACAACACACCCAACAGGGGATCCCGGAGAAGATTAGAATCTCGAGCTCGGCCCACCTTCTTGTCAGGGTGTTTATTGCCCGCGACCTCGGCGAGATGAGGTCAAATTTTCATATTATCACAAACCAACTCCGTTGGCACAATTGGTAGCAATATATTCAACAAGGCCATAATGAAATGGCCGAAAGAGAGAGAGAGGAGGGGGCCACCGCGTTGTCACGCCAGGAGAGTGGAGATGGGATCGGCGAGTCGGGCCAAAAGTGTAAAGCAAAAGAGACTGCTGGAGATTGTTCGCGGTGCAGAGCAGATGCAGAAGGAAGGAGAGTGATATGATGGGTAATCTACTGTGGAGGGCTCTTTCTCCTTGCATCAACTCATCTCGTCTTTGAACGTCACTAGTCCCCGCAGTAGTAGACGCGAGAGGCAGGAGGAGCGAGCCGGTGGTACGCAGGGACCCTCTGAGGCGGCGTGAGGGGTACACGTGGCTCTCCCCCATCTCACCCCACACTTCAGGATTTCCCTCGCAGCAAATGGAGAGATGAACAGCCTACACTGATTACATGTCTAACATCTTCTACGGCTCATCACTCTGCGACGCTCAAGTGGTGCTCTCCCTCTCAAACACACACACACACACACACACACACACACACACACACACACACACACACACACACACACACACACACACACACACACACCCCACGCACACGCGCGCACACACACACACACACACACACACACACACACACACACACACACACACACACACACACACACACACACACACACGCACGCACACACACGCGCGCGATCACACAGACACGCGCGCGCACACTCAAACAAACACAGGCAGTGGTGTAAAGTAACTAAGTACATTTACTTAAGTACAGTACTTAAGTACAATTTGGAGGCATTTGTACTTTACCTGAGTATTTCCAATTTCCAATACTTTTACTTCTACTCCACTACATCTCGGATCCAAATATTGTACTTTTACTCCACTACATTTATTTGAAAACTTGAGTTACTATATAGTTACTTTGCAGATAATAAATTATAATATTATAATAAAACATACATAAACCAACGCGTTGCTTGTAGCTTGTAGATCTGCTATTTTCAAACATTTTGTACTTTCTACTTTTGGTACTTGTTTAAGTACATTTTGATGCCAATACTGAATACTTTTATTCAAGTACATTTTTTATTCTAGACATTTACTTGTAACAGAGTATTCCTACATTGCAGTATTGATACTTTTACTTAAGTAAAACATTTGAGTACTTTTTCCACCACTGGCGCGCACGCACACACACACAAACACAGGCACTCACATTAAGCTTACACACAAGTACACACAAACCCAACACACAATCATGGACGCCCTGGCTTACTTGGCGCCCTACCCTCGCCCCTATCCATCAAGAGATTACGTACAAGTGCCAATCAGAGCGATGCCGAAGACTTTCATTTGTCACAGCCGTGTCTGGGATTGTCCATGCAGGTGAGATTAAGACCAATTACCTATAGCTTGCTTTTCTCACTGTCAGCTGATTGGTTGAGAGGCCAGTGGTTCTCAACCTTTTCTGGAGCAAGGCCCGCCTGAAAGTCTTGAAAGTGTTGGCCACACACTGACCACAAGGGATCAGATATGTGGGCTGCGTGCATTTATTTGTGTTCTGGCTTGCAGTGTCCTGGCTTTGATCAATCGAACTAACCTACAGATGTGCAGTTTACACTCTTCGGTATTTACTGCTCTTTTCCTGCAAATGCAGGTTTCTTTCCCTGTTTTTTTTTTCCTGGATACACAATCTTTTGACAGAAACTCACAAAATGTAAAGAAACCACTCCATTCCCATTGAAAAGCAGAATCCACCTTCATAGGTAAATTTAAACTTAGAAATAAAAATTGCAAAAATAGCTGATCTACAAGCTTAATGTTCTACAAATCCCTTGAAAATCTACTCTCTTGCCAATGGCAGGATGTCTGAAGTTTTTAAATGGCACATCTGTATACTTTAATAAACCTCTGCTTTGTTTAGCATGTCTTTTAACTTTTCACCATACCAATACTGTAAGGCAGTCTCAACCTTTTTAATTCCAAGGACCCCCAGTTTGATATACATTGATTTGGCCTTGTTTTTTAATCTCTGAGGCCCCAATCTGCACTGTACATTTCAGCGGTCTGTTCGACACAGAAACACACAAGTAACAGTGTCATACACATACAGTAAAGATACAGTAATACATAGAATCTCCAAAATACATCCACACTTCCTTGATTTATTGCAGTTTAATAAAACGTCTGCGCGTTCACTACTTTGGTCCAAAACAACATTGAAAGCTACTGGCTGGTTTGCCATGGAATTACCTGTGCACGGTGCACCCTATGGACCCCAGAGGATGCCCCCTATTTTCCGCTAGCACCATCCATAGGCCAATCTGAGGACCTATTCGGTTCCTAGTTATTCTTAGTTTTTGCCTCTAGGGGCACCACCTCCTTTTTTTTGTGTAAAGCAGGAACTCGGTTTGGCTCCTCCCCTTTCATAGTCCACTTCCTCACGGGTGCTTCTGTGTTTATTCCTACTAAAAACAACATCAAAGATATTTAATTAATGAAGATAGCTCATCCTCATTGGATCCACTAGAGTGCGACATGGTACACAAATCCTACAAATAGACTCCTAAGTGGGCGCCGGCTCTGACGGCAAATCTCGCGCACGTCCTGTTTACTGGTGCTATAGATCCCGTGAGAGTGTGTTGCTGGGACAGCTAAAGAGCAATAATAAAGTTGATTTTCTCAGTTGTTGTGTCGCTGAAAAAAAGCCACTTTAGTATGACAATTTTGTTAATATTATGTGGCTTGTGATGATCTGGTCCAATATTTAGTTCAGTGACTATAGCTTCTGAACTATTATTTTGCTCTGTGTTCACGTTAGCTCTCCCATTGTAAATGAATAGACTCCAAACATGCTTCCGCCTCCTAAAAAGGTATCTACCTACGTCACACAGAAACAGGAAGTACGGGTCTTTTGCACCCTCTTGGACAACATTACATGTTTAAGGAAGTGGTGCTGATGTTAGCAGAATCTGTCTTGAGAAATTATCCGGAGGCCAACAAATCCAGTTGTAAACTGTAAATTCTAATAGGCAGATTGCCATGAATCTTAATAAGCTAAGAAGCTCAGCAAGGATGCACCCTACTGGTTTTGGGTTTCCACTCGAAAGAGATATTCCACTTTAAACTCTTGGTCATTTTATCGATGGGCTTTTGTGACCCTGGACAGTTTTTGAGTTGCCTGATTCAATATTTAGATATTTGATATTCATTAAAAAAAGAAAAAAGAAAAAGAATCATGGTTAAAATGGAGTTTGAAGTTAGAATGAGTTTGTATAGGAATGGGCCCTGGATGGGGGGCTGTCTGATAAAATGAATATCAAATATCTAAATATTGAATCAAGCAAATTAAAATCTGTCCAGGGTGTTCACAAAAGCCTGATTAGATGATAAAATGACCAATTATTCTTTTTTTAAATTGAAATATCCCTAATATACTATAACTCTTTGTTGTTTCCCCAGGTCTCATCTTTCTTTTTCCTGCGAGTCTTACTCATTTGAGGGTGACAAGTTGGCAGGTTAAGTGGCAAACTCGTTGCATTCTACTGTAGGTTGCTTCACTTGCTTGTAAAATGTTTGTTTAGATTTTTGACATCAAAGCCAAATCTAGGCTACTGAAAAGCATAAAAAGCATGTTTAATGCTCAACAGTATACTAGGCTATTAAGGTAGAAATATGACCTATATTCATTTCAAATATTCAGACCGTTGACAAGCATTGTGCATTTTGCATTGTACTGCAGCC
>NC_137816.1:32201477-32533977 GCF_963921795.1 Nannobrachium achirus | reverse complement strand
AAATTGGGCCTCGGTCAGACACACTTTCTCCAGAACATTTACTGTGTTTGCTTATTTACTAGCTGTGGCAAGGATGGGAGCCAGTGTGACACCACCAGGGTTACTGAAGTTACATAAAGATGAAAGCTGTACACCAAGGTATGCAACTAGCAAATAATAATAATACAACTCACATTAGTTTATTTTCATGAAAGAAAACAGACAACGAATTTAAAACAAAGTCAATAATCGCCGTCCAATTAGTGGATGTGATGGTGCCGTTGGTGCGTAATTCTTTTAAATCAAATTCCTGTGTTTTTTTCAGAATGTGTTAAATGTATTGACCACAAAGATTAATGAATTTGGCCCTCCTAAGAGTTTTCTGTCTGTATACAATATTTAGTACTGCAGACAAAACAGTATTAGACCTCTGCACTTAATTCCTTCAGATTTTACTACCAGCTATTTGCACAGAAATGCTGCTACAGTCAGTGTTTATAAATGTTCTAATTTGTGCAATAAGTGCAGAAAACTCTAACCAGAACTAATTATGTAAACAACGAATACATAAAATGGAAAGAAAGAAAGAAAGAAAGAAAGAAAGAAAGAAAGAAAGAAAGAAAGAATATATATATTCGGGAAAAACAAGAAAGGATGTTTATTGTGTACTTGATCATGCTGCATACAGTACTTTAAATGCAAACCGCTTCCCTAGGAAAAAAATAGTCTTAATTAAGTCTTAAATGGACCTGCAACACAAATCAAACTGAACAAGTAAAATTAAATAAAAAGGAAAACTATGGAAAGTAGCCTACAGTAATGAGAAAGTTTTAAGTTCTATTTGGGGTCAGTGGGCTGCTTATTAGGATACACACACTATACAGAGTAGCGACCCTCTCAGCTCTTCCATTGAGACCCATCTCCTCCTCCCAACAGTGTGTTACCTCTGCTGTTATATCCTACTGACTCACCTGCCAGTGAGGAGCCCCCGCCGGGAGGATGGAGAGCTACTCCTCCTGCCCAACGCTACCTGCTGACAGGTGCCGCCCCAGCCCGTAGGAATACATGCAGTGACAATTATCACCGTCCCCTCCAGACTTCCCTTCCCCGGAACTTGACAAAGCAGGATGCGCCATGTTGGATTCGAACCCTCAACCACTGTGGTGGTGGGCAGGCACCACTGTGCCACCCTGACGCCTGGGACCCATCTCCTGATCACTTTGGCTGTACTTAACAGTGGTGGAAAGTAATTTTTACTTTCCAAAGTCATTTTAGCCTATACAGTACTTGAGTCCAATTTTGACAAAACACACTTAACCAATTAATTCCTATTTTATAATTTAGCTACCGGTATTTGAAAATAGCAGATATCATACTACAAGCTCAAATATTTGAGCTCCTAGATTGGCTATTTTCAAAAGATTTTGACAAATCTTATAAACTGTTATGAAAAAGTTGTGAAATGTCACATTCTGCATGCATACGTTTTTCATACGTTTTGATAGCAATACTTTTTGTAGTTTTAATCAAGGAAACTACAAGCCTTTTGCTTAAACAGTATTATTGTTATTTTACCCCATTTTAACTCGGCTATAATTGCATATGAGGGCCTGACTCTCAATTATATCTCAATTTTACATCTCAATTTGGGGATCCTTTCTTGACATGAAAAGGTTTGAGAACCTACTGTTTTAACTTACTGTAAAAGTAAGTCAGAATATTAAGGATAAAGTTCTTCTTCCAGCAGTGCTCATGAGTCTCCTGCTGGGAGCCATCTCCTTATCACTCCAACGGCACAGAGGGGAGCAGGAGGGGGGAAATCTAATATTCTGCTTCATGGTCACAGAGGCTGACGAGGCCACCCCACCACTCATGGTCGGCCGGTCTTTAATTGCATCAGGGAAAAACCATGTAATGTACATTTTTTGCTCCCCTAACTGCAGCCGCCTGTCGAGCGTAATGTATATATTAGCACTAGGCAGGTTGGAGAAGGGTTGAGTGGAGAGGTTCGCTGGTGTGGGATGCGGGATCATACACCTGTCAGCATCACCGTGAGGTGTGAGAGATTGGATGGATCCTCACGTGTATACAATTTCCCCCCCTTGCTGCCTATAGGGAGGAGCTGCATATACGTACCTGAACTGCATAATAGCCTTTCTGGAAGCGTATTGCCTGAACTCAGCCTGCTACATCTGCAGACAGTAAGTCATCTTCGAGGCGTCACAGAGCGTTAACATGCATTCCTATGCTAATAAGTACTGTAGGGACACAAACCTTTTTGTTTCAGGGGACCCAATACAGTAGTATACAGAGTTGTTTCATCCATGGCACCCCAAGTTACATCGTTCTCACTACTTTAGTATTGCGACCATAGGTCGCAAGTTTACAATGAGAAACTTGTGGCTAACAAGTGGCTAAATATGTCTTTTTAGACACAATAAGCCATTTTTTATTGCTATTTACAGTAACACTTCTAGCCCCTTATAAGTCACATCCAACCTTGAAAGGTTGCATTGTATCTTGGGAATGGGCTTATTCTGTGTAAAATTACATATTTAGTCACTTGTACGCATGCCCCAAACCACTGAAATAAAAATCTCTAAAACAATAGAATGAAGTAAATGAAATCATTTTCACACTCATATTGTATCTTCTTTAATTACAATCTAAAATATGAACCCTTGTTGTAAAAAACTAAAGTTGTCCTTTAATGTCTTTGGCTAAGATACTTGAGAGAATATCCGCTTCAGGTCAAAGCGATTTGCCCAAATATTCAAAGTGTTCCGAGGTACCCTGTATTCCGAGGTACCCCTGGACTGGCGACACGGCATCCAAGGTACTATTCAGTTGTGGAAATTAACTAACATTTACTCAAGTACTGTACGGGGCGGCAGTGGCCCAAGGGTAGAGAAACCGTCCGTGTTCACGGACGGTTCCCAGTTCAAACCCGGGCTCCCCAAGAGTTACTGTCGAAGAGTCCTTGAGCAAGACTCTGAACCCCTATTTGCTGCCGGTGAGCAGGTTGGTGCCTTGCATGGTTTCCTCCACAATTGGTGTATGAATGTGTGTGTGAATGGGAGAATGTAATGTGCAATCTATGTGTAAGCACCTTGGATTAAGTAAATACCATTTACCATTTAAGTACAGTTTTGAAGTATGTTTAATTTGCCTGAGTATTTTGAATTTCTTTATACTTCACCACATCAGTGTGTGTGTGTGTGTGTGTGTGTGTGTGTGTGTGTGTGTGTGTGTGTGTGTGTGTGTGTGTGTGTGTGTGTGTGTGTGCGTGCGTGCGTGCGTGCGTGCGTGCGTGCGTGCGTGCGTGCGTGCGTGTGTGCGTGTGTGCGTGCACGTGTGTGTGTGCCACTGTTGTTTTTTGTAACATAACAACCACAACCGTTGTAACTACCATTGTCAATGTAGGTGCAGTGGATGCATTTAATGCATTTGCAACTTATGTGGATTATGTAGCTTACATACAAGAAGCCACTACTCATCGGTGGAATCTACCAACAGCCAACGCTACCTGAGGGCCCTTCCCGTGAAAAGCTACAGGCAACAGAGGCAATAGAGCTGGTGGCCTTCCAGCAGTATGTCCGTTCGCTGTCGGAAAACCATTGGGTGGACTTTTAGGCCCATGAGAACAACTACAGAGAGCTCTTTAACGCCAAGCAGCAGTGCAAGACTACTGTAAGAACTTTGTTTCCTCTATAATGACCCAGCCTAGCCTAGGACATAACCACGGAGTGGTTGTTGGAGGGTTTCGACAACTTGGGACAAGGCAGAAAGGTTTTGGAGGGACAGCGAATGCATTTTCCGGCAGCGGCACTTGCCGCGGCGTCGCCGGAACTGCCGACAACAGCCGCAGCAATGATTCCTATGCCGCGGCAATATTATACCTAATCTGTGGCACAGCCGGACAGACCGGCAATGGAGCTGCGGCAAGTGCCGCTGCCGGGAAGTGTATTCGCTCCTTCTGAGGTTTGTCTCTGCTGTAATTGGCTGTATATGGCGGAGACGCCACTACTTGTGCCCATGGAGTGTTGAGTGACATGCATGTTGTATCATGAGGACATACTGTATCCATGAGTGTGTGAATGTAAACTTTACTGCACCGATAATATTCGTGTCTTTGCTCTCCCTTGGGTGGACATAAATAAATAGTTAATCTGTGTGCGTGTACTGTGTGCACGTGTGTGCGTGTACTGTGTGTGCGTGTGCGTGTGCGCATGTGCGTGTGCGTGTGCGTGTGCGTGTGTGCATGCGTGCATGGGGTCCACTGATGGGACTATTTCATTCCATTTAAAAGAGCAACATTCTGCCTGGCTGTTTAAATAAGCATTGCTAATGCACCTTAGGGCCCCAGAGATGGGCATTATCTATCAGAGCTCCGTCTGGCAGAGTCACAATGATTTTCACACTACACTGTTTCCCATCAGCTTTGTTGTATGAACCAACATGCCAGACACACCTCTATGTGGTCTGGCACATTCACATATGCTGCCAAAACAAAGCAGTGTCACACTTCATTGGCAATACACAAAGCTCTCCCAGACATGTTATTAACCACCGTAAACACTATATTTGGTTGACTGGAGTCCCTCAGGGCTCTATCCTAGTAACATCACATACTGTATATTCGCTGAAAATAGTTAGATTCGGCACCCGGGCTCCATTGCGGCCTGGCAGCATTTCGCGCGTTCGGTTCCCGATCCCAGCGGCCTTTGCTGCGTGTCACTCTCCGTCTCTCTCTCCCCATTTCCTGTCTGGCTACACTGTCGGAAATGGAGAACCTGTTCCCTTCCTGCATGCTATCAATAAATGCTTAGGTCTACGAGATCTGCTATTAGATTCAGATAAGCTATTTTCTGCAAACGTTTTCCCCCGCAATACCGATGCTGGGGTTTAAGTGGTTAACCACTTAAACGCTAAATACAGTCCTTTGTTGCACAATGAAAAGTGAAAATAGCAGATCTAAAAGTTCACAATGCACGTGACGCTGTAAGCTAGATATGGTATTTTTGGGGGGAAATTTCAATGTATTTGTTTATTTTAACAGTTCGTGCCATACTTTTGCCATTTTTTATTTTGTTCCCCACGTATAATGACACCAAGTTGAAAGTGGGTATCAATTTCTGTCCGCTTCTATAATTGAATAATGATTGTGTTCGAGTAGAGAAAGTGGTCCGGGAGCAACAGGCTACTAGTACTCCGAGGACCAAAAACTGTGCCAACCACAGTCAGGAGATTGTTGCACTGGAGGGTATGTGACACAGGCTAGGATGTGGTCCTCTGAGCAAGGTATTTAAATGAGGCCACCACTTCCGTTCATGCTTGGCTGCAGGGTGGGTAGATCTACCTCCACACCAAGCAGCCGACGGCCGGGATGATGAGCTTTGCGAGGTTCTGTGTTCAGCTTGGACAGTTTCCCTCTCCGACTTCAATCACATTCTCCGTTCGAGGAATTTAATTTGCATCACACGCCTCGCCAGTCAAGTCTCCCTGTTTTATCAAAGCATTTTCGGAGCCATCACCCCCTACAGACAGACTGACTATGGGCTGGTCTGAAATGTAGCTCTGCATTTAGCGCGGATTGGCGGACGCAGATGGTGAAAAGTGACGTGTGGGGCTGGTTTGTTAGAAAAGCTTTTTCACATTCATTTTTCTGCTGCCTCTATATTATGGTCCAGGCATGGCGTTCGCAAAGCATTGGACATGGAGTCAGAAATACTTGACCCTCTGGAGAGATGATTTTGACCCGCGCTGTCAAGATGGACCCACGCAGCCCTCCTCCTTGTCTGCCAGCCTCTGCCTGGGAGGAGAGCAGCCGTCTCAGGGGAGGAAGGGCTAAAGCCTGCTAACCAATTCAGACATGAAACCCTATTATACTACTGGCTACTAAGATGTGAACGGATTGGGGCCTGTCATTCCTCATCCGTTGGAATACAGGATGGGGGAGGATGAGTTAACGCCCCTTCACTTAACCCTTCCACTTCCTCCTTCCGTCCTGCTCTGGATGTGTGGCCCTGCACCCCATTAGGTGGCCCTCTGTAATGAAGGGGTTTGAGAGCTTTGCTGCATGGTCTCCTCTTCCTCACCCCTCACCACCGCCTCCAGTCTCCTCCATGCCTTCATGAGGAGGTCATCAAGCACGGTGCAAGGCGACATGTGGAACCACCCTGGGTGATGAGGTCATTACTTCTGCAATCATCACAAGTGGAAGAACCAATAAAGATGGCCAAAGGCAGGGTCTGGTCAGCTGGAGAAAAAATAGAGTGTCTCCAGGACACAGAGAAGAATTGATTGGTTGACATGACAACAGCAATGTACTCTCAGTACAGCTTCAGTTTTGGGAATTGCTAATCATTTGGGAAAGTATGTGGTGATGAAACACGGGTGAAATATTTTGGTAGCATCATGGAGCATGTTTTCGTTCCTTTGCCAATCTTGGCATTGTTTTCGTTCTTCATATTGCCTGTGGTGATTATTGCTGAGGATTCTAAACCGCTTCTACTGTGGTACTTATTGACAGTTGCTCTGGTCGGCTTAATCAGTGGTTCTCAAACATTTGGCTGCAGACCCCCATCTGAAAAAAGGATAATATAAGATTTTTGTTACAAATATATATCAAATATAATTAGACAATTTTGAGCCTGTAGTTAGTATAGTTATGGTTAATGTTGTTAAATTAATTGTAATGCTATATTAACATATTTTGCTGGGAACCCCCTGATATCCCCACAATGACCCCACTAGGGTTCCCCGGACCCCACTTTGAGAACCATCGGACTAAATGCAAAAACAAAGACGGAGAGCGAGTGCATTCCCCGGCAGCCGCGGCAGTCGCCGGAACTGCCGAATGCACTCGCTACTTCTGAAAACAAAAGAAACCCATCTGTATATAGGTTATACTGAACAGTGGCCAGCCAGTCTTCTGCTCATTCTAACCAACACGTGACAGTGGTTACATGCTTGCATCCAAAAACGTTGTGTTTTGACGCACAAAGAACATCCATCCATCCATCTATCCAACTTCAACCACTGAAGGTCAATCGATCAACCGAGGTCAACTGTTCTAGCAGAGAGCTCTCCCATGCATTTCCGGGGCAATATAATAGTGATTATTACAGTGAGAAACGCCTCTCAGATGACCATCGTGTTAACTGCATCTCTGTCGGGTAGAAACCTTGTCTATGAGAGAGAGAGAGTCACACAAAAGTAGTGAAAATAGCCAATCTACAAGCTCACAACACGTTGCAATGTGAAGCTTTGTGAGCTTGTAGCTCTGCATAATTTTTTTTTTGTTAGTTTTTTGTGCTATTTTTTGAAACATGTCTGAGTGGGTTTTATAAATATTTAACTAATGAAAAGGATTAACGAGCTTCTGACTAATTATAAGTGCATTGCATCCATTTTTGGACATACAAGGTTTCCACCCGACTTCCTTCCTAGATAATGCTTCTCCCAGTCTGTTTGAGGTGTTGTTGTTGTTGACAACTCTGCTCCTCCTGCACAAGGACATCGGTTTGCTCTTGGAAGAAATGATGTTTCCGAGGCTTTTCTTCCATGACACGCTGTTGTGCTGAGCCAGGCATTCTTTTCAAATGAAACGAGATCATTTTGATTGGTCATGATTGAATACATCTGCAACACGCCCACTGATAATAAAATCTCGGCCTAATTCAAACCATCTCACCACTCCGCCCTTCTCAGGTCCGGAAAATACGAAAAGTCAGTCACCGCACGCCCAACCGCCATGCCGACACTGTTGACTGCACATCACGTCGGTTTGACTATCAGTGGTTCCCAAACATTTTTGCTGGACACCCAAATAGAAATGTGATGTAATAGATACCTATTTCCTCCCGTAAGGTAAATTCAGTATTTTCAGCCCAACCCAGCTGATTCGCTGACCACAAGGAGCACCGAGCACATGAGCAATTAGGGGTTAAGAGTCTTGCTCAGGGACACACATCGACTTTGCTACCCTGGTCTAGAATCAAACCTGGGACAACCAGGGGCTCTGGTTCCCCAGGTGGGGTCCCTAACCATTCAGCTATGCTGCCCATATGTCTTCCCTGGTACCCAAACAAGTGAAGCACTACACGGTGTTACCTTTGCAGATCTGCTATTTTCACTATACTTTTTAAACAGTTTTTGTTTTTTAAAGGGATATTTCACTTTCAAAAAAACTTTTGGTAATTTTATCGTCTAATCAGGCTTTCATGAACACCCTGAACAGTTTTTAATTTGCTTGATTCAATATTTAGATATTTGATGTAAATGTTACCAGGCCCTCCAGGCCCAGGGCCTCTCCCCACACACACCCATTGTAACTTCAAACTTCATTTTAACCATGATAGATTCATTAAAAACACCCATTATTTTTTTCTGGTGACTCATACTACCCTCCTAATACGTGAGCTGGTCGTGTTTATTCCATACATTTTTTCATTTAGTTTTAATAATTATTTTTGTACTTCATTTTTTCCATTTAAAGGTGATACACCATGAAATTTCACTTTTCCTATTTTAAAACCTTTTTTTGGGGTCCCAGTAGCACCTTCTATCCTCACAAAGTCCCATTTCAGACCGTTGTGTCTTTCTCTGGTTTTGGGAAGGTGGAGGTTAAAAGCAATTCCCACGGGTTCTCAAAACAGGCTGTCCAAATTTGCTGCCGTCGAAGACGTCATCGACGGCCGTTTTTGAAGTTTTTTTTTTTCAAAAATATATTTTTTTTTTCAAAAAATCTTTTTTTTTCAAAAAGATTTTGGGGGGGGTGGCGCAGTTCAGGCCAAAGGTGGTACTGCAGCTGAAAATGCTCTGAGAGCCAAAACGTTTTTGGGACATAAACAATATGACATAAATACTTTTTAAATGCATGGTGTATCACCTTTAACCAAATAATTATAAAAAAATAAAAGAAAAAAGTTATGGAAAAAACTCGTATTAGGAGGGTAGTCACCAGAAAAAAATAATGGGTGTTTTTAATGAATCTATCATGGTTAAAATGGAGTTTGAAGTTAAAATGGGTGTGTGTGTGTACTGTGGAGAAAAGCCCATTAAGCTGTTTCCCTGTTGAAAGTGGAATATCCCCGACCCACTGTTTGGGAAAGAGCGCCCTAGTAGTTTAGCTGAATCCATCATAAATATCTGCAAACCAAGATCAATGTTGTTCTAAGCACACATTTTATGTGGCATGCAGTAATTGAGCTTCTACAGCTAATTTCCATTTGATTACGCTTGATTCTTGATGACCATGCCATTCTTAATGGCATATTCTTCTGTCTTTACTGAGATTAACCACTATAACCACAAGGCCATTGGCTGTTGTTATGATAATTGATTGACATATGTTTAATTCCGACATTTTTTAAATTAAACGGAACGGGATGGATTTCTTTTGTAAAGAAACATGAAACAGTCAATATATTTTAACTGCCACCCAATCTGAGTTATTCCACTTTCAACAGGGAGCAGTGGAAGGGCCTCTCTCCACATACACACCCATTGTAACTTCAAACTCCATTTTAACCATGATAGATTCATTAAAAACACCCATTATTTTTTCTGGTGACTCATATAACCCTCCTAATACGTGAGCAGGCCGTGTTTTTTCAATAACTTTTTTCATTTATTTTTAATAATTATTTGGGAAAATGAAATACAAAAAAATAATTATTAAAAATAAATGAAAAAAGTTATCGAAAAAACATGGCCTGCTCACATATTAGGGGGGTATGAGTCACCAGAAAAAAATAATGGGTGTTTTTAATGAATCTATCATGGTTAAAATGAAGTTTGAAGTTACAATGGGTGTGTGTGGGGAGAGGCCCTGGGCCTGGAGGGCCTGGTAATATTTACATCAAATATCTAAATATTCAATCAAGCTAATTAAAAACTGTTCAGGGTGTTCATAAAAGCCTGATTAGATGATAAAATTACCAAAAGTTTTTTTGAAAGTGAAATATCCCTTTAACATTAAGCAAATCAGCTGGACAGTGCAATTATTCAAACAGACACTGTTCAGGACATATGTCACATGTGGTCACCTTATTTTGGTCTCAACCACATTAACCACTATAACCCCTCGGGGCTCTATATTAGTATCTTTTGAGTTTTCTGTTATTCTGTGAGCTTGTTGATTACTTCTAGTGAAGGCTTTACCCACAATACGGATGCTGGGATTTAAGTGGTTAACTCTGGCATCCCTATTTTGGGCATAGCATTATACGTAATTTTCTTTCCCCAAATCGCCCCAACATTTTCAACATTTTTCCTTTTAGTTCTTTCTTTTTAACAGACACTTTGTTGATGTCGTTAGGACCGCTGCTGTTGTGAAAATAATTATGACTGAAGTCCCTTGAGGAGGTATCCTCCCAGTTGTAAACATAATTAAACTGTTTCAGATATCCCATCCTCTTCCAGTAATACATTGTCATTTACTATCCTGATTTGATTGGAGAATCAATGAGTTCTCATCACCAATAAGTCTGTCAGTTGGGCTGTTGTGGATCTGTGAGGTTGTGGTGGGAGAAGCTCATGAAGATTCTTTGTGCATTTTGGATAACTCAAGACATCTAACCCCCTCCTGTTTGAAATAACTTGTAAGCCTTGCAAGTGACACAAGTATGGAAAGGCTATTGCACTATCCAAAACAATACCTTCAAGGTATGTTGTAGGATATATAATGTACGGTATGTGTGGATATTGCTGTGAAGAGAGAAAATAGGCCATGATACCATTAGTGAAGTGTGTGTGTGTGTGTGTGTGTGTGTGTGTGTGTGTGTGTGTGTGTGTGTGTGTGTGTGTGTGTGTGTGTGTGTGTGTGTGTGTGTGTGTGTGTGTGCAGCTGTGTGTGTGTGTGTGTGTGTGTGTGTGTGTGTGTGTGTGTGTGTGTGTGTGTGTGCGTGCGTGCGTGCGTGCGTGCGTGCGTGCGTGCGTGCGTGCGTGCGTGCGCGATTCTGTGACTGAGATTTACCAAGTGTGTACTGATGTACAGCTTTCATGGAATTATGTTTCACTTTTTCTAATGTTAGGGTCATTCCATTTATATTGTGTCTCTACTGTTAAACATAGCTGGCGGATACTATTAGACCCGAAAACAACACAAGGGTTAATTCATACTCAAGGAAAAAATAAATGTCTGAAATGTAGTCTCCAAAAATACAAATACTCATGTAAGTACAGTACTAAAAACAATAACTTACGTAAGGAACTCAAAGTAGCCTACTTCGGTGCAGTCCACTTAAATTTGGGTTTACCATGCCCAGCATTCAGTCCTTAGTTATCACAGGGATAGTGTAAGTACAGCACGGCTATGAAACTACAAATGTGCATATGACATGATGAGATATGATTGATTTTCCATACATGTTCTGTTTGTGTTGTTTCAAAATATGCATAATGCTCCTGTAATATAATAGGAAAAGGTCTGAGTGATGTCTCTGTACACTGTCATATACTGAGTTTTAAATTCATCATCCTGAGTGTACAAATGGAACCAAAATGAACCCTTAAGGGTCACTTAAGGAGTCAATTTGGTTCTGCTATTCTGCTAGTTTTATTAACAGATAGAGACCTTACCCGTTCGAATATATGTGCTCCAAAATATGTGCAGAGTGTGGGTTATGGGATAAGTAACTGTAACTTGTGCGTGCATGAGAATATGTGAGAGCATCATAATGTAAGGAGAAGCCCATGGAGGAGTGTACTGTATATTTATGATGAATGTGTCGTTTATGCTATTTTTAAGTATCCAACAAGCTTTCTGTTCCCAGAGTCAGAAATAAATATTTTGCAAAGCAGCTGCAAAAAAATAAAAACATTTAATAGCCTTACTTGTATTGGAGTATTTTCTCCACTTCACTACATTTATATAGACAGAGGTTGTCATTACTTTTAAATATAGTATCAGCTGTTCATAGCCTACTCCAAATATGTACTTAACACAAACACATGTGTAAACTAAACACGCTGTTTGTAATATCCAATGAACTTTTCTTCGTTAAACCTGTAAAAGAAAAGTTTTAACTGATGAAGGGGTGTAGTTTGGCTTCATGCCCTGGGTGAGCAACTCAATACAAGTGGACGGGCGGGGATATCTCGTGCCCTCTCTATTCTTATAACTCTATGGTCTGGGCCGACAAAATAATTTACGGATGACGCCATCTCCCGATGGATCATGGGAAACCGAGTCCCTGCATCACTCCCGGGTGTGGGAGACCACAGTCTATAATAAAACAATGAAAAGACTGGCGGCCAGGCGTTGGATATCAAATGACGCGTTATAGCGTCAAGGGCAAGTACAGTGTACTCTACTTACTTCCTGTGAATGTCCACCACAGCAAGTTTTAATAATTTGACCAGGCTGATAATTCCCACCTGTCATTTGAGATACCGGGCTAATTTTGAATCTTGTGAACATTCAGCTAGAACATTAGGATCACACTTCTTGATTGCCTGCAAGTTCGGTCTTTCTTCCTGCTCCTGCAGAAACCATTTAAGAGTATATCAGATGAAACATGGCTGCTCCACATCATCACAGAATGTAATGCCCAATTTACTTCTATAAGTCATTTCCTCAACCCTGCTTGAATTTGTTCCCTCTGTCTAGTGCAGAGAACGTGTAAGAGCACACATCTTCTTTGGAAGTTGTTAAAGTTGATCTGCCATCTCCAGAGATGAGTGTGAACACAAGAAGACGTTACAGGAAGAAAGAAAGGCCAAGCAGAGGTGGGAATTTTCACAGGTTTCTCAATTTCTATGACTATGACATGCAAGCTACCCAGCCCCCCAAGTGGTTGTGGCCTTAAAGCCATACTATGTAACTTTTCCAATAAAACTAATCTTAAAATTGTCCTAACTATTAAATCGCTGTAAATATGTCTGTAAATCGTCTGTAAATATGTTTTCAATGATCCTGGCCGGGGACCGGATTTCCCGGTCATCCATCATCATCATGCATCATCCATATACGTTGTATATACGTTGGCCAATCACAGCGCCGATCATACACTACCGGCCAATCACAGCGCGTCTTGCTGTTTCTTCAGGAAGTAGCTTCCGTCAGCAACAGTGTTTACACTGAGTGATTCCTAAACCCACCAGGATTGAGTTAAGACCCGTCTCGCGGAAACGCGAGGACTTCCAGGAGTGGCTGAAATCCCTGCCTGACACATGGAGGGTGGATAAAGTCAGAGGCATGAAGACTTGTACTTGAGAAAAGCCTGCATTTGCACAATGCACAACTATTAATTTCTCACTACAGTGCTCAAAATAAACTGTGCTAAAAAAAACTTGAAACTGACTGTGCTTAATAAAGGGAAAACTTTGTAACTTTGCTAAAGTGAAAAACGTACTGAGAAAGCTATTAATTTGTCACTACTGTGCTCAAAATAAAAACTCTTACTGATTATCAGTTAAATTGTTATGGTTTGGATATGGCTTTGGGCCTATTATGCTGCGTGTATTATTGTAATGGATCAGTATAGGTAGTAGGCAGTGTTGTAGTGCTAAATTTGGAAGTGTGGGCACTCACCGCGCGTGCACGCACATGCACGTGCGTCCGTGCGCGTGCACATAACGTTTTCGCTGGCTTAAAACAGGTCTGCGCGGCGGCAGAAATAGCCTTAGACCAGTGGTTCTCAACCAATAATTTGATGACCGGATCATCAGCCAAACTTCCCATGCAAAATAGACCTGAAAATATAATATCAACTGACTTGACTTGAGAGAAGTGTGGGCACTCCGTACTCCCGCGTTCCCTCCACTACATCCCTGGTAGTAGGTACTTTGCACTTGAGCGAGCAGCCCTAACGTTCATGGGCACTTTCATACTTAAGATTATCGAGAGGAGGCGGGTCTTAACTCAATCCTGGTGGGTTTAGGAATCACGCGTTTACACTGGTGAAGGAATCTCCCCCAATCCTGGTCTAAAAATGACGGGAGACGGCTCTACGGATTCGTATCGGCGAGGCGGAGGCGGTCGCGGAGGCGGTCGCGGTGGTCGCGCGGCCCCGTTCTGGTGGTCCGCGGTGACTTCCATAGTATAGCTTTAAGTAACTGCATAGACTGTTTTTGCCAGTGCCTGGCACTGTTGGTCAAGATGGTGCCGTCAGAGGGAGCATGTCGATATTGCGACATAGCATCTGTTCGACAGTTCATTCTTTCGACACAGGTCAATGTTAACCTGGTGAAATGTTAACCTGCCGACGCGGGTGAGTAGCTAACCTGCCGACGTGGGTGAATGTTAACCTTTATGCCTAAACCTAACCTGTACGCTAACCCTAACCTCAGTAACCGTGACGCGGGTGCAGCTAACATCCGCCATCAGAATTATGAGCGGACACTGGTCTAGAGTAAATCAAATCAAATCAAATTTATAGCACATTTAAAAACAATTCTCATTGTACCAAAGTGCTTCACAGGTTAAAAATGCATCATTACAAACAATCAAAAATGAAAATAAAAGTAGAATTGACAACGTAACCATAGTACTTTACATTAAAAACATTAAAAATAGTAAGGGAAAAAAGAAAAGAAAAGGCCTCTAATCGAAAAAGTGCACAGTTCATCAGGGGGATTCAAAGGCTTGTGAAAATAAAAGTGTTTTAAGCCTGGTTTTAAAAACTTCAACAGAAGGGGCAAACCTAACAGAGGCGGGAATGCTGTTCCACAAGGTGGGGCCAGCGACTGCAAAGGCGCGGTCCCCCTGTGTACCTTGTTAGAGAACGGGACCTCAACCTGAGGGTCCTGGTGGTGGGGGGATAAGACAGGAGTTCAGAGATGTATGGGGGGGCCAGTCCATTTAAGCCTTTATACACAAACAGTAGGATCTTGAAATGTATTCTGTACCGCACAGGTAGCCAGTGGAGAGATGCCAATATGGGTGTAATGTGCTCTCTCCTCCTGGTGCCAGTCAGGAGTCTGGCCGCAGCATTTTGGACCAGTTGGAGACGGGGCTGATTCCGGTATAGAGGGAGTTGCAGTAATCTTACCGGGAGGATATAAGTGCATGAATGACTATTTCTAGGTGATGTGGAGTGAGAAATGATGACTTGATTTTAGAAATGGAGCAGAGAAACTGGTTTTAACTATGGCATTGACTTGTTTATCTAGTTTGAAAGCGGAGTCAAATAACACCCCAGATTTTTGGCATGGGGTTTGACAAAGGCGGAGAGGTTGCCAAGATCACTCTTGATCTGTGTGATGGACTGAGGTGGACCGAATAATACCAGCTCAAATTTACTGTCGTTTAATTGGAGGAGGTTTTGTGCCATCCAACATCTGATGTCAGCAAGGCAGTTATTGAGATTGGCTAATGTGGAATGGTCATTGGGTTTCAGGGGGAGGTATATTTGCGTGTCGTCTGCGTAGCAGTGAAATGAGATATTGTGTTGTCTGATGATTTGGCCAAGGGGAAGCATATAGAGCGAGAACAGGATGGGGCCTAGGATGGAACCTTGAGGCACACCACAGGAGAGACGAGCAAGGGAGGAGGAGAAATGAGCAATGTTGACTGAGAAGGTTCTGTTCGGTAGGATTCAAACCAGTCCAGGGCTGTGTTTTGGAGAGTAAAGGAGTGTACTGCTTGAGTAGAGTTCAGGAAAGGGCCGTCATAATAATTACTATTGGGTTCACATCTTCCTGACCTGGAGACATGAAGAGAACAGGCAACTGATAGGCTGATCAAGGACACACAACCAGTCTAACATCCTCTCCTAGTCCTCCCTATAAAGACATGCACAAGTCTAAAAATCCTATCATCCACTACCTCCTCCTCCTCCCTAAGACATGCGCCACCCTATAGGTTACAGGATAACCTCCCTCCTAGTAAAGACATGTTTAACCATCCTCTTAACCAGTAAGGGAGAAAGGCCTATAGCAGCAATCTGCCGTCCCGGTTTGTTACTTGGTAGACTGGTGGTCTAGACTAGAGCAGAAAGGCCGGGTAGCATTATAACCTGAGAGGAATTTATGGGAAAAAAGAAGCAGATGGACATTAGTTTATTTATTTTACATTATGAAGATGAACAGAGTTACACAAAATGTGGTAGGCCTAAGCCAAACCCTTTGTCACTTGACTATTGAAGGAGAAGTGCTCTGTGTATTACAAATCATTTTCTTTTGCAGTTCTACCATTATGAGAGTAATTATTACACAACTTACAAAACATAAAATGTAAAAATACTAATACTAAATACTAATAATATATCTAATGACAAATCAAAAGGGTGTGTTCACCTTGCCATGGATTAACAGACTTTTGTATGTTTCTGTTATGTTACCCATACATTTTTAACTATAATTATTTCACACAACACAAGGTTAAAAGTTTGAATTGCACTGTATTGGCACTGTATTGGTTATGTTACAGGGACATGTATTTATTTGTTTGTATTAATATATTGTTTGGTTCATTGTGTGCATGGAATCCAGGGTAGGGAGCAAGCTTAATCACGCCTAATTGCTCAATCAAGCTGAACCATACCACCTGTGGGTTTGTATTAAAGCTGGTAAATTGGGTACTCTAATTTAATGGTGTAGGTAATACTTTAAGTGAAATGTGTCTATGAATTGTATTGTCTTTGGACATGGAAAAGAATTTCTTTGGACAAGATACTGGTTTATGTGGAATCAATTCAGTATTGGTACGGCCCAGTGGGAGGGGCCTAGCCTTTTTAAGAAGGGGACCTGCCACTGCACAAGCAGTCAATGAAGCCTGTCGAAGACCTGATGCCAATTGCTGGTCAGTGATGTTTGTGAATAGTTTTTGCTGTGCCTATTTTTTGTCACGATGACTTGGACTTATATGAGGTGAATAAAACACTGTTTTGTATCAAAGAACACTGGCTTTCAATTTTTGGACATTTTGAGTAGGCTACTTTTGAGTAGGTTCAAGTGCCTTTTGGCCAAACACTACCTACTTCACTCAGAGCAGAGTGTGACATGCTCACTGCTCACATACAGTACATCCCAATTCCCCACGTTTCCTTGCTCTGCACCAGCCTGGTGTTGAAACACATATGCCAAGAAGGTTGATACTGCAATTAACAACACTCTCCGAATCACCCCTGTGTTCTACCTGCCGTCAGGAGGCCTCCCACCATATCCCCTGAGGAAGGTTACTGTTGAGCTAGCCAGATGTATGGAGGATCGACGTGACTAGAGACGCTGCTGGAGGGCTCATCCAGGGATGAGCTAGAGAGAGGGGGGCTAGCTATCTCTATCCATGAGTTCCAAAGTTTGACCCTGGCCATCACTTACACAACTGATGAAGTCAAGTAGAGGTAGGAACCTTTTCTTTTTCTTCTTTTTTTTGCTGCTTTTTTGCTGCTTGTGTAGTATGTGTGAATGCTAATGTGATTCAAGCTGTTGTAGTTTTGGGACCCAATGACTGGGTGGCAATGAAACATAAGCTGTTTCTAGCTCTGGAATTGAATCCTGGTGTGTTGTGTCTGCTGTTGAAGGTAGAGTTGTAGCAGGGAACAGTACAGTATGTGTGGCTCGCCTCTTGCTTGTTCATTTTCAATTATCCTATGTGTGAGTTTACTATTTACTTTTAAGTTCAAGCTAGAGGATTTGGGTTTTGACATAACAGCCATCAATTCCAAATGTTAATATGAGGTGGATCTACACTATGTCTGCTGGGCTGTATTGGTTCATGATGACTGGCTTGGTGGAATCTCTCTCACTCTGCAAAAGTCAATTTAGTAGTTGACAAAATCAACGTGTACGCATATTGCGATACATATCTCTTCTCTCTCTCTCATCTTATACTGTATAAGACATGAACTATCTTCCAAGAAATCGCATTTTATATCAGTGAATGGAAACAGGCAAAGATCAATGAACTATCTTCCAAGAAATCGCATTTTATATCAGTGAATGGAAACAGGCAAATGTCAAATTCTCTCTCTCTCTTCCAAGCAATCGCATTTTATATCAGTGAATGAAATTCTCTCTCTCTTCCAAGAAATCGCATTTTATATCAGTGAAGAAACAGGTCGCATTTTATATCAGTGAATGGAAACAGGCAAATATCAGTGAATGAAATTCTCTCTCTCTCTCTCAGTGAATGGAAACAGGGTCGCATTTTATATCAGTGAATGGAAACAGGCAAATATCAGTGAATGAAATTCTCTCTCTCTCTTCCAAGAAATCGCATTTTATATCAGTGAATGGAAACAGGCAAAGGTCTCTCTCTCTCTCTCTCTCTCTCTCTCTCAGTGAATGGAAACAGGGTCGCATTTTATATCAGTGAATGGAAACAGGCAAATATCAGTGAATGAAATCCGTGTGCGATCCGTGTGCATATAATCCAAGCATATGGTCCAGGTATGATTGAACGGTCGAAGTGAGCATTTTGGCTAGTTTAGCCCTTTGCACTCCAGCTATGCTAATGTAATCGTCTAAACAGTAAACGGACGGCAGCAAGGAGCCTCTGAGAAGGAAAGGACCTGACGTCACTTCTGCTTCATGTCAGAGCAGCCATGAGCTATCGATGGACGAGCAGTGACTAGGGAAGGTTAGACGATCGCCGATTTTCGGATAAAAATAATTTATTTCGTTTTTAATGACAAAGTACGGTAAAAGACGGCGCGGCTGAGACTCCTTGCTCAGATGTCCGGTATATTCCGGTTTTAATATTAAGGGGCTCCCCGTGGCTTGGAAAGGGTTAAGTATGCTATTTGCCATGCAACAACAGTAATGGTACAAAGACAAAAACTAACAGACTTGGCAGACATGGGTTACACACAAAGCGATGTGGTCAGTCTGGATCACACACCCAAAACTATAAACCAGAGGGCGGGGTGGCCATGTAGCTGAATGGGTAGAAAAGCAGCGTCGAAGTGTCCCTGAGCAAAGCACTTAACACTTTCAATGCCACCTTTTCACCACTAGAGGGCGCCCAGTGGCCATAGAAAACACCCATCCACAAGCGCTGTAACAGCACAAGCCGTGCGCAGCCATGACAAGCCTGAACACTTTCCTTTGTGTCATCAACAGGGACAGGATGAAGTTAGCTTGAAGTTAGCAATTGGCTACCAAGCATTTTAGAAGCCCTATTTTCGGCGATTTAGCCATGATTAAACCTTGCACACCTCATGGATATGCATGGAACAGAGAAAATGAGCTCTAAAGATCCTGGATTGCATTGGAGTGGATGGTAAATATCGGCGACGCGACGCTCTCGCGGGCCGTGTAAACAGATGACGGCCGGCGGCCCGACTCGGAAAAAAAAAGAAAAAAAAAGAAAAAGGCACCCAGGACGGTCCAAATGATCCCAAACTAGTTCGGGATAGGCACTAAAGCAGTTAACCTTTAACTCCTAATACTAAGGATGTTTAAATGCAGAGGACACATTTCTGTGTATGTATTGTGAAAAAGATTGCATAGCACACCAGTGTTTTTTATGTGACTGAAGGTGATTTGAGGACTGATGAGTGGAGGAGGCTGGTGCATTGCCACCCGAGTTTGAGGAAAGGCAAACATAAAGTATTATGAACTCTTATAACACTTTATGGCTGCTTTCTAATGTATTTGAGTATTTCATTTTGCAATGCATTAAAGATACAGGCTTCATGGAAAGTCTTGTACTCATTTCCTCTTGGGGACACAAAAGAGATCTTGGACAGGAGGCAAGTAAGCTCCGCTGGATTTGAAGCCCACTTCCTAAATCTCTTAAGGGTGCAGTTCCCATTAATGGCCCAGCAGATGTCGTCAGCACCTCCTGCAGGCTGCAGAAGCGTTTACACACAATGGCCTACATGGGAACAAGGTTTTGGCCGGACTTTGCTCCCCTCGTCCATTTTAGAGTCTAGGTCTTGGATTAACATATTTATTTCATTCAAAATGATTTCCAGAAAACTGTCAATGCTCCACTACATTGCATTTATTTTTGTTGAACCAAGCCACATTTGTGGACCCACTCAATGGAATGTGAGTTGATCTGTAAGCCTTGTGGGAAGCAGCTGTCACCTACAGTATGCGTGTAACCCACTGCAAGCCGTGCAATGTGGGAAGCAGCTGTCACCTACCGTATGCGTGTAACGCACAATAAATGGAGGTTCAAAGAAGAGGTTGGATTTTCGTGCAAATGATGGCCCCTAGTTTATACCAGATTGTGGCCTATAGCTGGCACCGTTTTCCATGCAGAAGAGATTGCACTTAACATGCACAGAGCTGTATCATATGGAAATTGTGAGTCACGCATCCCAAAAGCATTTACATAGTATTAGTGAATAGTTGCAAGGTATGACAAAGAGGCCTGCAGCATAAATGACGTGGATGGTACAATATGTTATGTGATGCCAGTATGTCAGAAGGCTATATTAATGTAATTCACTATAAAATTATAACTGCAGGGATGTGTGGGTATACTAAGGGCAGGGTTGACCTCAGAGCTGACGTGTGGTTCAAATGTGATTAGCATATTGGAGGTATACAAGTTTGCCTGCAAGGTCTGTGTGCATATGTGTGTGTGTGCGACGTGCGTGCGTATGTGTGTTTAAACAGCTGTTTAAAGCTCAGTAGTGGTTGGTGAGATTCCTTTGGTTAACTATTTGATTTAAGTTTTGAATATATATAACCATGAGCATTATGAGCGGTAGGCAAGAAACTCTAGCAGCACGAGTGGATTTCATGTCCCAAGCTTAATGTCATGCAGGAATTAAGGTCATTCATCTGCTCTGTAGCAGATGAAATGACCTTAACCTCCAGTGTGCTGAGTTTGTACCTCCGTTTGAACAATCCACTCCTCAGTGCCTCTCAAGGTTTTCAACATCCATATTACATGACCTCCCTCCCCCTCATCTAAATTATACATCTCATTGCATGGAGTTAAGAGGTAATTAAGATGTACCTCCAGGTGGGTTTGACTGTTGGTAAGGGAGAAAACAAGTGACACATCTAGGAAACTATAATTAGTCTGTATAGGAACAGAGAGACCATAAGCTGACCCCAAAAAATACCTTTTTGGATATAATAGCCTGAGCATAACAAGAAATAATGTTAGCTTAATAATAAATTAAATTGTGTTTCGCTGTAGCCTATTTATTTTACTGAGCTGTTATTAATTTTGATGTTACATTGTTTGCTTGTTTTGCAGAACCACAGAACACACACACACACACACACACACACACACACACACACACACACACACACACACACACACACACACACACACACACACACTTTAATACACAGCTTTCATGGAAGGTTTGTTCATTGTCCTGACCTTAATAAGTTAATACTCCTGTCTCCACTCTGGTCAAGAGCTCCTGTGCCTGTTCCACATGGTTAGATAGCTGACAGAATCTTCCCACATAGTCTAAGTCCATTAGGACTACAGGTAGGCATATAGACCTCAGTGAGGCCAAGGGTCACCCCAGGATGTCGAACAACTTGCTGTTGCTGTCTAGGGTCACCACCTTGGCTCTTGTACCCGTGTAGGCCTGCATGGTGCCTATGGCCCGGAGTAGTTTGGGAGAGACTCCGTAAGCCATGAGTACCTTCATCGTCACACCTCTGTATATCGAGGTCAAATGTCTTTTTGAAATCAATAAAACACAGCATGCTGTCAGGTTATTCTTCTTCACCTCCTCAGTGATACTCCTTAAAGCCAGGATCTGGGCTAGGGTGGTTTGTTCCATAAATCTCCAAGAGGCTTGTAGATCTCTAGCACAAGTGTCTTCAACAGGGGGTCCGGGACCCCTAGGGAGTCCTCAGAGTTACTGCAGGGGGTCCTCCAAATCTTTGTGTGATAGAAACTTTTTTTCCCTCCTGTTTTATATTAACCACTTGAACCCTTGTGTCCAAATTCTGAGAACTTGAGCCAAACATAGCAGATCTACAAGCTCACAATGCCTCGCGTTGCAAAGCGTTGTAGATCGGCTATTATCAGTTCAAGTTTATTAAGTATTGACGGTTCAAGTGGTTAAATATCTGAAACACCAATTTACATGAATCCAAAATACACTGATGATTGTGCTGTCAAACAATGAAACTATATGGAATCTATGAAAAGGTTGTGGGGGTCCCTGCTTCATCTCTCTCTCAACTACGGGGTCCTTGGCCTGAAAACGTTGAAAACCCCTGCTCTAGGAAATGAGGGGTGGGACAGGACTTCTCATCCACTTTCCCCACGTAGATCTTCAGGACTTGGAAGCAGCCATCTTGCGGTCATTGAAATCTGTGTCTGTATGAATGTGAGTTAGGGCTGAAAAGGAGCCGCTTAGAAGCATAACTAGATGACAGCAGATCAACAAGATTAAAATTCAGACCAATGACTTCTTTCCTAAAAAGACAACCATTTGAATTTCGCCAGGATTTACACTTTTTGCACATTTGAATGAAAACGGATGTGTGCATGCCAGCCAAAAAGTTACCTATAATCCAATCAGGATCGACAGTGTTTTGGAACCAATCCATGAGTACATTAAGAAGCTAGCTCTTGTAGTCTGTTTGTACCATACAGCTTTAGATGGCCTGCATGTGGCTGGAACCTAGAGCTATACACTATTTTTACACAGCAATTGCATGCCGTTGAAATTGTCTTTACTTCTCAGCAGGATTACTGATGAAATTGTCATCCTGTACAAAGTGTGTGTGTGTGTGTGTGTGTGTGTGTGGTGGTGGTGGTGGTGGTGGGGGGGGGGGTGGATTCTCACTGGGACCACACCTGCTAAAAGTGTACTTGTGGTGCTGTCAGAAGGTTTGGATGGAAGTAACTTGGCATCAAATGTTACTGTGATTTCAGTTCCATGTCATTCCATAACTTTATAACAGAGAATTTCACAAGTTCTCTGCAGTACGCTTCAAACTAGTGGCACATTGTATACCACCTGGACCATTCTTTGTTTTTTCATGATTTTCTTCTCCCTTCCCTTTTTGTCTGGACCAGCAGGGCCATCCCTACAGGGCAGGCGCATGTCTTTGACTGACTGTGAGTGATCTAGTTCACTGAGTGATGAAGTTAAAGCATTGATCGGGCCTGGTTGGCCTAACAAAAAACGAGTTAAACGCAGAGCAATCATCCCTCCAGGCTATGGGATATGCACTGTATGTCTATCTTTGGTTGGCCTCACAGCAAACAAGCCAACTGCAGATCACTGCAGGCCATGGGACGTTGTGAGGGGAGTCCATGGGCTCTGGCTCATGAACGCCAAGGTTTGTTGTCTCCCAGGAGAAGAGCTTTGTTTATGTCTATCCATGGTTCATGGCATCAGATATGGTTTTCTCTTTAGCAGTCTTCTAAGCAAAATATTGTAGTTGAGTAAAGGGGGAATTCAGGGAAAGGATATGAGCAAAAATAAAACAAAAAACACTACCTTTAACACTACCTTTAAAATGCCTCTCTTATAACAGTTAAGAAATGCAGTGTCAGAACATGGTAGCTTATGCAATGCGACAAATGCAGTGGATCTATGAAGGCCAAAGATTTAGCTAAATTGAAGCCAAATTCTTACGGTGTGCATAACTACAAGGTTTTGCTGACATTAGTGGTTACAGGTAATTGATAGTAAAAATTAAGAAGGCAGGGAGAACTGTGAAGAATGGCATTCCATAATCCAAGCAGGACACACTTCATTGGCAACACATTCTCACCCCCAAGTAGTCAGACACCTGACGCCCAGTCAAGTAGGCTACCCTACTGCGTCACAAGAGGGGACGCTTTGGGTATGCCTACTGCTTCAAGTAGGGACGCTTTGAGTCAGCCCAGTGGTCTAAAAAAAAGAGAAAAAAAAAAAAGGGGGATTCGAAACCACTGTGTAAAGTTTACCAGCTACCCAACGTTCCCTATCACGCCACTATCCACGACAGAGGCATGTTAGTTTTACTGAGGTTAGGGTTAGGGTTAGGGTTAGGCATAGTTTTACTGAGGTTAGGTTTAGGGTTTGGGTTAGGGTTAGGCATAGTTTAGGTTGTCGGACACGTTACCTCCACGTTGCGTTAGAATCCACCACGTTGCGTTAGAATCCATGTTGTCAAAGATAAAAGCACAAAAAAAGTGGGTTTGTCAGCCAGGTTTCGCTAGCTCAATCGGTAAGGCGGCCTCATGATCACAAAGGCCATGGTTCGCGTCCCACTGACGGTATACATGTTCGAGTAAATAATTATGTGTCGCCGCATGCGCACTAAGACTCTCCCTCCGTGTCTCCCGGGATGACGCTGAAAGCGTCCCAACACGTCTGCACGGGTGACGCAGAAAGTGAGTCCGAAGTGCGTCAGGGGGGTGAAGCAGTGGGGGTGAGAACGGGCTGGCATTGGCCACTTATCAACCTGGAGGTCCTACCCGACACCGGGGTCTACATTTCTCAATGGAAGAGTAGTACCACCTCCCAACCACTACAGATGTACATATTTTATTGGATTTACATACTTTAGCATGATACAGAATGGTTAAATCATATTTTTTTATTTAAATAGGTCCTAAATTGCTTTAATGTTCCAGCTAATGTAACCTGGGTGTACTTCTATAGCTTCTTTACGTCCTGAAGTATGTCACAGCTAAGTACTGACACATCTCTTTCTCATACGCGACCGGCCTTTTCCCAGCGGATCATAGTAAATACTGTGCTATGCCCCCTTCTGTGATGCATGTGGAACTGCTTCGCCCCTAGTCATGCTTAACATTCCACGAGGACCAGAGGCGTCACAAGGGGGGGAACAGTGGGACTGAGTTACTAGGGCCAAGGTCGAGGGGCCTTCATTATTTTATACTTTAGCTATTGAAAAATAGCAGATATACAAGCTCACAGCGCAGCACCGAGTGCCGCACTGCGAGCTTGTAGATCTGCTATTTTTGAAAAGTCGTGAAAATGTGTGCAAATCTATGAATATGTGTATTTTTTAAGCGAACATTTGCAACTCAAATTTTGCTTCTGGGGTGACCCTGGAACTAAATATTTTGAGATGGGGTGTCCGTACTCCGTAGCCAAATACCTATCATTTTGGGGGTACTTCACATGAAAAGGTTTGACCACCACTGACATAGAAACAAGGATTTGAAATATTCAAAGACTTGCAAAAATGTTCAAGATTTAAAAAAAAATAGTTAAAGCAGATAATGTGAGTGAATCCTTGTACCCAGGGCCCAGAATTTGATGTGACACCCCTGAGGAGGACAGCACTGTCCGGCTTTCCTACTTAGTCTACTGATGTAGTCTGTTCTCACCAAACAGGCCTATTATGGTCCACTCTCTATCTGGGAGGGTCAAAAGCTATGCCTAAAACGAAGCTTAATCCTTATCAAATCATTTGCGGCGTGGATTATATACGATAAATAAACAGCGCAATGAAAGGGATTTGATCCCGAGGAGCGAGGATAGGAAGGCAAACGCTTAACCTTGACGCAATCGTGCCATGGTGCCGTCTCATTGTTCCGACGTCCCATTGTTCCAACGTCCGATTAGTCCAACGGTACCCAACCCAACCCTAACCCTAACCTCAGTAAAACTATGCCTAAACCTAACCTTAACCTTAACCCTAACTTTAGCAAAACTGCCTAAACCTAAACCTAACCCTGACCCTAACCATCGTCGGAGTAATGATGTGTCGTTCTTTAACTCCGAGACGAGAAGCAGTTCTACAATATTTGCGTTGCAGAAGGGGACGTTGCCAAATGTTACTACGATCCAGTGGGAAAGGCCCGTTCGCCTCTCATACTCATAATAATGCCACAAACAGCATAGCATTACCCACTGGCAAATGGTGCCCCTATTTTGGGCATGTTGGTAGGTAAAAATGTCCCAAAAATGATTGATTGATTTTTTCCTTGGTCCTTGGTGAGTTGTAGTTTCATATTTCCCCTGAATCACTCACTTTCAGCTTTTTCTTTAATGACCAGAAAGAAATGCAGTGTCAGAAGAACATGATGGCTCAAAACAGATGATTGTTATGCAATGCGACAAATTCAGAGGATCTTTGAAGGCCACAGAGTTTGATACATTGAAGCCAAATTCTCACAACTATAAGGTTTTGCTGACATTAGTGGTGGTTACAGTTAATTGATTACATTGTAAAGATTAAGAAGGCAGGGAGAGCTGTGAAGAACAGCATTCCATAACCCAAGCAGTATACCCTTCAGGCATTAGTGTATTTGACGCAGTAGCCTCTGGATATTGCAAGCCCCGTATTATTGAATAGACCGTTCTGTCACCAGGTGGCTCATGCCATAGAGCATTTTCAAGGATCTAACCACAAATTATTTGGCCACGGACCCCCATCTTAATATTTTGTGCCAGGGATCCTTATGCAAACATATATTTCAAAATGAGCTGATGTCAACTTGTGACGCATTTCTTTATGGACATCTGCTCCATTAAAATACCCATACTGTTGAGCGAGTAGTATAGATCTGTAAAGTTGTTTGTTTGCTCAGCGCAGGACTTTGGAAGTTTCCGGTTGTTGTTCAGTATGTGTCCCAGAAAGTGCTCGTTTGCTTTTCCTGAAAGAAGAAAGCACCAGACAACATTGGATAGAGTTTCTTTATTTGGGCCAACAACAGCCATATGCCGCCGTGTTTGTTTGTTCACAGAGGACTATTCGTCAACAAAGCCCAGTATGAGGCTGGATTTTGGGCTAGGCTGGTTCTAAGGGCCATGCTGAAGACTCAGAAGCGCAAGCTGTAATGTGTTCAAATGTTTCTCTTTAATTATAAAGTCAGTAGTGCTGTCGCCTCACATCTAGAAGGTCCTGGGTTCGAAATTAGGAGGAATGAATGATGTCAGACTCTCCTTCCTGATGCCAAATAAATACTAATAGTAACAACACAACACATTCAACAATATGTACTGTAGCTACCAGGGATGTGCAGATAATGTTAGAGAGGCAGGGTCTGACATTTCTAAAAGGGCCTTTTGGTGGAGATATTGAAAATAGCCGACCTCCAAGCTCACAACGCGTCGTTGTGAGCTTGATACCACACTGAACTAAGCATTATCAAGTCACTACTGGAGATGCGGTGTAACATCATGAATTTCTACACAGAGAGGGCAATTCTTTCAACATGAGATGCTGCATTCAAGTTCAGGAGAGTTTGGACAAGGCAATTCTCTTGAATGCCGCCTTCACGTTATGATAGAAAAATATTAATGTTCCACAAGGATGAAGGATTTCAAGAATTGACAAAGATTTATTCAAAGAGGCAAAAAGTTGAACAGAGTGACAGCATTCACAAAAGACAGAGCTCTGACCTCCATGGCCAGAGCTTGGGCCCCGTGGGGCAGAAGCCTCCTGAAGTGTCATATGGGACACCTCTTATACACCAAGGTGCTCTCCCTAGATGGAGATAGAATCTAAACATCTATACTAAGTACCATACAGTATATAATAAGGCTGACTGGTTAAGTTGCAATGACCATGTATAGCATCACTTAGTACAGGTTTTATGCTGACACAGAGGAGAAGTAGAAGTCACAGTCCATGGATGTCAGCTGTTGGATTGACAGCTGCAGGCACATCCAAATTAGTACTTTGGCACATATTTGTTACTATATAAATATTTCTACCACAACGTATGGCATGGAAAGGGGACATTTGCATTTCTTTCTTTCTTACTTACTTACTTACTTACTTACGCCTATCGCCCAACCTTGGGCATAGGCCACGAACAAGAGCTCTCCAGGCATCCCGGTCCTGGGCCAGGTTCTCCAGCTGTCCCCATGTGTGGCCAGACCTCTTCACATTTGCATCCAGGTCACGCCGCCTGGTGTTTCTTGGTCTGCCCCTCTTCCTTTTCCCTTGTGGGTTCCAGAATAGGGCGTATCTTGTGATACTTGTTGCAGGTTTGCGTAGAGTGTGGCCAATCCATCGCCAGCGTCTTTGGAGGATTTCTTTCTCTACAGGGTGCTGTCCTGTTCGCTGCCACAGCTCCAGTTACAGATTTTGTTTGGCCAGCGGATTCGGAGGATTCTTCGAAGGCAGGTGTTGATAAAGGTCTGGATTCTGTTCATGGTGCAAACCGTTGTTCTCCAGGTTTCTGCTCCATACAGCAGAACAGGTTTCACCATTGAATTGAAGATCCTGATCTTGGTGTTTGAGGGCAAATCTGAGGATCCCCAGAAATGTTTCAGCTGATGGAAAGCTACCCTTGCCTTGCCAATCCTCACTTTTACGTCGGCATCTGTCCCGCCCAGTTTGTCAAAAATACTTCCCAGATAGGTGATGCTCTCCACCTCCTCTTGTGCTTCACCTTCTAGGGTGATGGGAGTAACGCTGTCTGTTTTTATTTTGCGGACCTTTCTTTCACCATAATAAAAACTACATGGATGGTCAGGAGAGGGCACTTTTTACAGGCGGGTAAAAGGGCAGGGGCTCAAGCCCCCTTTGATGTCTATGCGTGCACGTGCCTGGTAGCTACTACTAGCTATATTGCCTGGATATAAACTTTTATAACATCTTATAACATCTTACGGAGCGCTCTGGTTACCTCTGCGAATATATGAATGCTCATCCCAAAACATGAATGCCGGCTCCCTTTTGGTTCACCACCCCATGTGCCCGCCTCCCCTCCCCCCGCCCCCCTCTGCTCAGAGCCTGCTCTGCCTCTGCTCCCCTCCTCCCTCTTTCCAAGGTGTTTCACCCAGAAACCACCATTTTTCCTTTGGAAACAAACGAGACGGGTCTGTCTGCAGTACGCAGATTCCTATAGGGCGGAGTTATTATTCAACACTAGAAAATAACATTACAAAAAAAGAAAACATTTCTTAATGAAAAATAACTTTTAATAATAAATATTAGCGGCGAGGGACCCCCCTGAGGACCGGCGGTCCGCGAGAGACACCCCGGTGGAAAAAAAAGAAAACATTTCTTAATGAAAAATAACTTTTAATAATAAATATTAGCGGCGAGGGACCCCCAGGGACCCCCCCTGATGACCGACGGTCCGCGAGAGACACCCCGGTGGGAAAAAAAAGAAAACATTTCTTAATGAAAAATAACTTTTAATAAAGGACCCCCCGCAGGGCGGCCAACTCAATGGCCACCGTGCAGGGGTCCCTCGCCGCTGACCACGGGGCCACTAACCGTCGCCGGCGACGCTCCACCGGGGTGTCTCTCGCGGACCGCCGCTCCTCATGGGGGGGTCCCCGGGGGTCCCTGAATAGTCCCTGAAAACTATTTACTAATTATCAAGAAACTTGTTATTTTCCAGTGTTCAATAATGCTTTGAAGAGGAATTTTCAGCAATAAGAATTAATCCATGTAGCTGTCTCTAAAAACGACTGGGCACCGGTGGCAGTGTTGTGTGGAGAAAACAGCCGATCTACAGAGACGGGTCTGTCTGCAGTACGCAGAGTTAAATGTTTGTCATTTATTAGTTTGATTCAGAGCAGGGGACAGTAAGTTTGTTCAAACCTTCATTCAGAGCGTCATACACCTCCTGAGTCCGCCCCCTCCTCAGTCCGCCCCCTCCGGGTTTCTGCGTACTCTATTGGAACAAACGCCTGGGTCCCCAAGGCTAACCATACAGAGATGTCCTCCTATAGTCTTTGTTGCGGATGTTCCTGCTCTGCATTCTCATATTTCGGATCAGATTCAGACTTGAACATGTACGGTCGGATTTCAGAAGGAAGGACAGTATCATCTGATCCATTTTCAAACATGAACCTTTTCCTCATAAGCACCGGAATGTGTTGAAATAAATAGAGAAAGGCAGGTAGAATCACCGTTGTGACCAGACCGACACAACTGACCAAGGACAGTAGCGAGTTGGGAGCCTTGATTCCATTTATCTTTACCTCTAACAGCGGCAGAACCTTGCATGCCTTGAGGAGTATGAGGAGTGAAATTATTTGCACACAACAATTGGCACAGCACAACAATTTTAAGTGGAAGGCCTTCTCCATGCACTGCTTATCATCAACACACACACACACACACACACACACACACACACACACACACACACACACACACACACACACACACTCTGACCCTGTTCTCGCCCTCATCGTCAACATTGAAAGTGTTAACTGAAGAGATTACTCATCTAGGGTGACAGCCCACTCAAGCAAAAGCCCCTAAAAGTCAAGCCGCTTCTCCGTTCCCAGTAAGAGGCAGCTGTCAACATCATCCAGGCTGCGGAGGGAGGGAGGAAGGAAAGAAGGAAGGAAGGAATGAGTGACTGAGGACCGAAAAACACTCTCCTTTTAACTCCCCTACGTACGGGGCTGAACTGCATGGGGTGTGGGGTGAAGTGGGAGATTTGCTTTCATGAGGACTTTGTGAATTCACTTGCTCTGACACCTTCCCACTCTATAGTATATAGTGATGCATTCAGTGCTAGTTGAGTTCGGGAGCTCGGGTGGTAAAGTTCCTGCCCACCACGCGAAGGTTGTGAGTTCAAATTATTTTTTTATTTTTCTTTTTTTTTTCAGTGCAAACAATCCAACATAATAATACATAACACTTCCCAGTGCACTTTTTTTGAAGCAGTGAAAGCCGCTTCCAAGGTGTGGCTTTGTCTGTCCCGTACATGTCCCGTCCATCTGATTGGTAAATTTTGTCTGTCCCGTACATGTCCCGTGCATGCTTGACCAATTGAGGATTTGGTCAAGCTTCACATGCCAATTTGGCCCTCCAGACAAAATCATTCAGAATTCAGAATTCATAAATAACTAAACTAAAGCACATAGAAAGAAAGTATAGATCTAGAACACATAGAATAAAAATTCACCGCTTCACTTCGAACCGAGGTTTGATTTTTATTCAAGCTGCCGACAGACAGTCCACAAAACACAGAACAAAACAAAACAGACAATGACTAGACTTACTATTAAAGTAAACAAAAGACAAAAAACAAACCAGAAACTGACAAACCAAGGAAAGAAAATGAAAAGAACAAGCACTGAAAAAACAATAGTATTATAAATAAATAACCATAAAAGAGGGGTATATTTATGGGTATAGATGCAATGCAAACCATATGCCTGGCTTGAAAGAAACGAAATAGATGTGTAGAAGGTATAGTGTACAAATCTTGCATTTCTCTAAAGGAGAGAAAAGAGCCATTTCTGAACAAGTGATTTATTTCTTTAATGCCTGCGTCATACCAAAGGTTTGAAGGTGTTATCATTAAAAGATGTCGGAAGAGAAGGGTTGTTCCATATTGGAGTGAATGGAGAGAGTAAGTCCTTATGTTTGGCAAAACTGTTGATGTTTTTACAGATTGACCAGCTATTAAATATGATGGGATTGTCAGTGATGCGTTTAACTGCTGCAGAATCAAAGTAAAGTATATATTTTAATTCATAAGGGGATAAGATTCAATCCTTGACTAAGCACTTGAGATGTTTGAGAGCCATTGTTTGGTTTGGTTTAATTGACATGCCCAATAATAAAGTTTGAGATTAGGTAAATTTAGACCGCCTGCACTATAAGTAGAGGACCTGTATCCCGACTCTTGGTGACTTAACTTTGTATTTTATTAAAGAAGGAGGTTGAAATAGGTATTGGGAGGTTCTGAAATAGATGAAGAAACTTGGGCAATATAGCCATTTTGATCAGATTTACCCTACCCAGGAAAGATATTGGAAGAGATGTCCATCTTTATAAGTGCCAAAACCGAACAATTTCTTTTTTTTTTCTTTTTTTCAATACAATATATTTTTTGCTATTTTACTTACCCTGAGGTGCTTGTAGAGACGTGGGTGGTCCTGGCTCGTCCTACACTTTCCAACGAGCCATTCTACGTGTTCCGACGATTTATTCCATTGGAAATGGTTTAGAATAAAGTTTAGAGCCCCCCCAAAAAAAACTATGCTGTCGGCGGCGCAACGTATCCGGGGTGCCGATACCGAACTAGTTCGTTTTTTTTTTTAAATGAATGAATTAATCGGAGGCCTCAGCAAAGCCTCCGTCTAAATTTTCATCCAGGCAGTCGACCGTGATCTCTTTCCACCGGCCCGTAATCGGGTAACGCCGCCGCATCGCGCCGCCTAATCCAATACATTCTCACATCTTTAGAGCTAATTTTCTCTGAACTGTGTTCCTATGGAAGCAGAAACGTTTTATTTACGGCTAAATCGCCGCAAATCGGGCTTCTAAAATGAGTGCTAGCCTAATAGCCATCTGTTAGATCTCTTCATCCGGGTCATGTTCATTCCACTGGTCAACGTGAAATGAAAATCCACTGCTGCGTGGGTCCCCGTATGTTACAGCGGTGGCCTATGGGGGAATGTCTGGCACTTTGGGCGGCCTCTTGTGGCCCTTGGCACTCAACAAGTTAAGTCATTTGAAACTTTTTCAATCAATGAAGGGAAGTTTAGTGCGTAAGCATTTTCCACTTCACAGGGTATATTAATTCCCAGGTATTTTATAGAGCTATATGACCATTTCCACTTAAAATGATGCTCAAGAGGTTTAGAGTCGTGGGTTGTGGGTTCAAATTCATCGTGGTGCATTCGGCTTTGTCGAGCATCTATCTACATGATCACAATTGGCCCGTACGTGTTCAGGAAGGGAAGCTGGCAGGGTGAAAATGATTCTGGCCTGTCAACAAGGAGTGTTGGGCGGGAGGAGTAGGACAAAGGCTCTATGTCCTCCTGGTGGGGGCTCCTCACTGGGAGGTGAGTCGGTATGATAAAACAGCAGTGGCAATAAACAGAAATGTGTGTGGGGAGGAATACATTGCAAGTGGGGGAGGAATACATTGCAAGTGGGGCCCCCAATTAATTGACAAAATGCCAGGGCCCTACTTTAACTTTGTAACTGTGCCATGGCGCATCTTAATGTGAACATTATGGGTGTGTCCACATTTATTTGACTACAGGGTGCATTATATGAGTGAAGTGAAGTGAAAGTAAGTGAGCTTAAAATGTGATATGTTGATGTCAGGAGATATGGGGTAAACAAAAGCTCTCGCATTGAAACGAGGTGTTCAAACGCAGTGAATGGCTGTCAGAATCAGTGTAATGATAATGAATTTATTTGCATTGTGCTTTTCTAAACAATGTTACCAAGTTCTTTACAGACATGTTAAAAACGGCAGACAACCAAAAACAACATATTATCAACGGCATTTATAAACAATATACAGCAGTAGAAAGGCAGATAGACCTAAGAAAAACACTTATATACAGGTTTGTTTTCAGAAGAGATACAGTATAAAAGAAAACACAGATTGTGCTAGCCTGAGATCAAGGTTCCAAAGCCCAGTATTTTTTTTTCAATATGTTATGGTAGAGGATAGTATGATAATACAATATAACTTATTCAGTTGGGGTGGTTGTATTTTGTCTCTCTGCTCTTCTATTGAGACAAAGGTCATGTCTCACCTGGACACAGGATCTGATACGGAGCTTGACCAGTGATGGTCAATATTCAATTTATCCCCTGAGCAAGCAGGCAGGCTCTATTAGCTCAATAGTAAAACAAAATCAGCACTTGCGCAGGAAACCGACAGGATCAAATCCGGGGTAGAAGAGGGAAGTTGCATAGTGCAGCTTTAATATCCCAATATTTTCAGTTAGGTTATTATATATTAAAGCCAATGCCAGTGCTGTTACGTGCACCCTCAGATCTCTGAATGGATATCAACATGGATAACTTCAGAGACAGTTAAAGAATACCACAAGGAGTCTGTGGATTCACAAGTCACGACATTCTTATGTTATGAGAGTTGGGCTATTTGAGAATATTTATTAGCTGCGTGAATATTTCTCTCCTCTCTCTCTCTCTCCCCCCCCTCACAGAGCGCTCCAAACCTCTCTGAGCAGAAGCGCCACACCTTCTGTCAGCTCCCACTATACTGCACATGACAGTTAGCAAGCCATGCTATAGAGCGTAACAGTCGCTGCCATGTTTTCCACCAGCAGAGGTTCCGCTCTTTTCTCCATAACACATTTCAGAAAATCCTTATACCGGTATTAAGAATTTTAAGACTGGAACCAAGCCATGCTGCCTCCTGGTGAATTATGACCTTGAAACCTTTAACTAATGACTATATTGACTATTTTCAACAAAAACAAAATTGGCTATTGGCAAAGACTAAAACTAAGGACAATTTGTCATTGATCAAAATCCTATCAAATCAAACTACAGTATAATAACCCTGGTTAATCTGTTCATTGCCAACTACACTACATGATCAATCCCAACACGCAACCTGAATGTGTACATTATGATTTCATAATGTCACAAAATGCATTAAATTTGGTCCCAAACCAGATCTCTCGAAAACTAAAGGCTGGAGTGCTATGGAATTATCTGTGCACCTTCATGCTTCCTGGAGGGTGAACCCTACTGATTCTGGGGATCCATTTTGTGCAGTGATATCGTACTTGGCTGTGTGGCTCTGCTTCAGTCACCATCACTGTCAGGTGGAAACCTCATTCGTCCAAAACAGTTACTTTTCAGTATTCAAATTCACAAACAGACGTACAAGCTCGATTTTTTTTTAATAGGTTTTGGGCCTTTATGACTTTGTTGATAGGACAGTAAACTGATAGGAAATGGGGAGAGAGATGGAGAGTGACACGCAGCAAAGGTCGTCGGCAACGGGACTATCACCCGCAACACACTGTCAGGCATCGGATGTGGTATGCTTTTGTGTGATGCTGTGGCATGATCAAGAAGGGCGTTTATGTAAAAAAAAAAACACAAAAAGTTAATATGGAGATAAAAGGTTTTCTGCCTGCTCCAGCCTGCTCCAGAACAAATTTGCGCAAGCATGACACCGCCTTGACTCGGAGCTCTCAACCCCCACAGAGACAGAGCCTAACGACACACAGTTATTACATGGATATGATAATGGCCATATTAACACCCGTAGGGCAGCGCCTACAGACACACCATTATTACAAGGACATGATAATACAGCTCATAGGGCACAGCCTGAAGATACACAGTTATTATATGAACATGATATGAACCCACACCGAGTGCCATGGTGACACAATGAAGACCTAAATGCTGCTACAGCAGAGGGCCGGGGAGGTGGTGGGAGTTTGGTCACTGACGGCTGACGTGCTGACCGTTTGTGTTAACGGCGAGCAACGCAGAGCTTGTAAAAGTGAATGACGGTCTGTTTAAATAGACCGCATAGTTCAATTAATTAACTTTCAACCCATGGAGTCAATGGGGCTAAAGACCGAGTGAAGACAGTTAGATGTGCGCAGACATGCATACTCTATTAGCCTCTTGGGATCTGTATCCCATAGCCTGGCCCTGGAGGGACCCGTTCTTAAAAGGGAAACCAACATAGGCTACATGCATGCAAAAATACAATCATAAAAATGAGCAAGATAACACATCACAGAAATAAGCTTGCAGAGTCAGCATAAACAATACAGTAAGCACCCTACAGTGTTACAGCTGGATAGAACACCAGTGATATTATTAATTCACAAAAATGACTTGAAGAAATATGACGCTGATCAGACCAGTAGATTGTGAAATGATCTGCGCACAGTCACATGCACACAGACACACAGGGTTGAATGGAATATCTGCCTGGTGGAGAATAAAAAGTATATCATATTATTTCTTCTTGTCTAAAAGTGCCTGTAAGGAACAAGGCTTTTACTTCCCATTGAGTAAGCTTTAAATGTTTCAGTATCCTCTGTAATATTCATGGTTCAACTGTAATTAGACATGGCTGGTTTGTGAAGAATTTCACCACAATCTCTTGATATCTTATACAGTAAAATATACAATATGTTCTGTATGTGCAATTCATATTAAATGCGTGCACATTCTCTTCCCTCCCAACCCGTTCTCACTCCCAATGCGGGTTTTTTGCAGCTCGGTCAGTAGCCTTGAAACGTGAATGAATTTGACATGATGGGTCGCCTCTGCAACATTGCATGTTGACAAACCTGAATTAACTCTAATCCAAACCCTAACCTTAATCTCTCAAAAAATATGCCTAAACAGTAGTAAGACGCCTCAGGGCGACAAGGGCGCCACAGTGATGTGGACATCAGGGAAGTGGACATAAGGGATGTGGACCTCAGGGATCTCCATATATGGGCATAGATGGTATTTGTTCCCCTGGCATCCCAGGGATCTCTCTAACAGGGCATCATGAGATCAGGGAACTATCCATATATGGGCATAAAAGGGATTATGTTAGTGTGACATCACAAGCGAAGCCAGAGCATAATGTCAGAGCGGCAAACTCATTCTGGTAGAGTGGTTCCCCTGACATCACAGTGACGTCAGAGCATGATGTCAGAGCGGCAAACCCATAGACCGTAAAAATGTGTACACGTCTACATGGACAAGCTGTGACGTTTCTCATACACCAACACAGCGTTCTGTCATCAGCGCGTCATAGCTGGGGGCGGAGTCAAGCGTGGGGGAAACAGAGCACCAACCCCAATTAGTAGAATGGGTATTTCCGTGTTTTCAAATCCGATTTTTTAATAGTATAGCGATGTTTTAATTAATTGCAATGTCTTACATTGATTCCTTGGTTGCCAATGGACAAAAAATGATGCATTTAAAATTAAACAGCATTGGGATTAAATATTGTCTGATATTATTAAGGACTGGTCGCATCATCAAAGACCATGGGTTATCTAGACTATCCGTCTGGTATTAGACACTGTTACATTTTCTATATGATAAATTAAACTTATCATATCAAAAAACGAAAAGCATTAATTAATCAATGATGGTTATAGAGCACATTAAATTAATTCCAGTTGTCTACAGCCATTATCAGCTTGTTATCATGCAAGGATTTACACACTGACACGACACAACACAACACAATTCTATCCTAATTTCAAACCTGCAGAAAATACTTTTAAACTGGCGTCGATCCTGCCATATATTCAAAGATCAGGTCTCTATCCTACTTGAACTCACTACGACGTGTTCTATAAACATCACTGACGACTTAACGACTGTTGTTTTTTGATATTATAGTAAGTTTAATTGATCATATATTGTAATTGTGTCTCTACTAGGTGATTAAAGACATAATGTAAACAGGTTTTGAGGCATAGAGGGAAGAGGGGGACCCACGGGTGCGTATTGTGCAACTTTGACGCATGCACGGGGGATAATCTGAGTCTGATCATTATAAACCACTTAATTACATTGATTCCTTACTGCAAATGGACCAAAAACTATCTGCAGTAGCATCGGGATTAATTATTGTCCTTATAGGACTGGTCGGATCAATGTCATGGTTATCTGACTGATTTAACTCATTCTGTGCCAGATGCCAAAATGGCTCCAAGGTAGCTGTGCCGAGATTTTGTATGTTTTTCTTTACTATGCAATGAAAAAAAAATATTTTTTTTATATAATTTTTTTCCCCACAGAAACAGACACAGTTGTTGTGATTCAGTGGCAAAAAGAATTTTGGCAATCGGACAAATGGTTCCAGAGATAGAGCTGTTTGAATGAAAAAAAGTGTCCATCCACTAGAATGGACACACATGAACACACATTTTCTCAATCAGCTAAACGAGGGAGCGAACACACAAACAGAGAAAAGCATCTCTCTGATCTCAGGTCATTTTGACATCTTTAGAGAAAAAAAAAAAAAAACATTTTTTTTTTTTTTTCCTATGTAAAAAACACAAAAACCGTCATAAGCCGTCATTGGCACACAGGGCTATTGGAAAAAAAAATGTCATAAGCAGTCATTGGCACAGAATGAGTTAATCACCTGGTAAGAGACACACTTTCACATTTTCATGAACATGATCAATTACACTTATCACAATATTAAAAAACAAAGGCCATATAATTCAGCAATGATGTTCATGGAACACGGGAAGGACACAGGAGGAGGATGCCATTGTAAGTGTATTAGGCAATGGGAATGGATTTAGCCTACATAATATAGCACAGGCAAATCCATATTCACGTTTCAAATCTATTGACGACTAATGGGCCTGGCTGTTGGTTTTATATTGTGGCACGTTTAATTTAATATTAGTGTCTCTACCAGGATAGAACACTGCATGTGCAAACATGTTTTTTGTAACACAGGGAGTAGAGTAGATAAAAGTAGAAAAACAGATCTCCGATCTCATCTCATGCTTGTGTAACTTGGAGCCTCCAGAAACGACAGATCTCCATCTCAGTCAGTGCTTGTGTAATTTGCGGGGAATATTATTCTGACTCTGATTACAAACCACTTGAACTCCGACTTCTATATCCTATATGCCAGCACTGCATAGATTGGCAAAAATAGATTTGGTGTAGTAGACTGAATATGTGGTCAACGTAAAGAGTAAAATTGTGTCCCGTTTTATTCCAGAGGTTTTGAAGAGGGAGGAGTAGTAGTTTAGACGAGGTGGCGAGGTAAAGTAGCTCCGTGCAGCACAGCGGTCTGTTCAATCAATCAATCAAGTCATTCATAATAGGCTTGTTATCTTAATAATAAGTGAACTTTACGACGGCGAGTGAACGATTGCGTTCCAGAAGTCCTTCTGATGGATTTTTCTTGGCTGTCGAGTGTTTTATCGTCCAAAAAAATCGCTCTGAACGTGATTAAAACGATAGTATACTGTGTACGCTGTATTAACTACATGGAGAAAAGTGCATTGTTTTCCCCCACGGCAAAAGCGGATGTGACGTTTATGGGCGTTCCTTTCTAGCTCTGTGTTGGTGTATCGTAAACTGTGACCTTTGGTCGCAATAAATTTAACCTCAGAAAAAAGGGTCTACCCAAACAAAGGACAGGTCTGATTTTATTTTTAATTGGTTGGAATACATTTCCCATTAACAATTTTCCCTCAACAATAACAATGCCTATAAGCCATTTGTTGTGACATGCTTTTGGAGGGAAAAACAAAACAAAACACACACACAGCAGGACTTGAACCCCTGAACTCGGGATTGTAGACCAAGCATCTCATTACATTACATTGTTGAGCTTACTATTCTGTTTTGTATTTGAATGCCTATCTAATGATAGTTTTGGCCACGGCCACTCTCAATGCGTCATTGTGTTGCACCCCAAATAGCCAGTTATTGCAGCTGTGTCATAGAACTAGCTTATTTCCCTGAATGTGCTGTCTCTCCGCACGCAGGCACACACACACACACACACACACACACACACACACACACACACACACACACACACACACACACACACACCATTAATCAACTTGAGAAGCAAATCGTCATGACTGGAAATCTTGGCCAGAACATGACAGTTCTTTTAAATGGCTTTGATGTATCTGAAGGCGCAGCATTATTGGCATTGACTGTAATATAGTTAGTACTCATATGTTATGGTATGTTGGTTTTGGGTGCCATTTATCTTTCAAATTGATTGGTGGCAAGTAAATCAGATTACAAAAGAAGCATCTTCTGTACATCCAACCAGAATGCATTTCAAACTGGGACCTCTGGGGGCCCCCCTGGGACCTCTGGGGGCCCCTGATTATTGTCATGACAGAATCCTGCAGTTTTTGTGCCAAGCATGGTGCGGATCGGAGCAACGGTGCGCCTCGCAAGTCTGGTTGTTACATTTGTGACATCTGCGGTCCATGGTCAACCGACCCACCTACAGTAGTAGGCAATTTTAATATGACAACATAGTTCCCTCATTCTTCTCACATTTGAAAGTCCTAAGCAAGCGATCCATCCCCCTGTGAAAGTTTTAATGATGAAAGTTATATTGCTTTAATTCACCTCCTTTTAAGTGTCCTTAACCTTGTCACAATATATTGCCCCTACCAAGCGTGCTAATAGGAATTTGCATGAGGAATATATGAGCTCCTCTGGAATGAACTGTATAGATAATGCATGCCATTAATATTAATTTATATTAAAATCACATCATATTTTATATCTTATGCGTATATAATTTATACAATATCGTGACAACTTACTGCAATACAAATAACACTTACAACTTACTGATGAAGGTCCTGCTAATTCTGACGAAGCTTGTTGTGAGATTTTGCCTATAATTACATGCTCAAAATATAGATACCAGGTTGAATTTGGTTATGTCTGTCTGTTGATTTTATAAATATTTGACTAATGAAATCAACCAATGACAAAAGCTCAATCAAATGGTTGAGCTGTTGGACAGGTTCTTGGACATACAAGGTTTCTAGACCAGGGGTTCCCAAACTTGTTTGTCTCAGGGCACCCCATAAATATTTTTTTTAATCCGAGGCACCCCTACATTATAATTTTCACTCCCAGCGCCTTATATTTATAGCATATCGACGTTGTCGGGTGGAAACCTTGTATGTCCAAAACCGTTCGTTTTCTATTTATCATCTATACAATGTACTAAACTAGTGAAAACAGCAGATCTACAAGCACACAACGCCTTGCGATGTGCTTGTAGATCGGCTGTTTTCACTAGTTTTGTGCGACAGTCTTGTATGATGAATTATGATGTTTACATTATGTTGCGAGGAAAACGTTGAGATAATAGCCTTTTTGGTTAGAACCGACTGAAAATAACTTTGTACTTAAGGTTTAAAATGATACTAAATATTTTTTCAAGTGTCCAAATAAATTTCAAATATTATCAAATGATCTCACGGCACCCCAGGGTGCCCCGTCACCCACTTTGAAAACCCCTGTTCTAGACAACAGCAATGCCATTGTGTGGCAAACAAGGCCTTTCAAGACAAGTGAGGTACATTATTTCCGTCAAAATGATGCACTATAGGCCCTAAAACATACAAGCCAACTTCCCAATTACAGGAGTAGGACCGTAGAAAAATACATCAATCCCCTTAGCATATCGTCACTGTCGGGCAGAAACCTTGTATCTTCAAGTTTCAAATTTGTACGTTTTTTTTTCGCTAAGTAAAGCCCTGCTTCATCAGACAAGGCCGTCGCACAACGCCTCGTGGTGCGAGGCATTGTGTGCTTGTAGATCGGCTGTTTTCACTTGTTTAATTAATTTTTTTAATGATAAAAACAAACGGTTTTAGACATACAAGGTTTCCACCCGACAACGACACTATACAGTACAGTAGATGCATCTGTTTAATACATGACTTGAAATTTAAATAATGAACAGTGATGAATAATGATAAGAGTCAACCTGCAATTCTCCACAACAATATTCATGTGAGAAGAATGAAATCAAATGAGACATTAACCTCAGACGATAAAATAAGAACCGTTCCACCACAACAGCAAATGTATGTATAATTTCATCAGAGGGCAAACACGTGGCTGGCTAATTTTAAATAATGGCACTGTTATTGAACATTCATCTACCCGTTCACTTCAAAGCAAGAGGCCACCGGGTGTGATCCCCAGCCCAGACTCGATGTTCCAGCCATGTTCCCATTGTTTACTGCAAAGGCTGCTCGCCAGTGGCAGGTCTACAAAAACAAGCTCCAATAAGAGTGTCAGCAGTGTCCCCAAAAAATAAAATAAAAATAAACTACTAGACTGCATGATCATACACACATTACAAATGTATCAGCTATTTGAAACTAGACGATCTACAAGCTCACATCAACGGTCCTTTAGAAAAAAAGTGAAATATTTTGGAATATACACAAAAAAATATTTTCAAATGCGGATCCGTGGACAAATACACATTAATTTGTTGGTCATTGACATGAAAATGTTTGAGAACCACTGTCTTGAACAACATTTAGGACAACGCATTCTCACTCCCATAATCACAAACAGCTGACGACTTGGAATGGATATGACCATTATACGTCAAGACGTGTCAGGGGTACTGTGTCGGGGGTACCCCTGTGTCTGCATTTATGATTCTGTCCAAATCTGCGAGGTAACTTGAACAGCACCGAGTCGGCTGAAGCAGACTTCGCAATGTTTTGCACGCCGCATGGTGACTCGCTCGCCTAACCGCTCGCTTGGTGGTGATGGTTCCAGTCCTCTTCAGACGTTGTGTCTCTGTCGTTTTAACTTTTTTTTAACGGTGCCGTCACCCTTTTACGTCTTGGGTTTGAGAATGCCATTTCCTCTTTCTAATGCGAAAGTGAACGGGACACTGTCAAATAATGACATGGGGGGAACGCCATCACACCAACTCAAACATTTTCCGTTTGGTCACAATAGCACGTTTTTGAAGTGAGAGTATGTTGAATTTACAGAAAATAATAATAAGAGGACTCGGCAACGACCTTCATACTGTAAATAAAAGTCATTTGAACTCCTGAATGTATCTCTATGACTTTAGACCTTTTTATAACCCTGAGAACTAGAGCACTCAATTAAAAAAGGGAGGAAAAAAAAGAAAGAAATCCCCTTGTTCTTAAACTGCTGAAGCCTCATATTTCTGCTTGAGAGCTAGTCATTAATGCTGATAAAAGTTAATCATAAAACAATATAAAGTGTATATTAAGAAACTGCTAAATGTATGAAATATACACGTAGCCCTCTCGGATGATTAATCGAGTTTCTCGATCCAATTTAACACATGGGGAAAAATATATGACTAGGCACTGCTGTCATTTAATATGATCAACACAGGGGACACCGTCTCCAAAGTCTGCAGAGCCAAACCTGGTTGATGGTGATGGAGTGAGATTACTGCCTTGAGAGCAGATTTTGTGGCAGTTTTTATTTATTTATTTTTTCATTCAGTGAAGTGGTTGAATAATGTTGGCTTGGGGCCTGTGTAAACAACATGTTTACAGGCATGAAATGACTAAATTATAATAATTATAAATTATAGTCCTTACTCCTTACCCATGGGCTATACTGTGAATTGCTGAAATTCTGGAATTCTGGGACATTGCATGTGTGGTTTCCTATTTGTGACCAAGTACAGAGCTTTATGGCACAACGAGTCATTGGTCTTTTTTTTTTTTAGCTTTTTGCAGATTAAGCTTTCAAATGATGTTTCTTTGAAATCAGAAAATATTATAAGATTTTCTTATTTGAATTTGGTTAAACCTCTAACCAAGAATCTGAGTAAAAGGCTTTCAAAGTTTGTGAAGTTTGTCACACTCCAATCTCCACCCTCCTGAAGGTTGGGGGGAAAAAAAAGAAAAAAAAAAGAAAACACAACAACGCTGCTCTGTTTACAAACTACAGTCATTTAAGCTATTTAATATTCTAAAATGGATAGCCTAGAAGCTTCTCAAACATAATTTGGAAAATATGGAAAAAAAGGATAAACACAAAAAATCCAAAACCCAACCTATTTTGTTAATTTGCTGGACTTCACAATTGCCTACATGAGGACCTTTTCTCCAGACGCAGTTTACTATCAGAACCGTCACATCTTGATTGTATTGTATCTGTACGTACGTTATGTTGATTGACTCTTACGCTCTGACATCTGAGTCACAGTGATGTGGCACAGAGTCACAGTGATGTCACAGCGATGTGGACATCAGGGATCTCCATATGGGCCTGGCATCACAGGGATGTCCATATCTCCATATATGGACATAAAAGGGATTTGGCTGCCCCTGGCATCACAGGGATCTCCAAATCTCCATATATGGACATAAAAGGGATTTGGCTGCCCCTGGCATCACAGGGATCTCAATATATGTGTAACTGGTCGGATATAGCCTACATCACTGGCCAGATGGCCAAGATAGGGTGCGTTTTGCCCTTAGGCGTCTTACTGGTAGTCTGGATAGTCAAAATGTCACGTGAGGCTTGACCAATCCTCAGATAGATAGATACCTTTATTATCCCAAGGGGGATAATAAAGGTATCTATCTATCTGAGGATTGGTCAAGCCGTATGCCTCAAGCTGGCATACGCTCACTTCACTGGGCAGACAGATATTTGGTCGATTAATAGTTGTATATTAATTTTCATTCATTCATTCATTCATTCATTCATTCATTCATTCATTCATTCATTCATTCATTTGTTCATTTGTTCCCTGAATTAATATACAAAAAAGAAGGGGAAAATTAATCAAGACAAAAAGAGCAGCCATTATGGTTTCAATGTTGGGTCATTATGAATGTGAAGCAGGTTTCACCTTGCGATGCAGTAATTGTGTGAATGTTACGCATGACAGGTCAGCAGTGGACAACATCCTATAATTATACACATGATGGGTCAGCAGTGGACAACATGCTATAATTAGAGGAGTCATGTTTATCTCTGCCCAAACCTGTGTCCTTGACCAATAGTGTAACCTACTGTAAGTATTTACTCAATTACACTTATACAATTTTGCTCTATAGTTACAAGTTATAGATTAGATTATTATTATTATTATTATTATATCCTAAGACAAAAATAAATTTACCCCCATTCGTTCCGGATCCGGAATCAATGGGGGTAAATTTACTCAAATCAAATTTTTGTCTTAGGAATGTGACAAAAACCAAAAAATATTATTGAACTCTTCTCTCCATGGCATGAGTAATCAATAGAAGAAAAAATCATTTTGGGGGTGAACTACTCCTTTAAGCCCTATTTTGTTAGGCTATTACTAAGTATACTAGTATTAAAATAGCTGATCCATCCATAAACTCACATGTCAGCAACGTGAAAAACCTTTGGAAAGCTTTAGTACTTTTACTGATGCCAAAACCTTTATACTTTTACTCAAGTACATTTCTAAATACAGGCCTTTTAGTTGTAGTTTTACAAGTATTGCTATATTATGGTATCACTACGTTTACTTGGGTAACTGCCAGGGCTAGATATTTCAGTTTGGGTAAATCGTCTTGCGATCACATCTTTTTGGCTCGGCGATTGATTTAACATGCTTGGTTGTAGAATGGATTTATAGATGAATACGTGTTGAAGGATCCTGAAGAGGATCTACAGTGTGATTTATTCAGCCTGGTGAGGAAATGGGTCGCCGCTTTATTTTTTTCCCTCCCCCCAGCACAGTGTTAGACAATGAGACGAATGGGTGCATTAAAAGATAAAAGAAAAGTGAACAAGAGCTGAATACAAAAGGCAACGGCGAGCATGGCTCACAAGATATGAACTATAATTCTTTTCACGGAAGCACACGCTGACCTGTGTAATGATACCATCCTTCGCTCCTATAACCCTCTCCCCCAACCTCTCTCCCTCTGTCTCTCTCTCTCTCGCTTTCTCTTAATAATGTACTCTTTCCTTTCCAAGAAACGTAGGTCAAAAGTATCAATATTTGTCTATGAAATGTAGTGGAGAATATCCCAAAGTACAAATGCTCAAGTAAATACAGATACTCAAAAAATGAGTGCATGCATGTGTGTGCTGGCTGTTGACTCTTCTTGACATGTGACGTGGAGCACTGATGACGTGGGTTGTGTTACTGATGTGGAGCCAATAGGATGTGAACGGAGGTGATTGTGATCTCCTTGTTTTGTTCTGTGGATGGATGTCATAACACCACCTACACTCCTTGTTTTGTTCTGTGGGTGGATGTCATAACACCACCTACACTCCTTGTTTTGTTCTGTGGATGGATGTCTTAACACCACCTACACTCCTTGTTTTGTTCTGTGGGTGGATGTCACAACACCACCTACACTCCTTGTTTTGTTGTGGGTGGATGTCACAACACCACCTACACTCCTTGTTTTGTTCTGTGGGTGGATGTCATAACACCACCTACACTCCTTGTTTTGTTGTGGGTGGATGTCACAACACCACCTACACTCCTTGTTTTGTTCTGTGGGTGGATGTCATAATACCACCTACACTCCTTGTTTTGTTCTGTGGGTGGATGTCATAACACCACCTACACAGGACGTTCTGCTTGCCTCACTCCGCAATCCTATCAAGGTGGAGACCTTTCACTTTCAACCAAACAATAACCTCTTTTTTTTCCTGTACTTGTTTTATTACAGAGTAGCCCATTAAACCGGAGGCTATGGGTAAACTGTACAGCATATGCTGCTGTGCCAGTATCGATCTGGACAGTAACTTTGAGTTGCCTGCGTTCGTGCCTTCACCTTGGATCATGTCTGGAGAGCGGCCAGGATCCAGACAATTTGCGTCACCATTTATGTCACATGACAGCGTCACCTGTGCCGCAAGTGCCGTTCTACAGGCCAAGTGACACCAAGCGATACCGTCGTAGGACAGTACAGGCTCAACATCGCTTTCTTAAGTGTTTTCTTAATAGGATTGTCTCAGGGGTGGGATATACGGTAGCTCACGGAAACAGCACTTTTCCGAACTGCTGATTAGTGTTACTAGAATGGCCCAGAGTAGATATCTAGTTCATCTCCAGTTCAGTTGGGACACACGGTTAGTAGTGACTTGCAAGTGTACTGCAGTTGCACTGTGTAGTTCCCTCATTTGCCCTCACTTCCCACTGGAGTCTGAAGACCATATGACACAATGAAAAATTCAGTTCCCAACGGTGTATACAATCTGAATATTTTTCATATCTGGGTCATCCACAGCCATGCAAGCATGTAGTACACAGACGTGTGAGCACACATGCACAATTAGAAACACGTGTACTACAGAGCATGTGTTCATACCACAAACTTTGTGGTATGCTCAAACTAGTGTGATATGTGATGAAAATGTGTAAATGCATGCGCACACGCGCGCGCGCACACACACACACACTGTGACAAGGCTGATGTTCTGCTGATGTTCTACTGCCAATGGCAGGCTCTTTCAAACTTCGGAATGTCACATCTGTGAACTGAAATGTAAAATGCATGTTGATGTGGCCAACCTCATACTTTTTATACCATTTCTATAATGCAAGAAACAGTGATTTGAGGGAGGGCGAGTGTGCTGTGACAAATAGGATGATAAAACTGCCCATACTTCCACAGATGGGAGTGTAGGATTTGCCAGATTGGAAGATAAAATTGCATCAACCACATCTGAACTAATCATGATCCCCTACCCTGTAGTATGGAACAAGTACGCTTCCTTCAAAGCCCTTGTCACCATCCAGAATGGGTGCACATATGGAGCTGACTGGAGGAAGACAGGCAACACGGGGAAAAATTAATCACAATAGCCACTTTATTTCTCCAAAACAAAAGCAATGCCTTCCTTCACATCTAGGCATTGTATTTATACAGTTCACAAGGGAATGTGAATGATCTGTATTTTATGTGTTGTTTTTGTGCTTATACTGCGTGCGTCACATTCACCCATTCCCTCACACACTCTCGTGCCAGAGACCTGCAACCTGCTCTTTGGGAGCAATTAGGAGTTTGGTGTCTTGCTCAGGTACAACTCGCCACGGCACCTGGAGGAGCAGGAGTTGAACCGGGAACCTTTCCGATTCCCAGGCAACAGCTGGCTCTGTCACCTGAGCCGTTGCCACCCAGAATGTGATTCATGTACTGTACGCAGCAGGTTCGCAGAAGTCCTCGTTTTGTAACATTTATTTCTCCAGAGGAGTTTTGCTGATGACGCACACTGGCTTTCAGCTGCCCTGCTTTACACACATACACACATTTACATTTGGGAGCTGCCCAGAACTGCCGCCAGGCGTCTGTTATTAGCCGCCGAGCAGCTGCGCCCAAACAGTTGGGGATTAAGTACCTCCTCCTTGCTCAAGGGCACTTCGATGGTTGGTGTTGAAGGATGGAAATTCAATTTCCTGGCACAAAAATATGACCAGATTCATAATCAAATAAAACAATGTAATGTATGCATTCTAACTACCATTGAGCAACTCGACTCCAATCAACTCAACTTTATTGTCACATCACACAGGTTTACAGGTGCAATTATTTGTCATACAAGGTCCATTGTTGCAGTTTCAAGAAAGGATGGAGGACATGTCCTACACTAGTAGTCTTAGCATTCTGCATGACAAATGACAATGCAGGAAATCACCTGGGAAACGGCACCAAAAATATTAATCATAAAGTGAAGTAACCTAACAAAGTACCAAAATGCTATGTCAATTCAGCCGTTAATATAAATAAGCTGGGAAAAGGTGTGACATTTTTCTAAAGGTTTTGTGTTTTGTTTTGTTGGTTTGACATGTAACCCTGCCATTGAGGAGAAGGTTATATTAATGTTTAACAAACAAATTGAAATCTGTGGTGTCTTGGAAAATAGTAGTCTGGCCAGGCCATTGATTTCTCTTCACACAATAATAATAAGCTAATATGCAACAATAACATAATAACCACAACAACATTATCTGCAGGCCCATGATGAAGTAAGTAATTACTGGATAGTACACAGGCAGCCAAGAGGAAATTACTATGAAATGAGAAATCTATGGAGTCTGCATGAGACTTGATGCTTGGCAAGCCTGGAAACCTGCTATGACACACCTGGCACATGATGCATGATGTGAGGAAATTATATTGCAGCCCAAAAAACAAATGCAAACATGTTTGAACAAAACATTTGACAAAAGTTGAAATAATATAATTACATTTGTGGGGTATAGGGTTATAGGGTGTCATAGTACCAATACACAGAGGAAAATATGTAAACGTGGAATGTCTATTTGATGTCATTGTTAATGCAAGACATCTGTGGATTAGCATACATTTTCCACAGGTAACCAGACTAACCAGGAACCACGAATCAAACATATGTCAGAGTGAAATGTCCACAAGCAGAGAAATGTCACAGCCTTGATGAAGCTGCTGAAGGAGGCTCAGCATGGGACAGTGACATTAACACATTAAGACCTGAGGCCAATTCTACAAATGCCTTCTAAACTAGAATGTCACAGTTTTCAAAAAAAAATCAAAAATAGCAGATGTACATGCTCTAGCTTGTATATCTGCTTTTTTTAAATGCATTTTAATGCATTAATCCACTGTTGTTCTGGATTCATTCATATGTTTTCACAATCATTAAAATGTCATTACCTATTCCAAGATTACAGATACAATTATTTTTAGATTTCATAACTATTATGGAAGTCTGGTATATGGCCACGTTTTGTAGATTTCTGTGTGTACTATTGAACATTCACATCACCAGTTACTAGTAACCAACACTGAACTCCACTATCATGATGTTCGAGTGGCAATTCAAATAGACTGTAGTTTGAAATGATATATCAAAAATGCATTGGTAGGCAGTGGGCTACAGTGATATAATAAACTTGTGTTACTCTTGAGAATGGAAGCGATGGGAACACAGTCACACACTCAATCACTGCATGCTGCTCTCTCACAGACACAGAGATGTATGAGCAAACATGTTCTAGACCTTTGATGTAAGTTCACCACGCTGCATAAGAAGGTTATGCAAATATGCACCAATGACTGATTGGGGAAATAGGGGCCCAGTGATAAGGCCATGTGACCCCTCCGCTGTTGTCAGGGTGGCTTAAAGAATAAGTATTAATAATGAGTGACAGAAGCTACTGTAGCAGCATCCCCGGTGGGCTGGCAGACTGATGAAACTCATGCCTTCAGTGGGAACACGCACGACTCACTAGCGCGCCAACTAGCTCCTCTAATGAAGAGAAGAAAAGCATAACATTTTACAAATGAAATGGAGGGAGTGTCCTTTAGATTTAGATTTTTTCCCAGTTTTGTCTGTTCATGTTCTGCCAGTGCAGTGATCCTCTTGTCATTTGTAAACAAAAGCAATGTATTTATTTTTTTAGGTAAAATGTTGGTCTCTTCCATCCACATTGTAGCCTGACACTCAGCCTGAATTTTCATTTCGTTTCACTCCATTATTCAGTCTGAAAGCCCTTCCTGCTGCAGTCGTTTCTGGGATGGGCGTTGACAAAGAGGCAGTCTTCTGTGATTGGTTCACCGCCTGACCAATCACAACAGTAGCAAAGCAGATGACGTAGTTGTTATTGGTGTTATGTGGCTGGCTAACCTGTTGCTACTTGCTAACCAAAGAAACAGGCAGAATAGGAGCGCTACGAACTAGAAATCAAACACAACAAAACATGCTGCTACTGATTTTTTATAGCGAGATCTATACGATCGCATGTTACCGCGGCGAGCGACGCAATGTTTGTTTGTGTTTGGGAATGTACGGTGCGGCACTGGCTTATTTGGAATCGCACATGAGTTCTGGGAAAACCCAACCCACGCTGCTCACAAGTCCCGAAGTCATGGAGTTGAAGTGACGCTGATTTGTCGTCCGGATTTTCAACCGAGCAAGCCTCTCCATTGAGAGACCCCTGACCCCAGACCCCTGAATCGCATGAACAAATATTTTAATGGGAGTGGCTTGCGATTCAGGAGTTGGAGCCAGGCAATCCACATTGGGTATAATGAGCCGGGCCACATGGGACTAACAGGGACTAATTTCCCCTAGATTCAAACTGACTTAGTCACATACTCATACGTGTAGTGAAATGTTCTGTGTGCCACGACAAAGTAGTTGATAACGGGTCAGAAAACAGCTGAGTTTGATGTAGCTGGAAGGTGTGCTTTGGGGAATGTGGTTTGGAGAAGTGGGTGGGTGCCTGGCCGTTTAGGATGCTACGCTGTATCCCAACAAGCTGGCTGAGCTGCCTCAGGTAACGAAGCATGCTGTTGCATTAGCATTTCCGTGTTCCGAGAATCATGGCTGCAAAAGAAAAACCCTAGCATGACAGATTCTTGCTAGATGGAGCGCAGTCAGAGAGTGTGGAGGGAATTAGTAGGAGGAAATGAGTGGGAACTGGGAATACATAGTGCCATGGCAGCGTGTGCCAGCAGATGACCGGATGCTATGCAGACAAGACACTGTTGCTGGTTCCATTCAGGCTGGTGCTGCACTTCTTCTCTTCAGTTCGGTGTCTCTCGACGGTTCTGTAAATAAAAGCAACATCTTACAAAACAAAACTAGAAAATGTGCTCAAAAGAACACAGGCATCCAACAATAAGGCAGCTAGCTTGTTGCAATACCGTAGAATCTGCCACCTCCCCTTTTGGGAAAAGGTTGAATTCCAGTCTTCATCGTGTTTTAAAATCCTAGGTTGTAGTATGTATTTGACACTGTCTCATTGTTGTTCTGCTCATCGTTTTTGCAGAGAACATGTTTCCTTACCTTCGGGGTACTGCTCTCATTTTGCTTTTCCTCGCACTGAACAAAGTGGCGTGTCAATGTGTTTCGTCAAAATGCTGTGGCCTATTTCTCTTATCAACACACTGCTAATGGACTTGGTAGATGATAGATCCTATGATGTGCAAGCAGGCAGGCAGATGATTAGGGGTCTTTTTGCCTTTGTCTGATGTATTATAAGCAGGAGAACACGGATTAGGCACAATAACAAGGACACTTTGCCTCCCTATCTGCCCGTTGCAGTGTGCTTGTGCAAAATATCAAGGGTTTTTGGAGGTTCATAACTTCATAAATTATGCTTAGTTTGCAGATGTGGTACATTTCACCTAGTTAGGGAAAATAATAGAACCTGCACGGCAGTGCACGCTCATATGCTATAATACAATTTATTTTAAAGTTTCGAGCCTGGTCTCAAAATGGCTTAAAATAAATAATTTGTATTAATTGGAAGTGTGCGTGTTCTATTATTTTTATTTATGATTATTTACATGTTATTTATTATATTGTCAAAAATAGCTAATCTACAAGCTCAAAAGATGCCATGATGTGACGTGTTGTGAGCTTGTAGATTGGCTATTTGTCGTACAACATACTGTAATAAAAAAAGTTGTTCACGTGTCATCTGACCAGTGCATGTTTCATGCACTTTATGTCAAACAGCAGTATGTAATTTAGACCCATTAGATGCAGTGCAGTTTTCTAAACCTGTCTTGTTCTTTTATCTTCACACTCCTTTACTTCCATTTTGAGTGACGGTTGTTTTTCACTTCATGCCAAGCCTCGTGTCAAAGTCAAGGCCTGATCATTTCTAAAGGCACTTTAGATGCATAGTGCCTCCAACACCTTTTCGTCCGAGAGGAAAATGAGAGAGGAGATTGCAATAGAGTCTGTCCTCTTCCCCGGGGACTGCAAATCCATACGGAGCTCACTTCCCTTCATGCTTCCCTTTGCATACAATTGAACCACTCCTACCTTCCCTGTTTCCTGAATCTGGACTATTTAACATATTCTCCCCCCTTCCTTTTAATGTAAACCTCTTTTGATGAGGTTTATTTATGTGAAAAGTGCACGGAAAAGGTAAACGATGAGCATCGCTGTTTCAAGGACTGAAGACAATTAAAAAAGTGTTTGTTTCAAAGGGGTCTTCTTCATGAAAGGATTCTCATGTTCAATGCCGTGGAGAAGCCGCGTGGGCTGCAATGTTCTTTTATCTGTTTGCACACGCTGTTGAGCTTTGTACAGACGTGTGATCTGATCGCTTGGCATGTAATCTGTCAAAGTAACAATGCTTCCTACCAAGGCTTTGAAACATTGGTTCCTTCTCTTATTACTTGCGCCAGCAGACGCTCAAGTACTGCGTTCGGCTGCGTATGTAGGTAGGTATGTAAGTAGGTAGGTTTGTAGGTAGGTAGGTATAGGTAGCTGTGGGTGTTTAAGCCCGTAGCCCAATCAGGGACCAGCATTTCTGTCAACGTCATCATTAACAGCCAATGAGGGACCAGCATTCCTGGTGATGCCAGTGGTGATGTCACTGGTGACCACACTCTGCTGGTGCACAAGTAGGCCATTCTTGTGCACAAGCCGCAAGTTGGCTCCTCGACAAGAGTTTGTTTTAGGTCCCATACTCATACCATAATACTCATACCATACCAGTAAGACTCCCTAATCGGGAGATAAGCGACCGTCAGGTCGCAGCGTGATTTTAGGCCAAAATGTGTATGAGCAGTGTCCAAAAATGTGTTTGAAAGAATCGGCCTGATGGTAGCGCTATATGGGACAGATCCATGTTGATGAGATGAGTGTAGACATACTGTGTACCGATTTGCGTGATTTTGGGCAAAATCTGTAGGAGCAGTGTCCAAAAATGTGTTTGAATAAATCGGCCTGATGGTGGCGCTATATGGGACAGATCCATGTTGATGACATGAGTGTAGACATACTGTGTAGCGATTTGCGTGATGTTAGGGCAAAATCTGTAGGAGTAGTGTCCAAAAATGTGTTTTAAAAAATCGGCCTGAAGGTGGCGCTAAATGGGACAGATCCATGTTGATGACATGAGTGTAGAGCAAGTGTGTACCGATTTGCGTGATTTTAGGGCAAAATTTGTAGGAGCAGTGTCCAAAAATGTGTTTGAAAAAATCGGCCTGATGGTGGCGCTATATGGGACAGATCCATGTTGATGACATGCGTGTAGACATACTGTGTAGCGATTTGTGTGATTTTAGGGCAAAATCTGTAGGAGTAGTGTCCAAAAATGTGTTTAAAAAAATCTACCTGAAGGTGGCGCTAAATGGGACAGATCCATGTTGATGAGATGAGTGTAGACATACTGTGTACCGATTTGCGTGATTTTAGGGCAAAAATTGTAGGAGCAGTGTCCAAAAAATTGTTTTGCAAGAATCGGCCTCATGGTGGCGCTAGAAGAGGGCCATGTGAGAATTTATGGGTGGGTTGTGGTTTGGCAGGCAAGGATTGTGTGTGCAAAATTTGGCATGGATTGGGGCAACGGTTGCGGAGATATGAGCAGGGCAAAAGTGTGACGTGTGACTGACTGACTGACTGACTGACTGACTGACTGACTGACTGACTGACAGACGGACAGCTGGTCGAGGTTTTTATAGTAACTGTGACCTGACGGTTGCAATTAATTACATGGTTTACAATAGTTGCAATTATTAATCACAGCAACAGGGTGTCTCCATAGCTTTTGGGATTTTCCAGTTGTGACATCTGAGAGTGAGAACAGCCCTCTTTGAAATAATGAAATCAAGCTGTTTGTTTTATCAGTGACAGGTTTAATTAATTCACATTAACTTGCCTATTATATATTATTAATTATACATTTGTATTTGTAATAGACTTTATATTCATAAACCTAAATGCTCTCAGGATGACATTTTAATTGCCCAACCTATACTATATCAATCTATAACTATCTACTCTGTGTGTGCATATATCTGTGTTAACTCTTAATTTAATGGTGCGACTGTACAAATTGACCCTTTCAGTGTCTACTGAATGCATAGCTGTCCTCGGAAAGACACTTTCCATTTACTGAAATAATGTTTGGGTTGTACCACTTTGTAACTCATTTTTTAATCTGATGCGCTTGCATTTTCTTGTGCAAAAATCAATCAATTATGTTTTTTTTTCTACTTTGTTGAATCTAAATCACAATTCCTATAAAAGCAATTTCACATCCCACGTAAAGAAAAGCCCTCCAAAGAGGTAATTAGCCAGAAACCCCACCACTACCAATTATCCTATCAATTAAGTTTCTAAAAGCGAACGAGGACTTAATTAGCGAAGTGTCTGCATCAGTGAGATGTTCCAACCCTCTCCTGTCAAGCCATGATGCTGTCCGGTGGGCTTTCCTCTCCAACCCTCCCTGAGGCTTGGTCCACCATCATGTCTCCCTCTATCTCCCCCTACTAATGAAAATCCTTCTTTAAATCCTCCACTGTCCCCTCTGTTGCCCCAGTAAGCCTCACTGGGACTCACTAGCAATACTAGGGATGCACTGGAAATCTTTCCAATTTTAACAGGGCTTTTTGTTGTGGAGTCTCTGGGGTGCGTGAACTATATAATGTGCAGCATAAGATAGAGGAGCCAAAAGAGTTTTAAAGTAATTAGCACATGGATTATAGAGACACTCGCCTGAGGCGTATAGACTGTATGTATAGTCATGTACAGTCAGCACAATGTTGGCAGTGGCAGAGTACTTCATTGGCACAGCTTACATACTTGTGTTTGAGGAATCCCTGTTGGCCAAGGGTTAGGTTAAGTGTAATTGTCTCCCCCACCTGCTAAAAACTATCACAAGCACATGACGAAATGGCTTAATGTATTCAGAATGCACAAACGCACAGCCATATTTATTGATTTGCCCTTTGACCTTTAATCACTGTGAGCTTTAGCTACCCCAACTCCTGGCTGATACACTACTACCCACGCTTTCTTTTAAGGCTCAGATTGACAAGCATGAAATGAATGGAGAGTCCAAGGCCGAATCGATCAGCCCTGCATAAACCGGGCCTTAAATCAGCTGGCCAACAAATGATCCAACGCCATGAAATAATTCATAAATAGGCCGGCCATCCGTGACCATGTTTGTGACTGAAGGGAGCACTTTTGTGCGATAAATGAGAGATGCCAAGAGGTTTGGAGATGAGGCACTCTCCCCCACACTTAACATGCTGTTTGACCCGGTGATGGTAGGGGCATAACTCTAAAGCGATGCTGGATACTGAATCCATTTTCCGCCTGTGACACTTGGCTGCATTAAACACATTTTGTGGGAAGATAGTGCAGGGTAGGTTACACAGATGCAACTAGAGAGAGAGTTGGGCATAGAGATCACACAAGACATATTGAATGCAGTGAAACTACCATTTTTTTTAACATGTAGGCTATTTATTGATTTTCACGTTGAGTAAGTATTTGTACACATAGGGATGTCTTTTTTTTCTCCCACCCATCCCAAAAACACACATGGCAGTGAAAGAAATATCAATGTTTAAATGACAACACTTTACAGAAACATGCAGTAAAATGGTAAAATGTATCCATGTACAGGACACGTGTTTCTATGTACCGTACGTATGCCAAATGATGACATTCATATGGCTTAGAATAAAAAAGCATATTAAAACCTAAAGCATAATTATTTAGCCTATTGGTAGAATGTGAGAATATGAGAAACCAACTTTGAGGTTTCAAAGAATGTTTGCTTGAAGTTTCTTTTTTAATGCTGGCATTATGAACACATTACACAATTGTTTCTTTCAGTGAAGCCCACCAACCTTAATAATGTGTCCTATCAAAGACTGGAGGAATTGTTGAGGAATCCTGGATAAGTCTGTAATAAAGGCAAGAGGAGTCAGAGACACTACTTGAGGGTGGTGGATGGTGGTGGTTGCGCCTTAGTTACATAATAATGGGGAGAAGTTAAGTAGAAAGGATCAGACAAGAGTTATAAGATGATAAGGCATGATTAGAGAGAAACTGTGTCAAGCTGTACCCAATGCCAGGCCTGTGCCATGGCATCTTGACTCTAATATGCAAAATGTCAGAACATAATTATCATAAGGCAGAGGATGAAGAATGCAATGACAAATATATGGTATAATTATACAATCATTTCTAAGGATAAGAGTTTAAGGATTTGTTTCCCTTCTGATTAGTTTCTAATTGCAGTTTTCAATGCTATAGACTACCCCTTATGGCTTTCCTCTCCCGAACACGAGCCAAGTGTGTTCCTATAGATGCTTTACAAAGTTGGATGCACCGCAGTAGATTCATACCCAAAACCTCCATGGTGGTGGACAGGAATCTTTACCAATCCTATAATCCAATTGCCTAATGGGTGCATTGGTGGGTCATTTGGTCGTTTGGCGGACCATAGCAGCCCTTGGGGGGGCCCCAAAGCACATACAGTACAGTACATGTGGTCAAATGTACTGATTGGCACATTTAGAGATTTGATTTTCAACATGCACTGATGTCAGAAGCAACATGGGGCGCCAGGGGATTGCCATTGGCATTGAGACTTAGGTGTGAGAACCTATAGGTGTTCCGCGTAACACTATTTCTAACCCTAACCACACGCTGAACTATACTATACTATACTATACCGCTGAACTATACACGCTGGACTATACTGAACCTAGTTTAAGAAAGTGTTGAAACCAATCCGATCTCGGCACAAATTTTACGGGTCTATTGGGTTCGGGTCTGTCATTTTGGATCCGTGAAGACCTCTAGGTTATATTTCTTCACCTGAGTCCCATCCATGGGAATGATTGTCAACAGACCTGCACCGTCACGTGTGTTTCATCTCTAATAAACAGACATGGAATCAAAGCACCCTCCCATCGAACTCTGAGCCAGTTAAACAATATCTTCTCCTGCCCACTACACTGTCTGTGTGTGCCTTTCATCCCAGCCTCTTGGAGACGGAGAACGGATTCTCTTTCTTCTGCCTCGGCCGCTCCGTTTGATCTCTGTAATTCTGCTAATGAGGCTGGGCCCCTGGCAGGCAGCTGGCACACACACTAAAGGCACCAGCGTCAAGATGCGGCCCCAGATCTCAGTTAGCCACACAGCGCCACCCCGTCTGACTCAGCAACCAAGGCTCTGAAACATCCAGCGCACCCGACAAAACAAGGTGGAGGATCCACACTTAATTACCTGCTGTTGGAAAAATCAGCAGAATTGGAGAAATAATTGAATCTAGGTCAGCTGGATCTTGGCATGAAAACTACAGAGAGCTGTTAGCTGAACCTATCAAAGCAACGCTAGCAAAATTCATTTCAGTCTTCTTTTGATTTTCTTGCGTGTTTAGGGTACGCAGTGATTAATCTTGTTTTGCCGTAGAAATAGAGGCCCTGGCAATTTGTTTCGCATGATGAAGTAGTGCTGAAATGTTCTGTTGTGCAGAATGATTTCCATTCCGTGGAAAATCGCACTGCGCAGCGAGTCATTCCATCTGTCACGCCCCTGTTATCAAATAGGTGGTGTCCCCCATCAATTCAACTTTGGCACGTGTCAGCATCTTAGCCTACATCTCCGATGAGGAAAAACATTAAGTTATTTGTGTTGTGGAGTCGGGGAGAGTGTGCTAGACAGATCTGCCTCCAGAGTGCTGGGGGGGTGGTGGTGGGGGATGGCAAGCGGGGACCGGGGGACCAGAGGAAAACATCTGAGTCAGCAGTGTTGGAGGCAAATGCAAAGCTCTCAAAAATGCTAATCTTTGATTTCCTCCAGATTAGTGGGACTCAAGCTGAGCGGGAGCGGCAGAAACACATGGAGCTGGCGGCCGTCCTACCCCTGTGTCTCCTAAGCATCCCATTAAACACAAACCCCAAGCCGCCCGCCTTCGCATCTCTCTGTTAGCCTTGAAAAAAGGAGACTTTCACTTCCTCTCCGATGATCCCGAAGATGATTTTTTTTTCCGACCAACATTCTTACACCATTATGTCAGGCAGCTCATGCCTATGTGTATGAATCCACCAGCGCTTTGAGGTGATATCCTCGGTAAACAGCTGTACTAGCACCCAACAGAGAGAGAGAGAGAGAGAGAGAGAGAGAGAGAGAGAGAGAGAGAGGGATGGAATGATGCAAATCTTTGCCCTTATTTCACAATGAGCAACTGTGCCTTAAGGGTGCACAGTAAGATGAAAAAAGGCCTCGGTTCATGTTGGCTCTTAGCCTGCATGCTTGGCATTCGCAATCTGCTCATACAGGCGGCCCTTATAATTAGCTGCAATGGCATCGCTCACAGACATGAGAATAAACAACATATGCTCTGACTGGCTGGAGGATGAGGTGCTCCCGTGTTGATGCTGTTTAATGTCATGTGTGTTTCTGTGTTAACTGGCTGACCTATGCTGTGGCCTAGGATCCACTCGTTCAGAGCTGCAGGGGTCTTGATGCCTCATCGGAGTGTGAGGGGATGCAGTGTGTGGTGCCCAGCTGAATTCCAATGCCCCTGCCGGGCTGGATATGCAGATGGCGTGAAAGAAACCCTGAGCTGTGGAGAAAAAAGAAGGATATAAAAAAAAACACCCCCTGGAGCCTAAATATAAAATACAATGTTCATGCCACCAAAATCCAACTCCTCCGCAAACACATTTTCTGTGTTTCAAGTTCACGCACTTTGCGTTTTAGAACACTCTATGATTAGGTTTTCAAATCCATTCATTGCCTGACTTTGAGACCGCGGGGCAAAAGATTGGGTTGAGTCGGCGTTTGTAAAAATGTCCTCCTGTCACTAGTAGCCAGAGATTTGCATTTCTCCTTGGGGTATTCGCAGGTGTGATGAAGAAAGGCAATGAGAGTGCATGAGAGTTGCTGGCATTTAGAGTTTCTTATTTTAAAAGTGTTTAGAAGAACAGCAGAAAGTTGGAAGAAAAGGTTTTAATTAATTAAGTCATTAATTTGTTTAAGCAGACATGACATGGTGGTCTATATTTACATATTTATTCAACTGAGAGAACACTATGTCAGAGCCCTTAGCGCAAATGTCATCAAAAGCGGAAATTTTAAATTCCAATTCTCTGCATGAGAGACATCACTAGAGGGAGGAGGAAAGAATAGTTAATTTGGACAAAGCATTTACTCAGCAACTTGCCTGCAAGTCTCAGGTGACATATCAATCTTGTTGGGTTGAATACCTCTCCCAGGAGGCAGGTTGGAGAGAGGTTTCCAGTGAACAAAAAAGATGAGAACCAGACTGAAGCACAAGCATATACCATTCATCAGAGTGGAGACATAGAACCATGTATTATATCCAATAACCATGCAGTATATCCATTATACACAGCAAAATCCTCGACGGACCTATTTTACACGTAAGCCATTTACCATGAGAGGGAGTGACTTGCAGCAGGCGAGTGGCAAACAACCCTGAAACAGTGGTAAATCAGCCAACAACCCACAACCTCGAATGGTAAATTGCTTTTCTACCACTTTTTCCATATACATGAAAGAAAACACAGTTGTAACTTGCAAGGATCTTTAGTTACAATCATTAATTGTTTCAGAATACACATATACTTCCGCCACAGCATAACCCCAGATTGCAGCTAAAAGAGTTCCCTTTTAGTGCCACCACCAGATGGCGCCAACTCCTGCTGAGGGGCATGGATTTAGCTTCCATTACAGCTAGGCTAACGCTAGAAGCACAGTTTTGGGCTATTTTGCGCAAATAGAGGCTGGTCGCTTTCAGAAAAGCATAGATTCAGAGAAAAGGGGCTTTAAAGTTGGCGGATTGCATTGGATCCAATGGAATAAATCGGCGAAAAATGACGATAGTAATGTTGGTAAAAGTAGGACGACCTCGGACCAGTGGCACCTACGTTTTCAATAATCAGCTCACGGTAAGGAACGGGGTTCGTTAAAGGAAGGTGTTCCGACTCTGGTTGTTTGGGAGGCGCCGATTTCTATGTCTTAATTTAACTACATTGCGTTCTTCATCTTCTTCTAACCACTCGTCAAGCGTTAACCCACCCACCAAATCAAAGTTAACAATGAAGTCTGTCATTGTTTTGGGTCGGGAAAGGTGTTCCGACTCTGGTTGTTTGGGAGGCGCATGATCTTGGAAATGTGCAACATTTGCATCACAACGTATCCGGGGTCTTTGAGCCAACTCCATAGAGTTGTCTCATTTACTACTGTTTTAAGCCAATCAGAATCCAGTATTTGAACATGTGACTAGAAAAAGTGGTAGAATAACATTTTTAACACTCCATGATACTGATTAGCTCCACTTTGAAAGGGGGAGAGGACATTTGCATACCAAAATGTTAAAACAAGTACATTTAGTACAATAAGTCACACCAGAGGCTATAGAGACTACTGTACTGCCAAGACTCTTGCTGAAATTAGAAAGTTCCTTATTCTCAAAACCTGTAAAAGAACAGCTACAGCTACTGTTTTAAAATAATATCCTGTGTGTGTGTGTGTGTGTGTGTGTGTGTGTGTGTGTGTGTGTGTGTGTGTGTGTGTGTGTGTGTGTGTGTGTGTGTGTGTGTGTGTGTGTGTGTGTGTGTGTGTGTGTGTGTGTGTTTGATTGATTGATTGAAGACTTTATTAGAAGTTTGCATAGGAAAAGGTACAGTTTCATGACGGTACAGTTCACTGGTACAAGGTCTACTAAAAGGAGATCCATGAAAAGACTAAGCTTATTTCCACTGGAAACCATTGAAGTATCTCATATAACATTGAATGACAGACAAATAGAACACAGTACTATGCAGTAGATATGTAAAGAAAAAAAAACAGTAAGTCTAAACAAACAGTATACAAGAAGGGGCAGGGGAGTGTAGGGTTGGGCTAGGTTAGTTTTTTTTACCAGTTGCGAACGGCTGCTGCCTGTAAGTGGTTTTTCAGGGCAATTTTAAAGGATGCTAGTGATCCACACTCCTTTATGACCTTCGGTAAGGCTTTCCACATTTTGGTGGTATAGCAGAAAAAATCGAACCTCTGTTCGAAGTGGAGCTGTGTGTGTGTGTGTGTGTGTGTGTGTGTGTGTGTGTGTGTGTGTGTGTGTGTGTGTGTGTGTGTGTGTGTGTGTGTGTGTGTGTGTGTGTGTGTGTGTGTGTGTGTGTGTGTGTGTGTGTGTGTGTGTGTGTGTGTGTGTGTGTGTGTGTGTGTGTGTGTAGCACCTCTCTGGTCACCCAGGATCATGTGTACCGATTTTTGTGACATTTGAAGAAAATATGTAGGAAAAGGTGCAAAAAGTGTGTTTTGGAGAAAATTCAAGATGGCGGAAAATCTATCCTGGCGCAAATGGGCATGGCCTATATGGGGAGATGCGTCTTGACCCAAGGAATCCAGGGAAAAAAGAATTTTAATTTTCCGATCTACGGTTCAAGAGTTACGGGGCAAAACGCAAAGTGGCCCGTTATAGCGCCACCATGAGGCCGAGTGATGTAATTATTTTTGGATTCTTTCTTAAAATCATTATGAATCTCCTCTCCGAGGTTTGAAACTGTAGCTCCTATGGTTTACGAGAGAAAAATACTTGAATGTGAGTTTTTGCAATTCCCATTATAAGTCAATGGGGAAAATTAATTCACTAATAAATTAATATCAATTAAACTATAGAACCTTTCTCTTAGCAAGTTACTAGCACACGATTCCCGAGTAAGCCGGTCGATTTGACATATGGCGCGAGTGTGTGGTGCAAAAACTGTGGGAGGAGTAGCGTGCCAAACTTTGAGGCTACAGACACGGACGGACGGACGGACGGACGGAGACCCACACACACGGCCACGTATAGGGAGCTTGTGTTCCACACAGCTCCAAAAAGAGTTTGACCCTTTGTTGGTTTTGACTCTGGGTTGAAAGTGATCTGTGGCGCTGCCTCTGGTGTTGTAATTATGGACATCCTTAATGTTTATAAAGTATTTTGACAGGTACTTGGGTATCATAGTGGTGTAGTGTATCTTGTACACCAGGCCCATTGCAAGTTGCTGTACTCTGTCATCTACTCTGAGCCACCCCACTCTTAACTGGTGAGTAGCGGTGAGGTGAGTCTGATAGGGAAGGTTAAGTATAGGACCCTAATTAGTTTATTTTGGGCTGTTTGGAGTTTAGTTCTCAGGGCTTGTGGGGCGTCACGATACCATACGTGGACTCCGTAGTCAAAGAGGGGCTGGATTATTGCACCAGCTATGGTCTTCAGTGTGTTGAAATTGACCATTGGGGCGATCCTCTGTAGGAAACGAGTTTGTTGGTTGATTTTATTTATTACTTTAGAAGTCATCTTTTCACTGGAAAGATTAGCTTCAAGGATACATCCTAAGTAAGAGATTTCGTTTTTTCGTGTTATGACCTTCTCACCCACTTTGATGTGTGTGCTGTAGCCTATGTATGTTTATAATGGTACATTTACATGTGGTACATTACATATAAGGCTACATTTAGTTGTGTCTGTCAAAGTGTTATGCCCTTGAGTAATGCCATAGTGTTTTACTGCTCAGTTATGACATTTAACTTAAATATATTACCCTATTACAATTATATATACATACACCTTAAATGATTTAAGGTGAATCATTACACACAGATTGGATTAGTTGAGCCAAGTAAGTCTCTTCACCTGCCCTTGGTTCTCCAGGGACCAATTATGTGTGTGTGCGTGCGCATGTGTGTGTGTTAATAATTATTATTTTAATTATCATTTCTGCTATGTGCAAAGTCTCAATTTCAAAGGAGCAGGACAAAGAATCTACTACAGTAGCTCCCCCCAAAGGGGAGATAACTCTAATTGCTTGACTGACTGCTTGACAAAGCATATTCAAACATTGTTTTGACAATGTCTATACGAATAAAGTTTATAATGGATATTTAATTATCCATTATAAACAAGTGACTTCAGGCTTCATGAAGTGTAAGAAAGGCTGTAAAAATATTATGTATTTAGTCCGCTGTTGTCCAGAATAACTTACAGGGCGGCGCCAAATGTTTGTGATTTAAAAAAAGATATAATAATAGCCAATCTCCAAGCTCGCAATGTGTCACGTCGCAAAGCGTTGTGAGCTTGCATATCAGCTATTTTTGAAAACGTTTGGAAAATCTGAGTACCGGTACTTTTACTTTGACACAAATATGCGTTTTTCTCAAGTAACATTTTGAATACAGGCCTTTTACTTGTGAATAGTGTTCTCATAGCGGCATTGCTACTTTTACTTATGTAAAATGTCTGTGTAATTCTTCCACCACTGCATCCCAGAATAGCAGCAGTGTTTTGTGCTGATCCTGAGAGAGGAGGGTATTGATCCTAACCCAAGACTCCCTGTAGGAAGAGGACACCTCTGGGGACAGATTAGTGTGATGAGAGGACCTCCAGTCACTTCCTCACTGTCCCTCAGAGAATATCAAGCCCACTGCACTCTCTCTCCCAGAACAATTACATCTCAATGAGAGAATTGGATTTCATGATCATCTGCAACACCGTTTCTCAATCGGTGGTGGGTGGATCCTTTAGTATGTGTGTACAAAACACACACATAGTATTTCTACAATACAGTGTGGATTTGTATGCATACCTGTAATATGAAATATCAAAGCAGTGAAAGCAGAAATGACAGATTTCTGTTGAAATGTTACTTGTTGTTGTTCAGTCCCTGCTGCGATTTCTCACCGTATATCAGTTTGAATGGATCACCTATTTTTCGTGTCTCCACCAGCCGAAGGCATGGGGAGAGACTATGTTTTTGCCTCCGTCCGTCCGTCCGTGTGTGTATCCGTCCGTCCGTCCATAAAGTTTGTTACCAGCTAATCTCCGGAGGAGTTGGCCCAGTCGCTGCCAAATTGAGCACACACACTCCCTGGATGCCAATTCAGAACCTCTGCCCCACATTTTTCACATGGGCCTGTTCTAGCGCCACCAGGAGGCCAATTTGTTCAAAACTACCTTTTGGCCAGTACTCCAACAGATTTTGTCCAAAAATCACGCAAATCGGTAGACAGTATCTCTACAGTCATGTGATCGACATGGATCTGTCTGATCCATATTCCATCCTGATTGGCTGAGATTGGCTTTCAAAGTTTGTAAGATTGGTCCGTCTTGGACAAAATGCCTCAAATCACAAACGCAGAGTGCAATTAACATGAAATCGCGCGCACACACGTTCCCACTAGGCCGAGGAAGAAATGCCACTTCAAATTTTTGAAATCAGCCTCATGGTGGCGCTATAACAGGCCAATTCGTGGTTTTACCAATAACTCCACCGATCAGTTTCAAACTTTGTAACCTAGAGGCCAAGGAAAATCCCTTTCCTTGCATTTTTCACATCAGCCTTTTATAGCGCCACCAGGAGGCCGACTTATGTAAGACACATTTTTGGATATTATTATGATCAAGACAGATCTGTCCCATATTAAATATTCCATCCTGATTGGCTAAGATTGGCCTCCAAACTTTGCAGGATTGATACGTTTCGAACAAAATGCCTCAAATCATGAACACAGCGTGCAATTGTAATGAAATTCTACTTTTTACCCCACTAGTTATTTAGTTACTTTATTTTACAGATTTAAATGATTATTAAATTACACAACACACAGTAACAATTTAAGACTTATTTTATACTTAAAATATTACAAAATAGCTGACCTAAAATCTCACAATAGTTCTCAGAGTTAAGCTTTGCGTCGCATTGTGAGCTTGTCAATGGGCTATTTTCAGCGAAAGCTTTCCCCACAATAACAGAAAATAGAAAATACACTAGTATAGAGAGAGCCCTGAGGGACTCAACCTATGGGGTTTAAGTAACACATCTGAGTACTTCTTCCACTACTGCCAACGGTGCTGATGAAGCTGTTGGAGATGTGTGACGAGTATGTCAATACTAAATAACTAGCACATTGTTAGTGGCTGGAGGTGGTCTCCAATACTCTTCCATTGAGAATTTTAGATCTGGGTGTCAGGTAGGTAAGTGGTTCTCAACCTGTGGGTTGGGACCCCCAGGGGGGTCCCCAAATTATTTTGGGGGGGTCCCCAGATGATTAACTCTGACATCACGCTTTGACATCACTGTGATGTCATGGGAACCACTCTATGGAGATCCCTGATGTCATCAATATTAAGCCCATATCTAACAGGACTTCATATGGGAAAATTGGGAATGGCCATATATGGAGGAAGACAGGCCATACCTGTGTGGCTGGTTCTCAAAGGGATCACCATGTATGGGCATAAAAGGGATTGTATGTTGTGATGTCATGGGAACCACTCTTAACAGAATCCCTTTCATTCCCATACATGGAGATCCCTGATGTCATCAATATTAAGCCCATATCTAACATGACTTCATATGGGATTGCCCATATATGGAGGAAGACAGCCCATATATGTGTGGCTGGTTCAGACAGGGATCTCCATGTATGGGCATAAAAGGGATTGTATGTATGATGTCAGATGTGATAGACGTCATAGGATTTTCACATAACGAATAACTGAGTATGCATGTTTGGGTTCTCACAGCATATTTCCATATTCAGTACATGGATCTCCATATATGGGTACCAGGGGTCTCCATATGGGTAACTGGTCCAATATACATCACTGGCCAGATGGCCCTTTAGGGTGAGGTCACTTGTCACCCTGAGGCGTCTTACTAGTAAACAACATCTCTTCCACGGGAGTCCTGTGTTCTAATCCCAATTATGGATTGCAGCTTTAATGAAATACCATGTCTGTCTGTCTGTCTGTCTGTCTGTCTGTCTGTCTGTCTGTCTGTCTGTCTGTCTGTCTGTGTCATACTTTGCCCACTCTGAGCTAACGCGGACAGTTTCTCTTGGCAGATGGGCGGACCCGGAGAATCTCTCCGGGAGTCTCCGGACAATAGCATGTGTTTTCCTCCCCCCACCCGCTCTGCTCCTCTCCTCCTCCTCCCCCTCCCCATAGCAGAGAACGCTGCTGCGTCATGACGTCAACACATTCGGTGCGACGCCCCTCTGCACTCTGATTGGTTAGGGAAATTCTACACTTCCTCCAACAGTGATTTTAACGCGATCGCCCAGGCTTATTTTTCTTCCGATCGCCAAAATAAGCCTGGGTTTCCGAGGCTATACTTTGCCTGTCTTGTCTCCATCTTGTAGTTCTATGTATTATGTTACATATTCTAGTTTTCAAGTATGTTCATGTCTTCCCCAGCTGTATCTTATTTGTAATTCCCCCCTCATGTTGCCACTTCATGTTAGTCAGTTTGTGATGTCTTCTCTGTTCACCTGTATTAAAAGAACCAATGGGTTTTGAGTGCTACTATGCCTTCCTATGCCTTCTGTGCATCTGAATTTGCACCACACGGTCATTCCACAGAATGACCTGACCATGACTGGACCCAGCGGAGAGCACCCTGACCACAGCCTGTCTGCTCTCGGAGAGGCCTTGGGGCATCCAATGAACAGCATTGAAGCTCTGGTTGGCAGTTGGAGGGTGATTTGTTTGATGCGCCGGCTGGTGGACTGTTGTGGGGAATACTACTGAACTGAAGCACTGGCTGGTCCATTGCGGTGCTGGTTGTGCAACTTCTGGTAATGCTCCTCAAAGTGATATCATTGCACAAAATATCTAGTTTCGGAAGCGCTGTCTGTCCAGCGTATCTTCGGCCCCAGTTTGACAGTGTTCCTTTCCCTGCCCTTTGGTAGATGTTCTAGCGGAGGTGGGCAACTTTGATGATGGAGAGGGCCACAATATTTCCACACTCACTCCAGAGGGCCTCAATGCATACAGACAAAAATAGCAAAATTAGCCGATCTAAAACTCAAAACGTGTTGCAGTGCGACGCGTTCTGAGCTTATAGATCTGCTATTTTTTAATTAGAATCCTGAATTATTTTTAGCTATTTTTGAATTGGAATCCTGAAAAAATATATTTGTTTAATTTATTTTCAAATGCATTTCTACGTACTTATGTTAACTTTATGAACCTAAATACAAATACATTGAACATAAAAAAGACTAGTACTAGTCATTAAGCCAATAATACAGACTGAAGTAATTAAAGTGGGTCATGTTTGCATGTTTGGAATTGTAAGAGCCGACATCAATAATATATCAGTATTCCGATATTAACCTGCAGTGAAGGTCGCCAGTTTCCCATGTAGCCATATGTTCTAGCCTGTATTCCAATGGATCAAATGTAATTACTATTTAGTCACAGCAGCTCTTGTTAATACTTGTCATTGGTTCAACATTAAAACCCATAGTTAGGCTTTAACCAGTAGATCAGCTATTTTATGATGATGCTGATGCAGGACCCAGCCTCATATAGATTGACCATAATGAGTGGAAGCAGGCCATCACAGGGTGGGGTGTAAAAGTGCTGAGCAGGGAAAGCAGAGGTGAGCCCCACCGGACTCATTTGAGAGAAACGTGGATGCTGAGAGCAGCTCAGGAGCCATGCAGGGATCGCAATTACACATAATTACAGCTGGAAAACTACGGTGGAGGGGCTCTTTATCGCTCTACATTGGTTCAACACACCTCTATGCTTCTAACTGCTCCCCACCCCCTCTTTCTGTGTCTCTATCTGCACCATATTCCTTATGTGTTTAACCACTTTCAACCTGGTTGTCCCTCTTTTTGGGCATATAATCATAGGATATAAGGACTATTCAAACATTTAAAAAAAAATCTTCAAAAACAGCACAATGATACAATGCTCACAACATGCACGATGCGTTGTGAGATATTTTCAGACATTGAAAAAATAAGTTTAACATAGGTTCAAGTGGTTGGCTAAGCTATAGTAGCCTATGTATATTGAAAAGGGGAGTTTTTTTTAAATTGCTTCGCTGTTGCAAAGCTTGGGCCTACTGTACTGTAGAGAGACAGCCGCTGATACGAACGACCTACGGCCTGGTCGCGACCTAGGCCACGACCTGGAGGTCGTAGGTCCCGGTTCTGGAGGTCGTAGTTCGCGGTACATACTTGTTAGGTCGCGGCCGGTCTAGTTTCGCGACCCCCGGCCGTGGTTGCGCCACCTCGGTCGTCCCCGGGCCGTTGTTGCGCGATCGGGCCGTTGTTCAGCGACCTGGGAAGTCCGCGGTCGTATTTAAAAGGTCTTTTTGCAGAATATTCTAGAGCAGCAGCGCTATTCAACCTTTTGAAGCTTGTGATTGGCTGAACCGGAGGTAGGAAGCGCTCCATTGTAGTCACTTGGACCGCGCGAGGTGCACCAAAACCTATCCTTAACCCTAACCCCAACTCTAACTCTAACCCTAACCTTAACCCTAACCCCAACTCTAACCCTAACCCTAACCCTAACCCTAACCCTAACCCTAACCCTAACCTGCCGACACTGAGTAGCTAACCTGCCGACGCTGTTGAAAACGAGCGCTCCTTCCCTTAGCAAGCGTAGAGTTTCTAAACTCGCGTCCCTTCCCTTAGCAAGCGTAGAGTTTCGATCGCGGCGCTCCTTCCCTTAGCAAGCGTAGAGTTTCTAAACTCGCGTCCCTTCCCTTAGCAAGCGTAGAGTTTCGATCGCGGACTTCCCAGGTCGCTGAATTACGACCGAGATCGCGCAAAACCTCCAGAACCGGGACCTACGACCTCCAAGTCGTGGCCTAAGTCGCGACCAGGCCGTAGGTCGTTTGTATCAGCGGCTCTTGCTGGTACTGTATACCAATTCAAGTCGTGTCAAACTTTATTTTGTAAGGCACACTTCACGCATAATGGAAATTCAATATAGGCCTACTTCACTGTGAAATATATACAGTACAGTACATGCATGCATACATAAATAACCACAGAATTTTGTAAATTAAATACTATAAAATATGCAAAAGCGCGGGTGAGGGGGGACAAGTGAAGCATGTATTGGTATATAAACCACCTTGTCAAAAGAATATGTATTGGTAATTGTCACCCAGAACAAGCTTGGAAAATTGCAAAAACCAAAACCAAAAAACAAACATGAAATATTTATCTTAAACCTAGATCTGTTTGAGCTTGTATAGGCTTCAGAAAGAGCTCTGATGAGTGGGTTTATATAAATTCTCAAGTCAAGTATGCAGTATACAGTAGGCTAGATACTCTAAAATGTACTTAAGTACAGTACTTAAAGTACAGTACTTTTTTAATTTATTTTTAATAATTATTTGGGAAAATGGAAAAAATGTAATACCAAAAATTATTATTAAAAATAAATGAAAAAAGTTATTGAAAAAACACGGCCTGCTCACGTATTAGGAGGGTAGTATGAGTCACCAAAAAAGAATTATGGGTGTTTTTAATGAATCTATCATGGTTAAAATGGAGTTTGAAGTTACAATGGGTGTGTGTGGGGAGAGGCCCTGGGCCTGGAGGGCCTGGTTAACATTTACATCAAATATCTAAATATTGAATCAAGCAAATTAAAAACTGTTCAGGGTGTTCATAAAAGCCTGATTAGACAATAAAATTACCAAAAGTTTTTTTCAAAGTGGAATATCCCTTTAAATGTGCATTGTACACCACTTGTAGTGTTTATCCTTTGGACTCTTGCTTTCCCTCCATCTGAGTGAATGGGGGTTGGCAGAGCGAGCCACCAGCTTGCATATAGGCGTACTAATTTCTTGGTGCCATGTGCACATCATTTATCTTGCTGTTAGCTAAGACCAAAATCTATTCTGAATGGAAGGCTTCCATTGAGTTAGGTCATCCAGTAATGAGGCTGTTTGTCAGGTACAAATGCCAGGGTGCTGAGGCCAGTCATTCAAGGGCATATTTTCCACACCGTGTCAATATGGCCTTCAGCTGTTCCTCTTCAGCCAAGGAGAGAGAGAGAAAACATATCAGCCCCAATGTCTGATTCCCACTAGGACATTAGCTGAAATGAAGAAATTGATGTGGTGTGCGTGCATGCGTGCGTGCGTGTGTGCATATTGTTGCTGTTGGGATGGAAACCTTGCATGTCCAAAAGCATTCCTTTTTCATTATTATTTGAAAAACGTTTTAAACTAGGCGATCTACAAGCTCTAGTCTATCCTGATAACGAACCTTTTATTATCATTTGCAGTTGCAGAGCTCTCCTGAGTGAGACTGTGCAAACCGGTAAAACGATTTATTACGGTACATTTCATTACAACCTGTAAACCTTACTCCAGGAAACCTCTATAACATAACACAAAAACCTGAACATCATTGACATTGCACTACTGGTCGACAGGCCTTGTATCAATGCTTTCTTTATCTATTTTCTTTTCTTTTTTTTTTTACATTTTAGGGAAAAAAAATTGCATTGTTCTAAACACAAATCTTCTATTCTGGGGGTCACTGCACAAAACATTTTCAGATGGGGGTCCGTGGCCAAATAGGCCTACATGAAATATGCGAAACGGTTTGAGAAACTACCGATTTAGAAGGCGTTTTGTAGAATCAGCCTCTTAATTTTTAATTGCCCCCCGAAGGTCCATTCACATGTAAACCGTCAATTCATGCTGTGTTGGTTTGAACCTCATCTGATCAATACACCATTCTAAACACTGATGGAGATGGATGCTCATCATGAGCTGGGCTTCAGTGATCCCTCTGGCCACTGCCACTACTCACTATAGGCACGTTTCCACAACGTATACGTTAGTGAGGATTTAAGCAAGCAGAAAGTCTATTGCCTAAAATGGCTTACAATGAGTTTTGAAATAAACACACAATTGGTACTGCTCAATACACAGTATACCAGTGGTTTTCAACCTGTGGGTTGGGACCCCCAGGGGGTCCCCAAATTATTTTGGGGGGTCCCCAGATGATTAACTTAATGTACAACATTGTTTTCTCACTCAAAAGTAAACAAACCAACATAATGTTAAAGTGTATAGAGGGTATCTGCACATTTCTAAAGTGACAAATTAAGGACTTTTTAATAGCTCTAAAATGACAAATTAAACATTGGCCAAATTGTCAAATATTAGAGTAAAACATTTTGAAAATAGCAGATCTACATGCTCACAACGCCTCGCAAAAATAGAACCATGTCATACAAAATGTAATTTCTCAACTCTTAGTGCTCGTCAGCGTGGGGATCCCCAGTTAAAATATGATTATTTTGGGGGTCACGGCCTGAAAAGGTTGAGAACCACTGCAGTATACAACTTTGCAGGCTTTCAATTCAGGTATTGAGGAAGAACAAACAATAGCCAACAAAAGCGCAACATTGAGATTTTGTGAGCGCCACAAAATGTCATTTAAGGATTTATTTCGATTCTTACACTGACAGTAGTGAGCTGAGGCTGCAGCCCCATTTTCTCTAGCCTTCTCGCTGATGGAAAAGGCCTGAGCCTCATTACACACCAGTAATTAGTCCGTTAGGCAATTACAACACGTCTTTGCTGCCCAAGGACCTATTCAGGACATGTCCTACCAAACACAGAGCCTGTGTAACCAGTACAAAACCCCCTTCCAGCGCGGCTTGAATAAGAAGCAGTTGGACGTGCGAACGGGCCGGTTCGCATTTGTTGTTCTTTTAAAAGGGACATGGGCATGGCCATTAAGACACAAAGCTTGAGGTATTCTCTCACTAACGTTGACAGACAGAACGGCCTCTCTCTCTCTCTCTCTCTCTCTCTCTCTCTCTCTCTCTCATTCTCTGACTGCTGCCCTTTCACTCTTCATTTTCTACATGTAACCTCATTTAATGCATTGATGTCTTTGTATTTATGGTGATGCCTCGCAAACACGCTCAGGCAAATGTTTCCACTAGTCTTCTACTCCCATAAAGATGACGATGTGCAATGTTTGGATTTGTGCGCCGCTCCCCCCCCCCAGGCAATTGATCGCTAGGGCCGACACGTTACATATGTGCAACAGTTTCTCCTGCAGCAGTAGCAGCATCACGTGCTTGACGTGATGTATGTGTGTAACTCCTCCTGAAGGATATGGAGGAGGATGTATAGGCACATGGACGTGATGTGCATGCAAGCCAACGTTTTTTTTTTGCAACAGAGAATCTCTTGAATTATTTAATCACAAACAAGGCTCGGGGCTGAGGATAGCAGTTCATTTAGGTAATGCACAGTAAGGTTGCTGTCAAACATTATTTCCAAATGTCCTCCCGCCCCCAGCCACCACCGACACCTTCCTGACAGCATCCCAAAAACACAGACGGATAGTGTATGTCACGCCTACTTTGACTGCTCTTCAGAAATGTCGACATAGCCACTTTTTGTCTTTATTTCATGTGACCGACGGTCAAGCTTCAGGGGCTGAAAGAGTGGCATTTATGGCCAGGTATATGAAAGCCCTGATGGAGGATGGGATATATACCTGACGTCTGTATTACTGACTGAAAAAGCTATTTAGACCCCAGTGCCGCACCATATATGTCCAGCATGGCATCCCTTAACTAAAACAAATGGTGTTTTATTTCTGGGGCTGCACTTGCTCAGCTAGCAATGCTCCGCACCGTAAACAAGGCGCCGGGCGCCATAAATCCCAGACACAGATGTGTTTCCTGCACAGACAGCACAATCCTAATCTATTCTAATACACAATAGGGGGATATATGAGCTCGGTGGCGCTCCAGGTAAACCACCACATACACGGTATGACGAAATGGCCTTCCTCCTGTCATCGCGGTCAGGTGGAAACCTTGGATGTCCAAAAAGGTTACCTTTCAGGAAATGTAAAAAAGAAAAAAAGAAGAAAGTGTTGCAATGAATCCATTTATTATTTAGTCACAAGCTCTTGTTAATACTTCATTGGTTTAGTATTTAGTCTCTGTCTCATTACTTTGCAGGATTCTGCACCACATTTCGAGCTTGTGGATCTGCTACTTGCTTTCGTGTGATGCTGTAGTACAGTATGATCAAGTAGGGCATTCATTTATGGAAAAAAACACTGAAAGTTAAAATATGGAGATAAGAGGTTTCTACCCGACAGCAAAGATTTATAAAATAAATAAATAATAAATAACACGCACGCACGCACGCACGCACGCACACACTCTTAGCCACTGTCTGTCTGTCTGTCTGTCAGCCAGTCAAACACCTGGACAGGTCAGCACTAAACCTTGTATGCACACGGTCAGTGCACAGAAGTATAATCCATCCATCATGAAGTCATGTGGGTCTATCATCATCATCTTCATCAGCACTGCTCCCTTCACACAGGTGTGAAGGGATTTTAGTTTAATTTTAGAATGGGAGTCAATGCTGGGGCCGCCCAATTTGGAGTTATAGGTCTATCAGAGATTTTGACGTCACAGACTGGTCACATGAAATCCCAGATTTTGTGTGTGTGTGTGTGTGCGTGTGCGCGTGCCCAGTTAATCTCATAAACGACTTGGACGATCAGTGTCATTTCTATTGTGAATGCTGCCAGCAGATCAAGGACCTCAGTATTAGACATCCCCTACAGGCTATGGGATAACCGTCCCATCAACCTATGCACTGAAAACAACCAATCGCAGCAGGCTAAGGGATAAGCGTCCGGTCAGGCAATGATAGAGAGAGAGAGAGAGAGAGAGAGAGAGAGAGAGAGAGAGAGAGAGAGAGAGAGAGAGAGAGAGAGAGAGAGAGAGAGAGAGAGAGAGAGATGTGGTATGGAACCTGGCTGGCAGAGTTACACACTCCGTGGTGGAGTGCTTTCTAGTTTGATAATGTTTTCACATCACATAGCCTATCTTTCATGTGGAATTTCACTACTCCCATGATGCCTTGTGCTGGTGCACAAGCTTAATATTTGTTCCCAATGTAATCAAAGTGTCAGTGCACACGGTAAGGCACCGTTGCTTTCTCAAAGTCATTTTCTTTTTCTTCTTTCAGTTGTGTTCCAAATTTGCAAAGAGTGGGCATATTGTCTTGCTCCTCATATAAGACAGTGGTTCTCAACCTTTTCAGGCCGCGACCCCCAAAATAATGATATTTTAACGGGGGACCCCCCACCCTGACGAGCACTAAGAGTTGAGGCATTCAATTTTGTATAACACGGTTCTATTGTGAAAAATAGCCGATCTACATACTCACATCGGAAATGTTTCACATTCTGCCTCTAAATTTGACAATTTAACCAATGTTTAATTTGTCATTTTAGAGGTATTAAAAAGTCCTTAAATTGTCACTTTACAAATGTGCAGATACCCTCCATACACTTAAACTTTATGTTGGTTTGTTTACTGTTGAGAGAGAAAACAATGTTTGACATTAACACCTTGCAAGCCGCGGCAGAACCCTCTGAACAGAGGTAGCGCCGAAGAAATAAGCTATTTATTTACAAACATGTTTTAAAAAAACAAAGCCCACATGATAACAACACGTAATGGAGTGCTCGGTACAGCGTGTATATTCATCCTGCAGAGGTCGGCGATCTTACTTTGGCGACGCGGAGGGGAGATCTCTTCCATTCGTTTACGTGCGGCGAAGCAGGGAAAGGAGCGATAGAGAAGCGGCGCCCGAACGTGATTGAGACCGCGATCCACGAACAGAGACAAAGACCAGCCATGTTGTTTGTTGCTTCTTGTCGATTTTCAACAACGTGGAGGGTAGGAGTGGCTCTTGAGCCAACCATCCATCCAGAATGTAAGTCAACGGCGCGGCCTGCTGGATGCTACGAGTATCACACCCACTCCCAGAAAATGATTGAGAGAGGATCTTAACCGTTTCAGATGGCTCCAAAAAGACACAGAGAAGAATGGCCGATCGTTTTTTTTTTTATTATTATCATTTATATCAAAAGTACGGGAAAAGACGACCGGCTGATTGGACCAATTAGGAAGTCCGAGCAAGTACGGCCAGGCTGAGAAGGTGGGGGACCCCCCCCCCCCCCCCCAAAAAAAAAATATATATATAATAAGGGTAATAATAATAATCTGGGGGCCCCCCTGGGGGTCCCGACCCACAGGTTTAGAACCACTGATATAAGAGACGAGTCAACCCGCATTTTCTGAGCATCCGTAAAATAATTCAACTCATTAAGACTTCTTATCTTCATTAGAGTCTTATCAGTTGTTTATGGGATCCCAAACCAGCAGAGAACTTTATTGGTGGGCGACTCCCTGAGGCGCTTCCCTTCCATGTCTGTTTTCCTTTATCCAGCCCCATCTCTCCCCACATGCTGCTTGGCTTATGCTGTCATCACAGCATCTTCTCTCATCTTCAGGGGCGTCACGAAAGGGGGGGGGGGGGGGGGGGGGGGTTACTAGGGCCCAAGGTGGAGGGGCCTTAATTATTTTAAACTTTAACTATTGAAAAATAGCAGATATACAAGCTCACAGTGAGCTTGTAGATCTGCTATTTTTGAGTGGTGTGGGGGGGTCTCTGGAACTAAATATTTTGAGATGGGGGTCCGTGGCCAAATACGTGGCCAAATACATATCATTTTGGGGGTCCTTTACATGAAAAGGTTGAGCACCACTGACATAGAAACATAGGTTTTTCAAAAAACCTTGGAAGGATTCGAAATATTCAAAGACTTTTTTCACAGATTTTTTCAATAGTCAAAGCAAAAAATAATGCGTAATAATGCGTTCCCAGTCTAAATGGGTTAAACCCCTTCCCCCTATGAAGAACATTCATGGGGGCCCCGCAGTGAATGCTTGTACCCAGGGCCCATTATTTGGTGTGACACCCCTGGCTGTCATCACAGCGTCTTCTCTCATCTTCATCCCAAAGTAGTCATCACTGTCCTTAATAACCCTCAGGCTGCAAACTGGAACACAAAGAAACGGCACACCAGCTCCTCGCTGCTGATCTTATCAAGGTCACCCGCCGCCTGGATAGCGTGCCACGGAAAAATAAAACAGATAAGAGATCTTCCATAAGTTAATTAGCTTTTTTCTTCTTTTTTTTTATCACACAATGTAATTACAAAATTGTCAGGCAGCTGGTTTAAAAGGCTGTTAGCACTTTGAAGGAACTAACAATAACAAAGTGGTCAACGAAACGCCAGCAGGGAGAGAAATGGCCCCCATCCCCCGTGGCGTGCACCCTCGGCCAATTGTTGTTAAGTCGGTGGCCGGGAGGCTAAATCAGACGGAGGGAGCACAGTTTGTTTAGCGTCCATTGAGTAACGGCGGGTCCAATCCAGCGAGCGCTCCCTTCTGCAGTACATTTACTCAGGTGCTGTACTTAAGTACAATTTCAATTTTGTAATTTTTTTTTAGTTAACTTCAACTGAATCTTTTGAATACAAGACTTGTACATGCAACGAGAGTATTTCATCTCTGTCGGGTGGCAATCTCATATGTCCAAAACTGTTACTTTTCAGGATTCTAATTAAAAAATAGCAGATTGACAAGCTCGAAATGCGTTGCTTTGCCCTGCGCTTCGAGCGTGTGGATGTGATGCTTTTTTGTGACGCCATAGTATGATCAAGTAGGGCGTTCATTTCTGATTAAAAAAAAAGAACACGAAAAGTTAAAATACGGTGATAGGCGGTTTCTGCCCGACAGCAGGGATTTCTACATTGTGGTATTGCTGCTTTTAGTGGGAGAACCACTTCTTCCACCAGTGGCGCTCTGGGTCCGGAGCAACCCACTGAGATGCTGATAAGAGAGATTAATGGTGTTGTCTGAGACTCTGGCATACCATCAGTGGTTGAGCAACCCAAATGTGTCTGCTATCTAAAGCATCTCGCCGCTGTCGGGGTGGAAACCTTGTATATCCAAAACCGTTTACTTTCCAGGAAGAAAAAAAAATACCTGTGTTCCAATGGCTTCCAGACCAGTTATTATTTAGTCACTGCACGCTCTTGTTAATTCTTGTGCAATATTTATAAAACCCTGTTCTAAAAAAACCCTAAAAAAAAACACAGATCTACAAGCTCGCATCTCTTGTGTGACACTGTAGTGTGATGCAGCAGTAGGGCATTAATTTACCAAAATTAAGACATTAAAAGTTGAAATATGGAGATATGAGGTTTCTGGATGCCTGGGGGAAGCAATGCGCTGCTGCATGAGGTGGAAGGACAACATGTCACATGAATAAATACAAAAAACATGAGAACTGTAATACTTAATGCTTTGGTCAATGCGCAGTACCTGTACCGTGTGTGTGTGTGTGTGTGTGTGTGTGTGTGTGTGTGTGTGTGTGTGTGTGTGTGTGTGTGTGTGTGTGTGTGTGTGTGTGTGTGTGTGTGTGTGTGTGTGTGTGTGTGTGTGTGTGTGTGTGTGTGTGTGTGTGTGTGTGTGTGTGAGAGAGAGGGAGAAAGACAGAAAATAAATGGGTATGAATGCATAAATAAAGCCAAAGAGTAAGTAGAGAAAGACAGAGGGTGTTTTGAGTCACAATCACACCGAATATGGAAATCTTTTTATAAGTGTGCTCAAAATTTGCATGGAAATTGCATCTGGGTCCTGTGTTTTGGAGGGGGAGGGGGGCAGGGGGGTAGTAGAGCAGGGGTCTATTATCGCCTCTGTAATCTCTGCTCTCGGTAGCAACCAGGCCAGTGCAGAGAATCTCTCTCTCTCTCTATCTCTCTCTCTCTCTCTCTCTCTCTCTCTCTCTCTCTCTCTGGCTTTTGGCTTTGAATAACCTTTATTGAACACGGAAACTATACATTCCCAGAGGAGCGGCGGTCCGCGAGAGGCACCGCGAGTGGAGGTCTGTGTGTTGGCAGCGGAGGCCCGCAGGGCGGCCGACTCACGGCCGCCGTGCGGGGGTCCGTCGCCGGCGACCCTCCACCCGCGGTGCCTCTCGCGGAATCAGCAAGTTATTATCCATTATGGCCTTGAAACATGGCTGGACATGAAACAAAAATATCTGAGATCCACAAACAGTTGGCTGGGGAAGAAGATTTTTTTGTTGAGAATAAACAATGTTTTCTTTTTTTCTTTCTTTCTTTTTTTGCTTTGTGTTGGTTACAGAACCTGCCAGCCTGCATATCCTTGGAGACTAGAAAAGCATAGTCAAGCTCTATTACTCTCCACGCTGTGTGCAACCCCGCTAGTTAGTTTGGAACAAAGAGAGTGACGGCTCAGGAGAGTCAAGCAACTCAACGGCACGTTGCTGGGCTTACTGTAAGAAACACTGTGCCATGTTTCTGCTGTCATGACACATTCACACTGCTGCTGTGTAATGGGGCCACTGCAGATCTTCTGCTTATGAGCAATGACAGTAGAATGTGATGCAATATGTTTTTTCCCCTCTCTCTTAAGGATACAATCCACAGGTTTTATATTTCTTCCGGTGCAGGAGAGAGTTAATTACACAATAATGTCCAGTCTACTTAAGTACTCTACTTAAGTACACTTTTGTGGTATTTGTACTTTACTTGAGTATTTGAAATTTCCAATACTTTTACTTCTACTCCATTACATCTCGGATTCAAATATTGTACTTTTACTCCACTACAATTATTTGAAAACTTAAAAAATAGCTGATCTACAAGCTCACAACGCATTGTAGATCGGCTATTTTCAAACATTTTAGTACTTTTACCTTTGGTACTTCAACTATATTTTGATGCCAATACTTTTGTACTTTTACTCAAGTAACATTTGAACATAGGCCTTTTACTTGTAAGGGTGCCCTCACACCAAAATACCTATGAGAGTGGAATCCGCGTTCCGCCAATGCATTTCAATGAGAGTGAAGCGGTTTCATGCCAGCAGAGGATTTCTGCAAAAAAAACGCTCCATTCTCATTGAAATGCATTGGCGGATTCCACTCTAGGTATTTTGGTGTGAGGGCACCCTAACAGAGTACTTCTACATTGCAGTATTGATACTTTTACTTAAGTAAAATATTTGAGTATTTTCTCCACCTCTGTAGTCTACAATAAAGATAGATAGTGACACATCTATAGTTCTTGTGTGTCAAGGAGATACGTCATGTGTCTTTCCGTTTTTTCATATTCCATCCTGACTGGTTAAGATCATGAACGCAGTCTGATTGAAACCGATTGAAATTTTGCACGCCCTGTAACTCTTGAACCTTAGGTCAAGATAAAAAAGCAACTCCCCAAACAAGGCAATATTAAGCCATTTTGCATTTTCTTTACAGAGCAGCGCGTTGTGAGCTTGTAGATAGTCTTTTTTTTTTGTCCCTCCCAGAATAGAGATGCTATACGGTTCAAGTTGATAATGCAAAATAAATAAAACAAAGATTTGGCAGCCCCCCCTGTAGTGACTCTGAGGACCCCCTAGTGTTCGTGGACCGCCTGTCGAAGACCCATGCTCTATGGCAAGAAGAGACTCCAGTAAAGTTCAAAAAGACCCACCCTCAGGAATTATGTGTTTTTCTCTTGATTTATTCAACATGTTGCCCATTGTTGGTGCAGCCAAACGTATCAGCTTGACTTCCTGCAGCTAGTGAAGAAGGCATGGTGGAAACATGTGGCTGCACCAACATGTTGAATAAATACAAACAAAAAATGTATTCAACATATATATACCTGGCAGTTCTTTGACTGCCAGGTATTCATTAATTAATTCAGTAACCTCTGCCACGTTTTTGAGTGATTGTACCTTATTTTCTATGGCAACAGGAACGCATCATGTTACCAGATGTAAACAGAAGCTGTCAGGAGTGGCAGACGATCGTCTTTTCTTTCATCTGGAAGAGAAAAATGATAACCGCGGCCATCCGTGTTTTAGTTATGTTCCTTAGAAAATGGCTTGTTTTGACCGAGAACGCAATTCCAAGATTTTGAAATACAGTATTTAACAACACAAACCCTCTATTCTGGGGGTCCCTGGCACAACATCTTTCGGTTGGGGGCTCGATGGCCACGCATACATCAATGTGCCAACGTCCTTGGCATGGTTGTGTTTGAGAACCACTGCTTTACATGTCTGAGAATGTGTAGTGCAATAGTGTTGTAGAACAAGTCTGCAGTATTTGCTCAAGTTTAATTAAAGAAAGTCTGAGGTTCGTACTTTGCACCTTTTGCAGACAAGTTGTTAACATACAGTGTCCACGATCTGCCCTTAATTGCCAGGTCCTTAATTGCCAGAATATCTCAGCTGGTATGGCTTTTTGAATTTATTTTACTTTATTTGACCTTTGTGTTAGTTGTGTTTTGAGTGACATTTGCTCAGATAGGGTTGCAGGGAATGTTAGCAAACAACACTGTTATGAGATGGCATATCTTGATAAGGTCAGGTGGAATCCATGAATACTTAATTATGTGAGCTTCTTACTTCCAGCGCTGGTTGTGTGGCTAGTACTGATGGACACGCACACACGCACGCACGCACGCACGCACGCACGCACGCACACACACACACACACTACCCATTGTAATTTACCATACACCTAATTAGCATAACCGTCATAATTTTGGCAGACCACTTAAAATTAACATCGTCAAACATTGATTTTGGCTTCAAATCTTTACTCTTAATCTTCTCACAAATGAGAAATATGTCTCAAAAGAAAAATCTTAGCTTTGTCAACATTTCTATACTTTAGTTCTTAAATGAAAGGAAAACTTTTTTTTTTTTTTAATCTTTGCTAGGGTCAGTCGGGCTCTAAGGATGAATATGCTGTTCATTCTGCCTATTAAACTAATGGATTTAATTCAAGTCGGGAATACATGCCCAACCATTTGTGCAATACTCCTATGGGATGGTTGACATCATTAACATCCCAAATAATAAAGTCTGCACACTGGGTTGAAGAGCTGGGCTCAAAACATAAAGCACTGGTTCACTACCAGTGGTCCTTGAGGGGGTTCCAGGGGGTATATGATGGAGAGTTGGTAACCAAAATGTTCCCTGATAGATCTTTAACTCTCGAGAGTGTAAAATGAAACCAAATGGACCCTTACTGGTCGAATTAATAAATAAAAATACAAATAATAATTATTTTGATCAACGTTTGCCTATCGCTCCTATGGCATGGACTTGTGGACAACATACATTTTATCCATCGATAACAAAATATTCTATAGCTTATAAGTATAAACTAGATGTTATGTGGTTACTGTATGTTCTGTATTCATAATAACAAGTTGAAACAACTAGTAACTAAAGTTTTCAAATCATTAGTGGAGTAAAAAGTACAATTTACTTTTTTACCTTAACACTTCCACAGCCTGCCCAGAATGGCTGCCGGTGGACTAGCCGGAAATTTCTATTATTGTATTATGATCTGAGACAGCATTCATTGTATAAGACCATCAGCGCGGTCCCACGATCTCACGATCCCACGTTCTTTTTTTCCCCATCCCTCACCAGCGAATTGTCTCGATCTGCATTGGCATATAGTGGGGATTTTGCCGGAGGCATCTTCCCCCCCGTGCGCTTTGCGTGCACGATCCGCGCACATCGAGGTAAGCGAATGTAATCCACTCTGTATGCAGTGCCCATGTCAACTTTTTTCTGATCGAAAACATCAAGGACAGATGCTATGCTAACGCCTCCTCCTACAATGAAAGTGAAAGGGACTTTGGCTATAGAGTACGAAAGCTACCAGAAACACTTCCAGTTCAAAGGGTTGAGAGAATGATCCTTTTAGATCTGTCAAAGAAGAGATGGGGAAGAGCTGCCGATCGTTTTTTTCCCGATCATTATCACTTATTTAGTTTTTAATGTCCTAGTACGGGAAATTCCAGTCCGGCTAATTTAAGTACTGAAGAACTACGGTTTAATCCGGTTTTAATATTAAGTGGCTCCCCGTGGCTGAGAAAGAGTTAAGATGTAGAAGTATAACGTATCAGAATATGTGAATATTCAAGTAGAGTACGTCTGCTTGAGTAAATGTACTTAGTTACTTTCCACCACTGGTTACCAGTGCCTTTATTAACTGTTCCTGCAAGGAACGTTGTAGCTCCGTGTTGGGACCCATTCTCGCGTCTTGGTATTATCTGGGATCTGCACGCTGTCGCTGTTATAATTGAAGTGCCGGTTCGTGGTGATAACGGACTGTCCCACTGCTACTGCGGGGAGGACGGGCTTTGTCTCTGATTGATCGGGCCAACTCGCCTCACAGTGCGCGGACCATGAGACGCAACGTTGGCACCCCCTCGAAGGCCCCTGATGGATCGCTCCTCTGTGATAACAATGCCTTCTCTTTGCCGCCGGAACTTCGAAGGAGTATGTGTGTGTGTGTGTGTGTGTGTGTGTGTGTTTGAGAGAGAGAGAGAGCATTAAATGCTAACCCATTTTCATGACAACCAGTACCCTCGTCAGCACAGTAGATAATTCAAAGCCTTGAAAAACTGTATGCTATCGATTTGGGGCAAGTCTATAAGTGTCCCCATCAATACCGCCAGACCCGCACTGCATCTTATTAACCACTTTGACATTTGAGTGTAAAACACACATTATGGTTTACGGGTTCTGTGTTATTGTAATTGTCTGTTTTCTGTCGTGTGTTTAGGTTACTACACATAATTCTTAGGTCAAATCTGTGTCATATTTATCAGTCCATCGCCTTGCTCTTTGTGTTCTGTGAGAGGCCCCCGATTATCCTCATGTTTTATTTATAGCCATGGTTGACTGTGTGGAGGAAAGGGTTGTAATTTAATGGGAGGAGTAGTAGTAAGAAGAGGAGAGGAGAGGATAGGAGAAGAGAAGAGAGGAGAGGAGGAGTTGTGGAGAGCAAGGGTGTCGCGCCCAATTCTGGGCCCTGGGTACATGGATTCACTCACATTTTGTGCTTTAACTATTGAACAATAGCAGATATACAAGCTCACAGTGCGGCACCGAGTGCAGCGCTGCGAGCTTGTAGATCTGCTATTTTTTAGATATATTCAAAGTCTTTGAATATTTCAAATCCTTCTAAGGTTTTTTGAAATGTCAGTGGTGCTCAAACTTTTTCATGTGAAGGACCCCCAAAATGATATGTATTTGGCCACGGACCCCCCCATCTCAAAATATTTAGTTCCAGGGACCCCCCTGAAGCAAAACTTTAGTTAAAATGTTCGCTTAAAAAATACTTATATTCAAATATTTGCACACATTTTCACGACTTTTCAAAAATAGCAGATCTACAAGCTCGCAGAGCAGCACTCGGTGCCACGCTGTGAGCTTGTATATCTGCTATTTTTCAAAAGCTAAAGTATAAAATCATTCCAGGCCCCTCCAACTTGGGCCCTAGTAACTCAGTCCCACTCCCCCCCCCCCTTGTGACGCCCCTGAGTGGAGAGGCAGAGGCCTGTCTTGCTGAGCAGCCTTCTTAAGAAAGTATGCTGAAATGAGAAGTGTCCCTTTTTGTAATCAGCGTGGCTTTTATCAACAGTATTGCCCTAATGGGGATGTCATTGGAGGAGGAGGGTACAATCTCTCTGGGCTTTAAGAAGAAGGGTTCCGTGACAGTGATGGAGTGCAGTGTAACGATTAGCCATACCTCTTAACGAGACCCCCCAGTCATATTAGAAAGGGAGAAATTGTGCTCCGTAATCTGCATCCCCTATTTGTCATAAATGGCTGTTATCGAGGCCACTTGGTGGGCTGACGGCTTATTGGCTTTTGCTGGGTATTGATGGAATGTTCAGTCCATCTGAATGTCCGGCTGTTTTATGCTGCCTTTCAACGCGCAGGTCGCAGGGCGGTGGTGATGATGACAAAACCATTAGTGTTGGGGAGGAACAAATCCGGGCATAAATAATGAAATGACCACACTCTGCCCGTAGGGTTCTTCTCACAGCATTAAAGTGACCTCTGAAGATGTTTTCCTTTGCCTTTGTCCAATTAAAAAGTGGATGCTGAGCAGCATGACCATATGGCTTCCTAGTGTTCCCTGGTGCGGGCTTGCTGATAAAGGACCAGTGGTGGACAAAGTACTCAACCCCAGTACGTGAAATAATACTCAACTACAACTAAAAGTTGTTCTGTCAAATTTGCATACTAGAGTTAAAGTGCTGGATTGCTTGCTTTTTTAAATACTTTAAGTATTCAAAAGTACCAATTACAAAGTGCATTTTCTTTTTAATGTTGCTGCATTGCTGTATTTAAGTTTTAACATTTTCCCCCCAAAATTCAGTATTCATTTTCCCAAAAAATACCAACAGTGAAAATAGAACATCTACATGCTCACAACGCGCCACATGGTTAATCCACAAGTCGTTAATTCACAATATACGTTCCCGTTTCCTATAGGAATGTTGTGGAGTCAAAAGTATTTTTATGTCTTCAAAATGTAAATCGTCGCTGTCGGATGGAAACCTCATATATCCAAAACGTACTTTTCATGATTCAATTACAAAAATGGCCATATGGCTCCTTAATGTTCCCTAGTGAGGGCTTTCTGATAAAGAACAACAGCAGAACCATGGCTACTAATACTGAATCACACAAGCTTGTACATTCTTACATGTACTGCAGATAGTTGGTCTCATTTATCAATAATTTGGTGTCATGTCTCATTTTCCTAATTATGACAAATTACTCTATGATCTATAGCCTTCCATCTACCACAAGACGACAAGACGAATTGTTCGGAGACACTTAATCAACATAAATCAAAGTTTTTCATCACAGAAATACTGTACTAGGGACTATTGCTCTTGTCTTTAGCTTAGATGCGTTTTAGAGTTTAGAGTTTAATATTTAGGCCTAGGATTATTGAATGCTTTAACTATTGATAAATTGTGAAAATTTGAATTTTGACCCGATTCTATAAGTGTCTTTTGAATCCTTCTGAGGTTTTTTGAAAAACCTATGTTTCAATGTCAGCAATGTGGCCAGCCATCGTCAAAGAAAAGCTCCTTTTCACTTAACTGGAGCTCAGTTAGTCTGTTCTTGAGAGACTACTATGTCAGTGGTTCTCAAACCTTCATGTGAAGGACCCCCAAAATGATATGTATTTGGCCACGGACCCCCATCTCAAAATATATAGTTTCCTGGGACCCCCCAGAAGCAAAATTTGAGTTACAAACGTTCGCTTTGAAAATACATATATTCAAAGATGTGCACACATTTTCACAACTTTTTCCAAAAATAGCAGATCTACAAGCTCGCAGCGCGGCACTCGGTGCCGCGCTGTGAGCTTGTATATCTGCTATTTTTCCCTTGTTAAAGCATTCAACTGCTGCCTAGTCTACATTTCTCAATGGAGGAGTATAGGGAGACCGCCTCCATCAGTGGCGTAGCCAGAAATTAAATTGCAGCTGGGCCTGAATAACAATGGATGGGCCACACAATTCATTCCATAAATATCTCAATAGCATTACAGTCTGCTGTGTCATCATGCTAGTCTGTAACAAGACACTGGGATGAAGGTAGAGCGTGATGATGCCTTCTGATACCAACACATGCTTTTATCAGGGACGTGCATGGGCCCCTGATTCAGCCCGGGAAAAAGAGTTGGAGAGGCCCTCATATATAGAGAGAGATCAGCTATAGAGAGATCTCTCTCTATAGCGCTGCTGCTACTCAAAGATTTGCCATTTCATGCATTTCACAAGCATTTTATGCTTGTAGATCGGCTGTTTTCACTACTTTTGTGCAACGGCCTTGTATGATGAAGCAGGGCTTTGCTTCATAATTTCTTTTTTTACAGATTTCAAACTTGGAGATACAAGGTTTCTGCCCGACAGTGACGATTTACTTTGTTGGCCGCCAAGCCCCCAAGATGGAACGAAGGCCGACATTTTATTTTTATTTTTTTTCCTAATGGCCGGCCTGGACCGGCCGGGAATGAACCAGCCGTTTCCGGAATTGTTTTTCCCAATGGCCAGCACGTCCCTGGCTTTTATTATAATACCACCAAGTGAAAATCAACTCCAATTCATGACATTGCAGCGGCGTGCTTCCTGCAATTACCCCATCAGTCATGGTGTTACCAAAAATACATACAGTTTACAGCACACATCGCTTCCAACACATCCCCGTTATAAAAACAATAACTCAATTAAACAACACAGAACTCGACTGCCTGGGTGAGAGACAATGCTCACAAGAACCCCACAGCACATAGAGTAAACCCACAATGAAAACAGCTCCCCACTCAGAGACTGCATTTGTAAGCATCAATGCCAAGCCATGTTATAGAATAATAATTGGGCATGTCACAAAACATATAATAAATGAAATACATTTAATCGCTCGAAATGAGCAAAAATAGAAAGAAATACGAGAATATCAAAAGTGAAATTGCTATGGAAAGCTCAAATAGCTCTGCTATTTGAAGTGAAAAGTGCACAGTGCAGTTAAAAGATGTAATGAGCCACTACATGGCAGAAGGGGACTTTACAACCCCAACTTCGGTTAACTCACAATAATGCATGGGCCCCTGATTCAGCCCGGGAAAAAGAGTTGGAGAGGCCCTCATTGCGCGCTATAGAGAGAGATCTCTCTCTATAGCGCTGCTGCTAAAGATTTGCCATTTCAGATCATGACAAGTGACAAGCCAGTGGGCCAATTACATGAGTTATATTTTGTCAGTTGTCGGGTGGAAACCTTGTATGTCCAAAACCGTTTTTTTTGTATTTATTATTTAAAAAATGATTTATACTAGTGAAAACAGCCGATCTACAAGCACACAACGCCTCGCGGTGCAAGGCGTTGTGTGCTTGTAGATCGGCTGTTTTCACTACTTTTGTGCAACGGCCTTGTATGATGAAGCAGGGCTTCGCTTTGCGATCTATTTTTTTAAAATTTCAAACTTGGAGATACGAGGTTTCTGCCAGACAGTGACGATTTACATTGTTGGCCGCCCAGCCCCCAAAATGGAACGAAGGCCGACATTTTATTTTTATTTTTTTCCTAATGGCCGGCCTGGACCGGCCGGGAATGAACCAGTGGTTTCCGGAATTGTTTTTCCCAATGGCCAGCACGTCCCTGGCTTTTATTATAATACCACCAAGTGAAAATCAACTCCAATTCATGACATTGCAGCGGCGTGCTTCCTGCAATTACCCCATCAGTCATGGTGTTACTAAAAATACATACAGTTTACAGCACACATCGCTTCCAACACATCCCCGTTATAAAAACAATAACTCAATTAAACAACAACACAGAACTCGACTGCCTGGGTGAGAGACAATGCTCACAAGAACCCCACAGCACATAGAGTAAACCCACAATGAAAACAGCTCCCCACTCAGAGACTGCATTGTGTAAGCATCAATGCCAAGCCATGTTATAGAATAATAATTGGGCATGTCACAAAACATATAATAAATGAAATACATTTAATCGCTCGAAATGAGCAAAAATAGAAAGAAATACGAGAATATCAAAAGTGAAATTGCTATGGAAAGCTCAAATAGCTCTGCTATTTGAAGTGAAAAGTGCACAGTGCAGTTAAAAGATGTAATGAGCCACTACATGGCAGAAGGGGACTTTACAACCCCAACTTGGGTTAACTCACATACAAAAATACAATTGCCCCCCTACACAACAGTTAAGACTTAAAAAGTTTAAGTTAAACCTGGGTGACAGGGTACCTAGTCACTTATGACATAGGGCTAGTCACAAGCTTAATGATAATAGGGCTAGTGACAAAAGCAAAGCAAAATTAGTAAACTGAGTACAGTACTGAGTTTGTCCAAAACTGTTACTTTTCAGGATTCAAATTCAAAAACAGCAAAAATAGCAGATCTGGCAGAATTCTTTCAAAATGTGCCAGGTTTCGATATTGCAGATCTGCTACTTTTGATACTTTTTGTGACACTGTCGCATAATCAAGTAGGGTGTAAATTTATGGGAAAAAAACCACAAAAAGTTAGAATATGGAGCAGGTTTATGCCAGACCGCAACAAAATCTACTTCATTTCCCCCACTGAGGCTATAAGGCCAGAGCCTTTTTCTTCTGCCATGTACTTGGCTCACTGGTGTCTCATCTGCTTTTACCTTACACAGAGGATTTTAGAGTGAACACAACACGGTTTCCATTTCACGTAAGGGGCGGGCGGCCCCGGCCAGGGTGTCTTGCTGTGAAGACAGCGTGAGTAAGTGGCGTCACTCTCCGCTACTGCTGTTGCTGCCGCAGCGTTATTCCTGCAGACTTTAATTATGTATGGCCACACTTGGACCTCAAAGGACCTGCCTGGGTGTCTTCGAGCTGAAGCTCTATAACTCGCATCGTTATTATTAATGCAGCACCTGAAAGAAATACTGGCTATAACGGTCACCAAGCGTGGCTCAAAGCGGAGAAGGGAATCAATTACCTGTAGTGGACAAAAGAACTCAAGCAAACAGTATACTTGAGTCAAAGTATAGATTTTCGTAAGTGAAAGTTGATCCATAGTTAGTGTACGCCACAAGAGAAAAACATAAAAATAAAATAAAAAAACTTTACGGCCTCACCTTGGGGGAAGCTATACTGTGTGTGTGTGTGTGTGTGTGTGTGTGTGTGTGTGTGTGTGTGTGTGTGTGTGTGTGTGTGTGTGTGTGTGTGTGTGTGTGTGTGTGTGTGTGTGTGTGTGTGTGTGTGTGTGTGTGTGTGTGTGTGTGTGTGTGTGTGTGTGTGTAGATGCGTGTGTCTCGTCTAGAGCAGCTGGACAAGGAGCTACAGGAGGCCCAGGAAGCTCGTAGTAACCATGACAACAGCATGTGTCAACTACAGGTGAGACTCACACGCACGCAAACACACTCAAACTAAAAAGAGTCTACGACGTTTGGAGCGTCGCCCAGGGCGTTTTAGGGAAGGGAGAAGAGTCTGGGACGCGTGGAGTGTCGTCCAGGGCGTTTTAGGGAAGGGAGAAGAGTCTGGGACGCGTGGAGCGTCGTCCAGGGTGTTTTAGGGAAGGGAGAAGAGTCTGGGACGCGTGGAGCGTCGTCCAGGGCGTTTTAGGGAAGGGAGAAGAGTCTGGGACGCGTGGAGCGTCGTCCAGGGCGTTTTAGGGAAGGGAGAAGAGTCTGGGACGCGTGGAGCGTCGTCCAGGGTGTTTTAGGGAAGGGAGAAGAGTCTGGGACGCGTGGAGCGTCGTCCAGGGCGTTTTAGGGAAGGGAGAAGAGTCTGGGACGCGTGGAGCGTCGTCCAGGGCGTTTTAGGGAAGGGCTCTCACAGCGTTCCCCGTTCACAGCAGCTGTCGTTCCCATTCCAGCACGATGTGGCACAGCGTGACGGAGGCGTCCAGGCCCCACAGCCAGAAGGCGGGGTACAGCGGCGCGCTGAAGGGGCCCTGGAAGGTGTGGATGAGGCTCATGGTGTCCTCAGACACGCTGTAGAAGGACAGAGTCCCAGCAGGACAGTCCAGATGCACTCCTACCCGCCGGGACGGAGGACCTATAGGGGTGCAGGGGGGGAGGGGAAAGGGGGAGGAGCAGAGGGTTTGACATAAAGGAACGCTTCAGTAGTTCAAGAACAAACCTTCAGGCTGTCACACACTGACAAAGGCTGGATAGCTTACCGTAGAACTCGCCTACCATCACTGACCTTACATGAAAGTTAGATGGCATTTGTTTAGGTTTTATATAAAGTATAGATTTACAGTAGATGTATTTATTTTTGCCTTTATGCCTTTATTGATAGGATAGTAGTAGTCTGACAGGAAACGGGGCTAGAGATCATCCTTTTCAGAAGTTGTGAGTGATGTAATTTTTTCAGGGGTGCCAGGCTTAAATAGCAGTACCAAACGGGCCAAGGGCCGGGCAGCCCGGGCTGGGCCCCACATTTTACTGGGTGAAGAAGTCACACTGACCTGTAGAGGGCGGTGGTGTGCTCCTCAGGTTGTTATGACAGGGGGTGTAGGAGTCATACTGACCTGTAGAGGGTGGTGGTGTGCTTCTCACGTTGTTGTGACAGGGGGTGTAGGAGTCGTGACGACACTCCAGGCTCCAGGACTGTGGGTTGTGTCCCAGCAGACAGCCGTTGACGTCTCCATCTCTGGAGAGGCTGCCATAGGCCACGCCTACAATTCACAATGTATGTTAATGGCATTTAAAGGACAACTTTAGGTTTTTACAACAAGGGTTCATATTTTAGATTGTAATTAGAGAAAAGAAACGATGGGTGTTAAACTGTTTTCATTTACTGCTTTCTATTGTTTTAGCGATTTTAGTATTTTGATTTCAGTGGGTGGGGGCAAGTGGCTAAACATGTCTTTTTGGACACAATAAGCCGTTAATTTCTTTGTTACTATTTACACCAGCACCCATAAGCCCATGAAATATTGCAGTGCATCTTGGGAATGGGCTTATAGTGTCAAAAAATACATATTTAGCCACATGCATGCCATGCATGCATATATAAATCATTAAAATCACTAAAACGAAAGAAGTAAATGAAAACATTTTAACACTCATCTTTTCTTTTCTCTAATGACTATCTAAAATATGAACTTGTTGTAAAAAAACTAAGTTGTCCTTTAACAGACATATTCTCACTCCCAGGTACATTCTCCATTCAACTGGCGTTGTATTCTGTCGCACCGCTACTTTGAATGGCGTGACATCACATCCTGTTTGTATATAGGATAAGGTAAACAATGAACCTTTGTGAGGTTACGGTCAGGATTAAGGTTCATTTCAGTCAAAACCCAAAGGACAGCGACACTGAACACCGGCCAGTCTTTGCTGAAGTGGTGCAGGTTATCGAATGGCATAGTGCATGTAGTTTACATTTCTTGGACGATAAAGCATCAGGTACAATAGAAAGGTGTCTCCCACCTATAAAGCATCAGGTACAATAGAAAGGTGTCTCCCACCTATAAAGCATCAGGTACAATAGAAAGGTGTCACCCACCTATAAAGCATCAGGTACAATAGAAAGTTGTCTCCCACCTAAAGCATCAGGTACAATAGAAAGTTGTCTCCCAACTATAAAGCATCAGGTACAATAGAAAGGTGTCTCCCACCTATAAAGCACCAGGTACAATAGAAAGGTGTCTCCCACCTATAAAGCACCAGGTACAATAGACAGGTGTCTCCCACCTATAAAGCATCAGGTACAATAGAAAGGTGTCTCCCACCTATAAAGCATCGGGTACAATAGAAAGGTGTCTCCCACCTATAAAGCATCAGGTACAATAGAAAGGTGTCACCCACCTATAAAGCATCGGGTACAATAGAAAGGTGTCTCCCACCTATAAAGCATCGGGTACAATAGAAAGGTGTCTCCCACCTATAAAGCATCAGGTACAATAGAAAGGTGTCTCCCACCTATAAAGCATCAGGTACAATAGAAAGGTGTCACCCACCTATGTCTGCCCCTCCTCCGCTCCACTCCACCTCCCAGTAGAAGCACTCCAGCCACAGACCCTCTCTGCAGAGCACCTGCAGCAAATTATGATTTACTTTTAGGCATAGTCTTTCAAATAAAATTTGCAACCAAACAGAATTTTTTGTTCTACGGGATCTCTTCTCCACCTCCAAGACATTTTAGCCTAGTTTTTTATTTAGTTTTTGTTTAATTTTTATTCCATTTTCGCCAGTGAAAAAACTTCATCCTAGTTTTAGTGTAGTAAACCAACAGTACCTGTGGGCATCTCTGGGTGGTATGGGTTAGGGTTAGTGGGCATCGCTGGAACATCTCTGGGTGGTATGGGTTAGGGTTAGTGGGCATCGCTGGAACATCTCTGGGTGGTATGGGTTAGGGTTAGTAAACCAACAGTACATGTGGGCCTCTCTGGGTGGTATGGGTTAGTTAGGGTTAGTAAACCAGCAGTACCTGGGGGCAGCGCTGGAACCTCTCTGGGTGGTCCGGGTACGGGTGGTCCCTCCAGCGGCGGACCGCCCTCCTGCCGTCCTCAGACACGCCCAGCTCTGTGTTGGCAGTGTTGCGGTCCAGGGTGACGTAGCACGCATCTGAGCGCACAGTGAACAGTACATACAGGGACGTGCAGAGAATTTTAGAGAGGCAGGGGCTGAAATTTCTAAAAGAGTCTTTAGTTGGAAATAGAAGACCTCCAAGCTCACAACGCGTCGCAGCATGACGTGTTGTGAGCTTGGAGGTTGGTTATCTTCAATACCACACTACCAGAGTGATACCACACTGAACTATGCGTAATTAAGTCAATACTGGAGATGTGGCGTAACGGCATGGATTTCTATACAGCAAGGGCAATTCTTTCGACATAAGATGCTGCATTCAAGTTCAGGAGAGTTTGGACAAGGCAATTCTCTTGAATGCTGCCTTCAGGTATGGCATGGAAAAACCAAAACACTACATTCATGGTCTGGAGAGGGCAGACAGACAGACAGACAGACAGACAGACAGACTGACTTACATTGCTTCAGGGTCCAGAGGTTGTCTCCCGGTGGCGGCTCACTGCAACAGACAGGTCATTAACTTTAATTATATGTTAGTATCATGTTAATATCTATCTATAAATGCGAGAAGTCTCTGCGTGCGTGCGTGTCTGTCTGTAATCCGCGTATCTCGAGAACCGTTCGTCCCACCGGCTTCAGATTCGGCACGCGCGTTCCCCGCCGCGGCACGGAGTGCAGTGCCGGACCTCTACCCGACCCGGCGCGCGGTTTTCCCTAACCGGCGCGAAACGTTCGGAATCTCCTTATGCGGGCTGATTGTTGACATCAGGCTGTTCCGGAGGAAATCAGCGCAGGCGCTGACTCATTGTGACATCACTTCATAAAAGGCTCTGACATCACGTACGTCATATGAGTCAATGGGCATAAATGGACACAGGCAAACAGATGGTCAAAACGGGTCCTATGACAACAGGTATAATGGGGTTTGCATTAAAGGGGGAACCGGCACTGTGTCTGCAACACATTCGGAGGCACAGACAGATACAGAGATCTCCATAATGGGCATAAAGGGACACAGACAAACAGATACAGAGATCTCCATATATGGGCATAACATTGATGCAGACAGACAGATACAGATATCTCCATATATGAGCATAAATGGACACAGGCAAACAGACAGATAAGAGATCTCCATATATGGGCATATGGGCATAAAATGGACACGCGGTTTTCCAAAACCGGCGCAAAATGTTCGGAATCGCATATGGGCATATGGAAATAAAATGGACACAAAAAATGGACGCATATAAACAGGTATAATGGGGTTTGCATTAAAGGGTGGGGCATTCATTCCCTATTTCAAATTCGGCACGCGCATTCCCCTCCGCAGCAGGTAGTGCAGTGCCCGGCCTCGACCCGATCCGATACGCGATTTTCTGGAACCAGCACGAAAGGTTTGGATTCTGATGTCTGACATCAGGGTTTTCCGGAACCGGCACTGTGTCTGCATAGATCTCCATATATGGGCATAAAATGGAATGCAGACAGACAGATAGGGATATCTCCATATATGGGCATAAATGGACACAGGCAAACAAATGGTCAAAGATCTCCATATATGGGCATAAAATGGACGCAAAAAGACAGATACAGATATCTCCATATATGGGCATAAATGGACACAGGTAAACAGATGGTCAAAACGGGTCCTATGACAACAGGTATAATGGGGTTTGCATTAAAGGGGGAACCAGCACTGTGTCGGCAACACAGTCGGAGGCACAGACAGATACAGAGATCTCCATAATGGGCATAAAGGGTCACAGACAAACAGATACAGAGATCTCCATATATGGGCATAAAATGGATGCAGACAGACAGATACAGATATCTCCATATATGAGCATAAATGGACACAGGCAAACAGATGGTCAATACAGGTCCTACAGAGATCTCCATATATGGGCATAAAATGGACGCAGACAGACAGATAACTCCATATATGGGCATAAATGGACACAGGCAAACAGATGGTCAAAACGGGTCCTACAGAGATCTCCATATGGACATAAAATGGACATAGACAGACAGATATCCCCATATATGGGCAGAAATGGACACACGCAAACAGATGGTCAAAACAGATCCTATGACAACAGGTATAATGAGGTTTGCATTAAAGGGCGGGGCATTCATCCCCTATTTACATTGTTCCCGAGTTGGCCAGGGCGCTGACTAGACGCTCGACATTGATTGATTGAATACTTTTCAATAAGTCAGAAATGTAAATGTGCAGCAAAACACACTCACCTCATGGTGGCGCTGAGTGGGTCACTGCCCACTGACAGTGTGGAAGGCATGGAGCTCACTGGGAGAGCTGGTAGGATGTCTTCTTCTTCTTCTTCATCATCTTCTTCTTCCTCCTCCTCCTCCTCCTCCTCCATCAGAGCATGTGCAGAGCCCTCAGCCTCCGGTCCGTTCCCAGTGAGCTCCAGTGCTTCCAGTAGACCCTCAGTACTGGTGGGGACTCCGTTGGTCCAGACGGTCTGAGAAGCATCTTGGGTTTCAGGAGGAGACGCTTCCATTTCTCCTGCTGCCTTCAACACACTGGACATCCTGGCTTCACTCTTACTGGGAGGAGGAGTTTTACTGGCTTCACTCTTACTGGGAGGAAGAGTTTTACTGGCTTCACTCTTACTGGGAGGAAGAGTTTTACTGGCTTCACTCTTACTGGGAGGAAGAGTTTTGCTGGCCGTCTTTTCATCTTCTTTCGGAGGATTCGTTCTCAGAGCTTCGTTCCACGTTTCTTCGGACTCTAGAGCCGGCCTCTCCTTCGTGTTTTCCAGAACCCTCCTCGTGTCGTCGCCCCCCGGTCTCTCGCCGCCGATCTCTGAAGCTTCACTTCGGAAAACACGACTTCTGAAGAAGCCGCCTCTGTCTTCTCGCGAGAGGGACGTTTTCGACCGGCCTCCGCTCTGGTTTCCCTCGGCGTTGGAGGAGGGTTTTATTCTGAAGGCGTTGATGAGGTCCTCTTTGGACGGGATGGGTTTGAAGGCGGAGGAAATGTCTTCTGGACGTATCCTGAAGAAGTTGGGCAGATCCTGCTTGGCGATGACGTCACCTTTAGACAGGAAGAAGTTTGGAACCAGCAAGGTTATTATAATTACTTGCGCCAGCAAAGCAGGAGCATCAATTGGGTATGGCAGGGGTATGCAGCTGCCATACCCTGGGTCCAGGGGGAACATAAAAGTTACTTTTAAACATAAATCCATGAATGTCTCTTTGTCTATCTGTGCTGGCTATTATGTTGTCAAATTACAGTAAAATAACTACAAATGCAACATTTAAATGGTCACTTTAACAAGATATTATAATTAAATTCTCCACACTTTTATTCTCCCCATCTTGACAAGATGGTATATTCCCAGGTTCTGCAGGTCAGCTGCACAGGTGCAATGCATTATTGTTAATTGTGGCACGTTTACTAACATGCCAAGTTTAGCTGCACTTGAACAACCATTCCAGGCTGCCATATCCAGCCCAAGAAAATGTAGGAAAAAAAATGTACTTCTTAAAATAAATGTATCATGCCTGTTGCTAAGGTATTGCAACATGACTGGTGTCACCACACCAGTCATGTTGCCATACCTTAGCTTTTTCTGGACTGACGCCACTGCAGCAAAGCGTAAGAGTACTACTTCCAGTGTTGTCTGTTTCCGACCAACAGTACGAAAGCAGGGCCTTTAGCCAATGAGGGAGCAGCGTTCTGGTGACGTCACCACCAACAAGTGCAACCCGATACAATTAGCTGCAATTTAGTTTTAGATTATTTAGCATAATCACTCCCATTCATCCGTATGAATTCATCAGTTAGAAAAAGAAAGAAAAAGAGTTCACAATGTGTCGCATCATGTGTCTGACAAGTTGTGAGTTTGTAGATCTGCTATCTCTGACTTTTTATAATTTCTTTCATATTTTCTCCGCTTACAAAGCCTAAAAGCCAAACAGAAATGTAACTTTAACATATATATGTTTAATTCACCGTTTGTCAGCCTTCTGATTGGTCCCTGAGACTCCCTGACTGGCCAACCAGAAAGAAATCATTCACTTTTGCTACCTGGGGTGGAGTTATGCAGTGGGACAAGTCCTTTCGTTCTTTCACCGTGGTGCGGTGATGCGGAGCACGGCCGCGGCGCAGTACGGCGCTGCGCGGTCACAGCGATTTCGGTAATTATAATGAATAAGCTTCAACAAACTAGTTCACATGAACGATAATGATGTAACTAAGATATTCGATTGGGTAAATATATTTTAAATGGGCAGAATTACAATTAAAATACATTTTATGTTGACAGCCAGCCTATAATTCCACAACTTCCTGACCAAGATGCACTGCGCGCTCTCTCTCTCTATGTCCTCTGCCTGTTTCAGAGGATTAAACTAATTAAAACATGTATTTTCAGGGGGAAAACCCCTGTTTTGCAATGTAACTACTGTACTTTTTTGTTCCTTTTTTATTAATATCACATAGATGTTTTTTCTTAAATAGCAATAATGAGGCTATGAAAAATATTAATTTTTGTCCCACCTAGTAACAGAGCAAAATGGGGCGGGATTTGACAAAGAGTGGATTGAAGTACCTTGAGTGACGTTGCTCTTGTCCTCCCGGCGGATCTTGAAGACGTTGGCCAGGTCCTCTTTGAACTGGTTGAAGTCTTCTCTGAGCAGAGCCAGGGGGGTGGGGGACCCCCTGTCTGTCCTCACAGCCAGGGGGGTGGGGGACCCCCTGTCCCTGCCGGTCCTCAGAGCCAGGGGGTTGGGGGACCGGTCCCTGTTTGTCAGGGGGTTGGGGGACCCCCTGTCCCTGTCTGTCCCCTGCTCTGACGTCCTCTGGTGATGTCCCCGGGACAGACGACCTGTGTCGTCAGATCCTTCCGTCGTGTCATCCTTCGAAGGCTCCGTTGGACAGGCGGGGACGACGACGTCTTGTCTCTTATCTCGGTCTGAGACGTCAGTGATGTGTGACCGTATGTCCATCATGTCCCCCTGGACCGTGTCCTCAGACAGACACCGTGTCTCGTCCCAACGGCTCAACGAGTGTGTGTGTGTGTGGGGGGGGGGTTGTCCTTTGTGTTGTGTCAAAGTCTGTGTTGGCTCAGAAGCGCTTCACTCTTGATCCGCTTTAGTCTGCCAGGACCTGCAGAGAGAAGTTAACAATGAATTAGTTTATAGCGGTAGGATTTTTTTTCCCTGCGTCCTCCATAGCAGTGGTGAAAGGAAAGTGTAACAATGATTCGCTGCAATCATATACTTCTAGTTCCCAAAGTCAAAGAGCTATTTATGCAGGATTTCCCATCACAAAATCTCGTCAAAATCGTTTAAAATAATTGTGCAGATCTACAAGCTAACAACTTGTTGCGATGTAACTGGAGGACTGGTAGCTGGTGTTAGCCAACAGAATCATCGCCTTCTTAACTCAATTGCGACAGTTAACTTCCACTTTGGTAGTGTAGGCTCCCACGGTGCTGGTAACTTCCACTTTGGTAGTGTAGGCTCCCACGGTGCTGGTAACGTACACGCCTTTGTTTTAATGCGGCCAGTGTTCGCCTCCCGGCCGGATCGCGGTCCCACTACAGTAATTCCATGCCACGCCTTTTCCGTTTTGCTTACCTTTTAAAGTCGGCGTGGCAACAAAACACCACATGTTAATCCGTCAATCCAATTTCCGAAGCTACACGCCAACTAGCTAGCACGGGAATGCGGTGCGACGCTGTGCACGATCAGTAAACAGAGAAAAGGGGCGTTATTCTGCTAAATTGAACATGCAGATTCGTTTTTTTGATGTCCTGTTTCTGGTGCATATCGGATGCAATACTTTTCAACAAAAAATAAAACAAAAACAAAATAAAAGCACATAAAGAAAAAAGCAACAACCCTATTTTCTACATTTTACAAATGCCGACACGGCCTGAGAGGCACAAAGTGCTGCTTCTGGGTCCATTATGTCTTAGTGTCCACTGTGTTCAGCACAGAGACCATTATGTCTGTCCACTGTGTTCAGCACAGAGACCATTATGTCTGTCCACTGTTCAGCACAGAGACCATTATGTCTGTCCACTGTGTTCAGCACAGAGACCATTATGTCTGTCCACTGTGTTCAGCACAGAGACCATTATGTCTGTCCACAGTGTTCAGCACAGAGACCATTATGTCTGTCCACAGTGTTCAGCACAGAGACCATTATGTCTGTCCACAGTGTTCAGCACAGAGACCATTATGTCTGTCCACTGTGTTCAGCACAGAGACCGCAGAGACAGGGAAGTTGGAACGACACGTCCAGACTAAACAACCAATCATCTGATCAGACTCCAGACTAGGGGTGTAACGATACATTTTAACAGCGATACGATATGCATCATGATACATGGTTAACGATACAATACAAGGATGATATTGGTTCATTCATGGCGATACGATTATCTAGCAAATACATGGACATTATATTTCAACACATAATATGGACAAACCCACCTTGACATGAACACAGAGATTACACACATTTATCGATAGACCAAGAGTAGCTATATGGAATGGAAAGGTAATTAGACCCCTCTTTTTCATTGTCCCTCTTAAAATTGCCAAATACAAGGCACAAATACTTAGTTTCCATACAATCAATTATTTGCATTGCAAAACGATTCAATATGATACAAAGCCAAAACGGTACGATATTTTGCAAACGATATAGTAGATCATTGCAAATTAAAATGGATTTTTGGATTCAGTTACTTTATCGTTACCCCACTACCCCAGACGTCTATGTCTGTCAGGAGGAAGTGAATCTCAAGCATAGATTTGTCGCTGCAGTGGTGTAAAGTAACTAAGTACATTTACTTAAGTAATATACTTGAGTAAATGTATGTAAATGTATGTAATGTATGTTTTGGTATTTGTACTTTACTTGAGTATTTCCAATTTCCAATTATTTTACTACTACTCCACTACATCTCGGATCCAAAGGTTGTACTTTTACTCCACTACATTTACTTGAAAGCTTTAGTTACTTGTCAGATGTAAGTTATAATATTATAAAACATACATAAAGCACTTTAGCCTCATTGTATACCGTGGCTGTTTGGAAATTGCAAAATCTACAAGCTCACAACGTGTCGCATGACATGTTGTGAGCTTGTAGATTTGCGATTGCTTTTCTTTTCTTTTAGTATAATGTCGATCAAACTCTTACCTGGTCAAAGCCTCCGATCTCCAGACCTCCTGGTTCGATATGAAATCATCGTTTAATCAGATCAAATATTTGGAAAGTCTTAAAGAGTTAGCATTTTAACAGACGATCAAATCCAGAGGAAGCAAAGAACAGTGGTACTCATGCATCCGTGTGTTCTGTGTTCTGTGTGTGGGTGTGTGTGTGTGTGTGTGTGTGTGGTGTAGGCAGATTGTAGGGGTGTGTGTGTGTGTGTGTGTGTGTGTGTGTGTGTGTGTGTGTGTGTGTGTGTGTGTGTGTGTGTGTGTGTGTGTGTGTGTGTGTGTGTGTGTGTGTGTGTGTGTGTGTGTGTGTATATATATATATATATATATATATATATATATATATGCCTACTGCCAACGTTGTTGTCACTAATTTTTCAATATTGAATTTAGAATTGTGCTGTGTGTCAAGGTTAATATAAGATTAATAGTGCCATCTCACTTTCCTCAAATTACACACCAGCAATCTGGCTTTGTTTGCATTATTTTATGTGCTAAAGGTGCATTTTTGAAGACTTGAACGGAATCTATATTTACAGGTTAACAGAGCACAGAAGCAACGGAATAACGATGATCAACAATATATATTTGGACTCATTATGGCCATGTAACTGTACAGTATGCAAGGTATTAGTTATCAAAAAGTTGAAGATTGCAAAGAAGAAGTGCAATGTGATTTCTAAAAAGAGTACTGGATGGGAGGAAAAAAGATTCCTCTGAGGGGAATATATATATTTTTCCTTATGCCTTTGAGCCAGCAGTGTTCTGCTCAGGTTGGCACATGGAGAAGCAGTTAGGGGTTACATGTCTTGTTTCGGGGACACTTTGACATGGAGCCTGGAGGAGCTGAGGATCAACCTATGGGACCACCTGAGTCCCAGATGGCCTCATCTACCTGCTGAGCCACTGCCGCCCCAAGCCAGGTTGCCAACCACATCGCTCTGTAGTCTCCAAAGATTGACAGGCTGTGTGGAGCAAATCAATCATCAAGTTGTAGCGGTGGCTGGTCTGTGTCTCAGACAGTTGATGATCAGACCATATGCTCCGGGTGAACACGGGGACCTGTAGGTTCAAAACCAACCCCCATCTGGTCTCAAAACTTCTCTGCTCTCTCACTTTGCCTTTACTTTCTTGTTTGTTTCTACGCTGACCTATATTTTTTTTGCTCAAGACCGAAAGAGAATTTTGACGTTTGTAAGGGACCCTACTAATGAAAATAGCAGATCTATGAGCGCACACCGCTTCACTTTGTGCCACGTTGTAAACTTGTAGATCAGCTATTTTTACAAAAAGTTTTTTTAATTTTTATTTATGGAAATGATTTGATTTGTTTAATTTCATTTATAACCGCCTTAAAATTGGAATTGTTTTTATTGATGAAAAGTTTCTAAATAATTTGTTTGAAAAAGAAGACACAACAATAGGCATACTGTATGATATCCATTATGGTAACCTATTAGGGCCTGCTTCATACTGCATTCATGCATTTTGATGTTTGATACAGTATAGGATCATGTCTGTGGCAGTCCTTTATAGTGCACATGATTTGATTTTGATATTAAGAAAATAGGAAGTAGATATTTCAGTATGTTCTATGCACGAATCCCTGGCATGGAAGCACCTTTTTGCAAAAAATAATGGAGGCAGGCTAGCATGGTGAAGTGTTTACATTCGAGTAATGTCTGAGCTTCCAGCTGATAAAAGCACTGCCTCTTATAATGTGTTTCATGAACCATTAGTTGAGAGCTCTACCATCTTTCAACCCAGGACGCAGATGAAAGAAACATACTGTGTAAAACCTTCAAGTGGATGAAGATGGACGAAATCCACTCAGAACTAAAACATACAAGAATGGCTGCAGGTAGAGAATTCTTTCTTTGATGTAATGGACAACATCCTCTCAAAACTCAGAAATACAGAAGCTATACAAATATACTGTAGATGGAGATTGCATGTGATGGACGGACTGCACTCAAAACTCATCTGTAGTTCTCTTTTATGTTGATGTGGGACTGAAATGATAGGCTAAAAAAAAATATATATATATATATATATATATATATATATATATATATATATATATATATATGTTTGCACACACACTGCTTGGATGGCAAATCACAATCTCCGCCCCTGATTTCTCACATGGCCCTCTTCTAGCGCCACCAATTTTTGCTAAACACATTTTTGGACACTGCTCCAACAGATTTTGGCCTAAAATCACGCAAAGCGGTACACAGTATCTCTAAAGTCATGTCATCAACATGGATCTGTCCCATTTCCGATAATCCCTCCTGATTGGCTATACGACTGCCTTCTAAAGTTTGTGTATGCGACGTGGCAGTCGTAGGAAACAAAAAAAGGTGTGGGGGGGGGGGGGGGGATATTTACTCACAACCCATAAAAATGTGTCCGCGACCCAAACATGGGTCCTGACCCACTGTTTGGGAAACAGTGAATAAAGCGAAAATGCGAAGAAAACCCTTGAAGGAGCTCACATGAGGGGGATAGAACAGTTTTGACTAAATGATAGGTAAGCACTTACCTACAACACGTGTACTTCTCGCACAGCATTCCTCCCACTCATCTGGCCAGTCAGCCTTTTTCTTGAGCACTATTCAGGCACAGAGGTCTGGCTAGAGATTATGAAGAACAAAACATTGTTTGTTGCATTTGATTACCTTTGTTCTAAAACTATAACTGTCTGTGTTTTAAAGTTTCAAACTGATGACCGAACATTCTAGGATTAATGAAACAATCCAACTACAGTACATTGTGTAAACATCAACTTCTACTTCTAGTGTGACTTTGCCAGTGACTCATTGTATTTACTTATTTATATCCATAGTAATATGTATATAAATTATATATTTGTGAGAGTTCTTGGCTGCTGCCGACAGTATGCCTCTGATCGACTTGCTTGTAAATGTATGTTCCCCTTAAAAGACAAATCCTTGGTATACAGCTGAAAAATGTGTAAGAAAAAAAAAAAAAAAAAAACAGTTGTGAAAATATGTTTGTTATATTTGTACAAGTTGCCTAAACTGAAATAAAAACAGTTAAGTAAAAAAAAAAAAAAAAAAGACAAATCTTGCACTACGCATACGTACGTATATTTCACATTTATTTTTATTTTTTGTGGAACCAATTTGGGTACAATTCCATATGTACCATTTGGTTCAATAAATACACTCTCAGAGTTACAGACCCTTAATGGTCCCCAGACACAACTATGAGAACCAGTATTTCAGAGTACGTCTAACTTTGCTCTAAAATCTAAAATCTTTGACCTCGTTTAGCATTGCCAGGATCTAGGAATATGCTAATGTTGCATTCCCCTAGAATCGATGTGTTCAGACAAGATTGAAAGTTCTGCAGTTTACCCGCTCTTCAGTTCAATCCTGTTCAGTTTCTCAAACACGACTGTTCTTAATTCAGGGGTGATTTCAGACTGCAGAGGGTTCCTCGGCTTCGTGAGTATTGTGTGACTGGGGTGGGCCTGGCAAAGCTCTCTGTCTACCGAGCAATCTTCTACTCTCACCTATGGTCATGAAGTGTGGGTCATGACCGAAAGTATAAGGTCGCGGGTGCAAGCGGCCGAAATGGGTTTCCTCAGACGTGTGGCTGGTATCTCCCTTAGAGATAGGGTGAGAAGTTCAGTCACCCGAGAGAGACTTGGAGTAGAACCGCTGCTCCTACACTTGGAAAGGAGTCAGCTTAGGTGGTTCGGGCATCTAGTACGGATGCATCCCGAGCGCCTTCCTAGGAAGGTCCTCGATGCACGTCCCACTGGGAGGAGACCCCGTGGCAGACCAAAGACCAGATGGAGGGATTATATCTCCAAACTGGCTTGGGAACGCCTCGGTATACTCCCTGAGGGAGTGGAGGAAGTTGCTCAGGATAAGGAAATCTGGAGGTCTCAGTTGGAACTGTTACCCCCGCGACCCGATTCCGGATAAGCGGTTGAAGATGGATGGATGGATGGATGGACATTCTGCATAATGAGTACTTTTAATATTTCATGGTACTTTGAGTATATTTTTTATGCCAAAACTGTACTCAAGTAAAATGTTCAAAACAGGCCTTTTACGTGTAACAAGAGTATTTCTACATTGTGGTATTGCTACTTTTACTTGGGGGAAACGATCTGAATACCTTTTCCACCACTGGGTGGATGATAGGTACCGTATAACGTGCAATAGGGCCAGGGGCGTCACAAGGAGGGGGGGGGAGTGGAACTGAGTTACTAGGGCCCAAGGTGGAGGGAGGGTCCTTTATTTTATACTTTAGCTATTTAAAAATAGCAGATATACAAGCTCACAGCGCGTGCCACGCTGCAAGCTTGTAGATTTGCTATTTTTGAAAAGCCGTGAACATTTTTGCAAATCTTTGAATATATGTAAGCGAACATTTGTAACTCAAATGTAGCTTCTGGTCCCTGGAACTAAATATTTTGAGATGGGGATCTGCGGCCAAATACATATAATTTTGGGGGTCCTTGACAAGAAAAGGTTTGAGCCCTCCTGACAGTCATCACAGAGGGACAGTCATCACAGAGGGACAGTCATCACAGAGGGACAGTCTTTTTTTTTCAAAAAACCTTAGAAGGATTTGAAATATTCAAAGACTTTTCAATAATTAAAAAAAAAGTTAAAGCACAAAATAACACGTAATAATGCGTTCCCAGTCTAAATGGGTTTTGAATCCCCTCCCCCTATGAAGGACATTCATGGAGGGCCCGCAGTGAATCCTTGTACCCAGGGCCCAGAATTTGGTGCGACACCCCTGGATGGGGCGAGTGGCTTGCATGCTGCGACGGGGTGGGTGACAGGGATCCTGTGACAGATGGGGACAGACAGGGGACTCAGGGGGCCGGAGGAGGGCAGCAGCGGCACTGTGCTGCATTGAGTCTCACAAGCATCAAATCGTCGCTGTCGGGCAGAAACCTCTTATCTCCGTATTCTAACTTATTGTGTTTCTTTTTTTTCTAAGCATAAAAAGTAGATCCGCAAGCTTGAAAGCGTGTCGATCTGCTACTTTTGCTATTTTTTAATTTGAATCCTGAAGAGTAAGAGGTTTCCACCCAGCAGAGACGACTATAGCGAGCGATTAATGAAACCACACGTGGTGCAAGTGAGCGCCACTGCAAGTTATAAAATGGAAGAGACAAGGTGACCCTTTAAGCATGACTTTGCTCTTGCGTGTTAGTTATGTTTTGAACAAGTGGGCTGTACTACAGTTGTGCTATGCTGTTGTTATTTTGAGCAGGGTTATGAGAGAGGGACGTACTTGAAATGGAAAGAGCAGAAGTGAAAGTAAACCACTGAAATTATTTCAATTTCCTTCAAATTGTGCCAACAATTTAATTGTTGGCACAATTGAATGAATGGATGGGTGCATGGATGAATGAATGAATGAATGAATGAATGAAGGAACGAACAAAGTACACAGCATACTTTTGTGCATTTATGTGTCTGTGCATACATATCGTCACTGTTGGCCAGAAACCTCGTATCTCCAAGTTTCAAATGTGTACATTTCTTCGCAAAGTAAAGCCCTGCTTCATCACTAGCACCCATCGCACAAAAGTCGTGAAAACAGCAGATCTACAAGCACACAACGACTTGCGGTGCGAGGAGTTGTGTGCTTGTAGATCGGCTGTTTTCACTAGTTTAAATCATTTTCAAAATGATAAATGCAAAACGAATGGTTTTGGACATACAAGGTTTTCACCCGACAACGACAACATACAAGTGTTTGTTTGAGCGCAGGGCTTGTGCGTGTTTCTGTGCATGTCTGTGTGAATAAATATGGGGCACACCTCCAACCTGTACCTGTTACATGCCTCAGTGAGTCTCCTGTGGCGTTCAGACACTGCTGGTTTTGAGTTATTTCCATTAATTCCTTCTGTCAGCATGGATGATCCGGTCCCCCCTCTGGATGCACACTGGCGACATGCAGTCTCTCGTCACCCTTCCACTCACCATGGCTCAGCCGCCTGTTGGTCACACTAGATCGCCCTTGGCTGCCTCATTCGGGCCTGGTTAGACCCCACTGAGGGGGATGGGGCGGTCTGACATGCTGTATTTTGGGGGGCATATTTGAACTGGGGACCCCCCGCCCTGACAAGCACTTGGAATTGTAGGAGTAGAGGCATTACATTTAGTTTCCACAGATAAATATTGTGAAGATCTACAAGGTCACAACGGCTCGCATTTTGCCGTGGGCGGCATAGCTCAGGGGTAGAGAAACCGTTATTAGAGCACGAAGGGTTCCCGAAGGGTTCCCAGTTCGAATCCGGGCTCCCCCTGAGTTAATGTCGAAGGGTCCTTGGGCAAGACTCTGAACCCCACATTGCTCCCGGTGAGCAGGTTGGTGCCTTGCATGGTTCCCTCCGCCACCGGTGTATGAATCAATGTGTGCGTGAAAGGGTGAATGTAATGCACAATCTCTGTAAAGCGCTTTGGATGAAAAGCGCTATATAAATGCACCATTTACCATTTACCATTTTGCAAGGCGTTGTGAGCTTGTAGATCTGCTATTTTGCCAATTTTGTATTAAAATGTTTTACTTTAGAAATGTGCATATACCCTGTATACTTACATGGTATGTTGGTTTGTTTGTTGGGACGCCCCAAAATAATTTGGGGACCCCCAGTTTGGAAACCACTGGCCTAAAGGATGGGTAGACGGTGGGCGTCACAAACGTAACATCCTGACTTGCGAGGCACTACGTTGCTCCAATCCGCCCCAAACTTTGTCACAAACGCTGTTCAGTTGTCTGCCATGAGAATAGCCACACCAGTATAGGGCTTAAGTGTAGAAGTAAAAGTATTGACAAATTTAAATTCTCAAGTAAAGTAAAAATTAACTCAAAATTGTACTTTTGTCACAGTCCTTAGTTACTTTCCACCAACTGGCAAAACAGCAAAGCAGGAATTGCAGCTCTCAGCACTGTGAGATAGAGACCCGATTATAAAGTTGTGTTGAAGCGCAAAGCATTTAAAGAGTTTTAAGAAATGTGTTGGGTCAGCCAAAGCTGACCCGAGAAGCGATTCGTCGGCGAGCCATCGCTGCCAAGGAAGACTTATGGCCTACAACAAGTGTCTGAAGCGGAGAAAATGGCATCTTTAACAAAGTGGCTTGGCAGAGTGATGGAGACTCTTGTTCGTTCTCACAAAAGCCAACAGCTGTTTGCTAAATCATCTGTTAAAGAAACTATAGTGCTCAGCCCCAGTTAAATACTCGGCTACACCTTAATGCCGCTTCATATTTTAATCGCCTCCTGGAAACAGATGCTGGCTTCTTTTGATTAAGCAAGTTTTTAGTCGCAATTCAGTGAGTACGAATGCAATCTGGCTTCCAAAAACCTGTGACTGGAAAAGGTGAACATTCCATTTTCCACATTGCTGAGCTGGTGCTAATGGCTGGTTGATAATTGCCTATTGCCATTAGAGTAAGTCTGCGTAGCGAAGTTAGCCCATTGGATTCAACAGGTTTCACGCCCAAACGTACCTCATTGTTTGTCTTGGGATCCCATAATGATAATGATCAATTGTGCCATCAATAAACCATACGATCATCAAACTGTGGGTGTTCACGCAGTGGTAGAATAATTACTCATGATGGACCTAAGTAAAAGAGCAATACTAATACAAAATAGGAATACTAGTAAAACGTCCTGTATTCTAAATCTTACTTCAGTCAAAGTACAAGGTTTTATTAAAAAATATAAATAAATCATCATGCAGAATGTTATTGGACTATAATCTATCATTGAACACCAGTAAGACTCCCTAAATTGGGAGATAAGTGACCGTCAGGTCGCATACAAAAACTTTAGAAGGCAATGGTAGCCAATCAGGAGGGAATATGGGAAATGGGACAGATCCATGTTGATGACATGACTTTAGAAATACTGTGTACTGCTTTGCGTGATTTAGGGCAAAATCTGTATAGGAGCAGTGTCCAAAAATGTGTTTTTGAAAAATCGGCCAGATGGTGGCGCTAGAAGAGGGCAATGTGAGAAATGAGGGGTGGAGGTTGTGGTTTGGCAACCAAGGAGTGTGTACCGCTTTGCGTGATTTTAGGGCAAAATGTGTAGGAACAGTGTCCAAAAATGTGTTTTGCAAGAATCGGCCACATGGTGGTGCTAGAAGAGGGCCATGTGAGAAATGAGGTGGTTTGGCAGGCAAGGAGTGTGTGTGCAAAGTTTGGCATGGACAGGGGAAACGGTGACGGAGATATGAGAAGGGGAAAAGTGTGACGTGACGTGACGTGACGTGACAGACTGACAGCCGGTGGAGGTTTTGATAGTAACTGCGACTTAACGGCCGCAATAACCACTTGAGCCCTATTTTATACTTTGACTATTAAAAAAAAAGAAATTCAACACAGCTTGTAGATCTGATGTTTCGCAGTGTTGGCTTCGTCAGGTGCTACCTTGAAATTGTACATAGTTACTTTCCATCTCTGTATATGGGAATGGGAAATACGAATACAATGAAGATTTGGTCTCTCATGCGTTACTCAAAAAGAGTTTAGGCCACAAAACACTCATTAGATGGCTAATAAAAAGTAATTATTATATGCTGAAGGATCATAACCCGGGCCTATGTGTGTTCCTATGTGTAGAAATATTTTCTTCGTTAGGCAACTTACTGGAGGTAATGGCATTTCCTCTCACACTCTGGAGCTCCAGCCAGGCAGCAGTGCTAGCCCCTGTGGTCCGTGACATTGTTCGCAAGGTTTAATTAAGTCACAGGCACTCTTGATGGAGTTAGTTAAAGTCATGAGCCCCTATTGACTTTGGAATGGCTGAGTGAAGCCCATTCTTGTTGTTGGTTTGATTGTTTTTAGTCATTAAAGGACTGGGACCTTGGGGAAGCTTGGGTAAGGGACACAGTCACTTACGGGAAAATACTGTGTGAATCGCAAATCCTGTAGTTTATGTTCATATATTTCTCAGAAACAGAATAGGCTTACACTTCACATCACAAGAAGTGACTGAAATTTGTTTCTGTGCAAGCTCCATCATTTGTTGTTTTCAGGGAGAAAAACTGAAAAGAAACATAAAAAAAAAAAAGTGGCCCACAAAGCACTTATGTTTGTGTTTTATTTTTATTGAATACTTTATTAGTCAGAAATATAAACAGCACGTGGTACAGTCAGACATTAAGGCTAAAAGGATAACACAAAAAAGTCCTGCGGGACTTCTTCCTTTGTGGTCCTATGTATTCATCAATGAATCAACATAGCATACACAATTACATTTCTTACACAATTAAACTTCTTACCTTGGCTTTAGAAGTACTTATTTGCTCCCCAAAGACTGGTCCAGGTGTTATTTTTCAAAAGATGCAATAATTTTGGATCCATCTGCCCTACCCGACCAGGGCTTCAGACAGGAGTGATTGGTTGAATTATAAATCTGCATATTTCTCTTGCTCGAAAGTTTATTTTTCTGTACATGTCTGCCGTAAATACTGATAGCATCCTATTCAAGCTGTAATATTAGCAGTGCGCCGCCATATTGTTGTTAACAATCTAACCCTGTGAGTTCACCCAGTGCTGTGCAATCCACTCAAAAGGGATAACAGTCTTGATTTGGAATTTGCAATTATCTGGAACATTGCTATTGTTTCATTAAATGATTGTGGTCTGCAAAAGACTTTCCACCTTGGTTCCAATAAAAAATAGGGAAAGAAACAGCTTTTTTGTTTATTTGAAGGCAATACAGTTGCCATGGAAGTACAGTCGGAACTACTTAGCCAGTGTTGGTTCCTGGTGCCTATATTTAAAACCCCTGGCTGTAGCAAGAATGGAGTTTCTATTAGGTCTTGTCTGGTAGATGATTTTAGCCCAGAGGTACTTTTCCCTCATCTCTCATATTTACTGAATAATCCAAGGGTGAACCACAAATCAGTCGACACAAATGCTGCATTAATAATGCTGGAACCTGGAGAGCCAGGGTACGCTGATGCTGCCAGTGACACTTTAATGTCTGGACAATTATGACTTAATTCAGCGTTTCTCCACCAGCTCTCACAGTATGTTCTGATGGGAGACTCTCCACAGACTCACAAAGAGGGTATGGCCACACACCAGAGTATAGCTACAAAAAACATCTTTATTTGGCTGACGTTTTGGTCAGACTCTCCACAGACAAATAATATAACATAATTCATAAATATTTATGAGTAAAACATTGATTGATTGATTGATGATTGTAGCCGATTTCGAAGGCCTCGTCAGTCAGAAAGCAATCAGATGAAGCGGCCCTAAGTTGTTCGAATGAACCAGGCTATTATTAATATCATGCTTTTAGTAATTGTTTACACAAGTTGTTCTTAAAGTTTAGGTATCATTTGTTCAGGTTTGCTTCATCATTATTCGACACAACCACAGACAAGCGTGTACTGTTGGCAAGCATTCGGTGGAACAAAATGTTTCTCCCGCACTTATATTATGAATACTCAGGGCAGTATGAAAATGTACAGCACAGCTTATGTTATGAAGGAGAGCTGAGCAGATTGAATGTGCAGCAATAGGTAATAAGATCAACTTTTATTGATCCCTGTGGGGGAATTCAGATGTCGTATGCAATAGCAGTAATAATGAAACACAGGATCGGTACAGGTAAGAGTAGAGAATATAAAATAGACTCATAAAATAGCCGATTTATACTTATCACACGACAGTGTGCCTACAGTAAAATAGTTTATCTACAGTAATATGGTCACAGATGTGATGAGTTGTGAACATATAGATTGCTTTTATGAGGCTTGCTTACGTGATCTTAAAGATCTGTTATTTTAGGAGCCACAACACGTGTCACAACACAATATCTATTTTTGCAGAATTGCTCTGGAAACCGGATTCAAACCCAGGGTAGGGTAACAGTTGCATAGTGCTGCTTCAGTTTCAGTTTTCATGTACTGTAGGTGACAGGCGGGGACCTACCTCCAATCATGATCAAGTGGGGACAGGCCTTGGTGTGCGTACCTCCAACCATGATTGGAGGAAGGCCTCACTATCCTGATTGGAAGAAAACTTGTCACCCAACAGTTTTTGAAACTGCATTTTTCTCCTCACAGGAGATATGACTGAAGTCCAAATGTGGACCAAACACTCTAGTACCATCAGATTATAGAGCCATTTTGTTATTATTTGAATTAAATGAAATCACTTACCCTACCTTTAAGTATTTTCCTGAGCATATACTTTTGAATAATTACTTGTACCTGCCTGGGGTCGACTGCTGACATGGACCTACAGACACCCCCAGCCTGCCTCACTGGAGCTGTTCACTGGTCTGAAGCCCAAGTCTATCATATACTGCATGGCCAGCCGCCACTCAAGCATGTATTTCTGTGTGAAGCAGCACTTAATCTGAGAAATAACATGCAAGAGCCTGCAAACAAACCTTCACTGGGATAAATAAGGATTAAATGAGGGCTAAATGTGTCACAGCATAATCTTTTGCCAACGTAAAGTACACTTTTACATCCTCTCTGACCCCCATGTTAAATCACCAGGGGATGTTGTGACAGGAGGGCCGGACAGGGGCGTCGCACTGCCAATGACAAGCTGTGATGTGAGGAGAAAATAATCATACAAGAGAGAGGAAGAAGGAAAAAAAAGCGAAGCGGCTTAAAAAGGAAAAAAGAAAAAGCACAGCTTTCTAAAATTACCTGATTTTTCTGGCATCCTGTGCCATGTACTAATAAGGATCAGAGGCCCTCCATATGCTTGTAGTGTCTCTTTCTGCACTGGAGGGTCCAGGGATTAAGGGGGCTTGGGCTGGAAATGAAGACAAGCTGAGCTTCAACCGGCCACACACACAGACAGACGGACGGACGGACGGACGGACGGACGGACGGACGGACGGACGGACGGACGGACGGACAGTCTCACCGGCACCGCTTGTCCTTTATGCATCTAGTAGCACACTCTGAATGTCCACTGCTCGACTGTTTCTCTGGCCAGCATTACATATTGCCACAAATCCAAAATGGATTCCACATTATTGCCAAATTTGAATGTGTCTCACTGCTCATAGCGTGACGGTATGGTTCGTTTTACAGCAAATAGCAAACAGTATTCTATCCGATCTGCAGGCTTACAGGGTGTCAGTGCGACACGTAAGCTTGTAGATCTGTTTAAAATCAATTAAAAATAAATACAAAAATCTTTACCTTTTAGCGGAAAAAATATGTTGATCAGAATAAAAAATCCTTATATTTATTCAAAATGTTTCTCTGCAAAGACATGCCCGAAATATAGGGATGCCATGTTGAAAGCTCTCTCCCTGTGAGTCCTTGTTCTTACTAGGAGCACATACCGGTATACAGATGTGCCGTTTCAACTTTGCTGTATTTACTGCTCTTTTCCCGACAAATTCCTGCAAATGCATTTTTTCCACAGGTTTCTTGTTGTGCCTTTCTAATTTCTATGGAGAACTGAGCGTATTTTTGCAGAAACTTGCAAATGGCAAGGCACCTCTCCATTCCCATTGAAAAGCAGAATCCACCTTCATATTTCATAGGTAGATTTAAACTTCAAAGTAAGAGAAGGTCATACAAATCGATCAATGTTCCGCAAATCCCCTGTAAATCTACTGTCTTGCCAATGGCAGGACGGACGTGTGGTAGTTTTTATATGGCACATACGGTAACTAATGAAGATCTCAAGGACTGAGCCTTCTATATTCCAATGACAGTGTATTAGAGCTGAGGGCACAGAATACATTGTGGCTGTAACTGTAGCAATTCATCTCTGTCGGGTGGAAACCTCATATGTCCAAAACTGTTACTTTTCAGTATTAAAATTCAAAAGCAGCAAAAGTAGCAGATCCACATGCTCGACGAGCATAAATCTGCTACTTTTGATGCTTTTTTATGACGCTGTAGTATGATCAAGTAGGGCATAGATTTATGAAAATACACTAAAAGTAAAGATATGGACATAGACAAATTAATACCACCAGTAAGACTCCCGGTCGCTTATCTCCACAAATAGGGCAAAAATTTGTTTTTCCTAAATCTTCCTGATCCATGTTGATGACATGAGTGTAGACATGCTGTGTAGTGATTTTCGTGATTTTAGGGCAAAATCTGTAGGAGTTACGGCATTTTATGTGAGCTGCAGTGGAGGGGGTCCTCCACTGGGGGCGCCACCACTTTTGCATCCGTTCTGGAGCACCAGGAGTGGGTGGTCCCCAGGAATTCCCCGTGAGCAGCCCCGTTGGGGTGGTCATTTGGTCATTTTTGCACATTTGGTCATTTTTTACACCTGGGGGTCCCCCAGGGTCCTGGGGGTCCCTGGAGCTCCGGGGGTCCTTGGAGGTTGTAGTTTGACAGGTAAGGAGTGTGTGTGCAAAATGTCGCATGGATGGGGGCAACGGTTGTGCAGATAGGAGCAGGGCAAAATTAGACCTGGGGGTCCCCCAGGGACCTGGGGGTCCCTGGAGCTGCGGGGGTCCTTGGAGGTAGTAGTTTGGCAGGTCAGGAGTGTGTGTGCAAGATTTGGCGTGGATGGGGGCAACGGTTGTGGAGATATGAGCAGGGCAAAAGTGTGACGTGTGACTGACGGACTGACGCACGGACAGCCGGTGGAGGTTTTGATAGTAAATGCGACCTACGGTCGCAATTATGTGGGCACATTTAGCATGTTGAGATGCCAGGTACAGTGCAGTCATTTGCCCCAAGCCAAGGTACCATGAAGACATGCTGTCTGCCAGCCTGAGGCAGATAGTTGGCTCGGAGAGGGTGGGGCTTTCTGCTTTCTGCCACTCTTCAACCCTCTCTTCAGCTCAGTTGGTCCATGTCTTCAATGTTTTCAGGCCAAGGACCCTTTAGCAGAGAGATACAGCAAGGACCCCCCCACTACATACCGTATATTGTATAGAATTTTCACACATTTAACCACTTAAATCTTCGATACTTAGTTCACTTGACCTTTCACTCTGTAATTGGTCTGCTCTTTTCAACACCAAACCTATTTGCCGTAAATAGACGATCTACAAGCTTTCAACGCTCGCAGCGCGAGATCTGCTATTTTTGGCTAAAGTTCTCAGAATAGGCATGCGAGGATTCAAGTTGTTAATTATCACACAAAGATTTGGCGGCCCCCTGTAGTAACTCTGAGGACCCACTAGGGGTCCCGGACCTCCTGTTGAAGACCCCTGCTCTAGGCAGTGGTTTTCAAAGTGGGGTCTGGGAACCCCTGGGGTATTCGCTCTTTCTACCCCCAGGGGTCCTTATGGTGGTTCCAGGGGGTCCCCAGAATTTATTTTGCTATAGCATCTAAATCTGTTTGAAAACTAACCATATATACATTTGCTATTTTAAAATGGACGATCAACAACCGCAGTTGTGAGCTTTTGTAGCTTTGTATTCTTTATATTACTGTGGTTGCCCATATTAGGGGAACCAGACTATAGTACTTGTCCAAGTTTATTCTTTCCATCCACGTCAGATTAACTTTATTTTGCCACGCTACTACTCCTCCCACAGTTTTGGTGGCACGCACTTGGGCCATAATATGTTAAATCGACCGGCTTCATCAGGACACGCAGGGGTCCTCTTTTTCTAAGAGATACTTGTAGTTTAATTTCTATAAAATGTATTTGTGAATTGATTTTCCCCATTGACTTTAATTTAAAAACAAAAATCCCAAATATGGAGATGACTGACATCATAGATGTCTGACATCATAGACCACGTAGGACTGACACATTATGTCCATATATGGGCAATCCAAGATATGAGCTTAATATTGATGCCACAGGGATCTCCATATATGGGCATAAAAGGGACAAGGACTGACATATATCTCCATACTGTATATGGCCATCAATTTATATGTGAATTAATTTTCCCCATTGATTGAAAGGGGGAAATTCAAATGGTAAGATGGAATTCATTTGCAAGGGTGACTTGCGTCACGGCAACCACACTTGCAATTTCCAATTGCATCTTTCTAGTTTTCATGGTGTTGTGTGTTTTGTGTTGTTGTTGTAATCTCGTCACTGCTGGAAAAAAGGCTCCCAGTGTTTTCCGAGAATTAAATAAAGGTTCTCAAGGCTTTTCACCAGTCTGAAGTTGTGTACAATAATAATATTCCTTGGCACACGTTTTCTCACAAAGCCAAACGCATCAAAAGAGACTGACACTATGACCATGTGAAGTAAAATCACTATATGTGAAAACAGATACTGATTGAAACGTCTTGCAAAGGTGGTCTCAAAGCAGGAGAAAATCAGTGCTGCTGACCTTGAAAGAGTGAGAGTGCTAAACTATTGGCAAATAGCTCCATGGTAACCCGTCCGTTTTGTTGCAGAGAGCTTAATTCCTAGAGTTCCGCAATTGATTGAATCAAAGGGTTCATTTGAGGCGCATGAGGTGCGCATTAACATCTCCTCCACCAAATGAATCTCAATTAGAAAAGCTAAACATTAATTGGGTGAATTAAGGCTAGTTTCTCTTTTGGATATATCTGGGTTATATACAACAACTAGCCTAAATGTTCTGCAAGGCCATGCCACAGTCACTATGCACCTATAAAACAGGGATTCTCAGGGCACCCCGATAAATATTTCTTTCATACATCCGAGGCACCCCTACATTATATTCATAATTTTCACTCCCAGCACCTTATATTTATGGCATATTTTAGCGATTATGTTGCAAGGAAGGTTTGAGATAATAGCCGTTTTGGTTAGAACTTTTGGAAAATTACTTTTGTACTTCAAAGTGTCCAAATATATATTCCAAATATTATCAAATTATCCCACCACGGCACCCCAGGGTGCCCCGGCATCCACTTTGAAAACCCCTGACATAAAAGATACCTCTGAAAACTCTTGAGAGCGATTTGCACAGAATGAATGACCACATCATTCACCCGTTCAGAGCTATGTGAACGCTATACTGTGTCATTCAAAGTGAAAACTGTATTCTCCTCTTTGTGCTGCGTCATCCTAACAAAAGGCAAATGATAGCAGTTGGTAGCTGCAAGGTTATCCATTATTAGCTTATGCACCAGGCTGCAGCCATTTTGCTGTGCTGGGCGTATAGCCTACAAGCGATGCTAAAAACTGGTTTCCTGGTTAGTTTTTTGTTTCATTTTAGTGAAGGTCTTAAAAGTCTTTAAATGTTGCAGGAGGGCACGGTGCATGGCACAGTCTGTATCACTGTTGCCTCACTGTTAGTGTGGTTTCCCTAACAGGGCATCATCTGGGAATCAGATGTAGAGGTCAGCTCCATATATAGAGATCTAAGTGATTATCGAGTCGTCTCCATGGATATCCAGGGTTTGATGAGGTCAATGTCGTGATCTTCATAAATGGATATCCACGTGATGATAGTCAACCGTCTTGATTTGCAAATTAATTCTCTTGGCCATATGGAGCGTCCATATATGGGCATTGCCAAATATGGGCTTAATATTGATGACTTCAGGGATATCCATATATGATTGCCAGAACAGGCTGTCTTGGTCATTGAGTCAACAATGTGATGTCACAGGTCAGCTACAGCATAGACATTGAGGCGTTACCCACTGACGTACAGACAAGATCTGACGGGTTTCATAGTAAACTGCGACCTACGGTGAAAATCATCTGGGGGCCCCCCTGGAGAACCCGGCCCTCAGGTTGAGAACCACTAGATTAGAACACTGTTCCTCAACCATGTCCGATTATGCCCAGTTGGTCCAGTTGAATTGACCCTAAGGACTTTACTGTGGGGGTCATAGAGATAACAAAGGGTATCAAGTGGAGTCCAGTGGCATAACGGATAGGTCTATAAATAAATAAATCACAGAATCACTTAGTAAACTATACTGGAACCCCAATCTCCACTGTGAAATCCTCAGTGCTTTAATATTTAAATCTGAGAGTGTGCAAATTATTTGGTCTCATTTGTACAATCTCCGAGGGACCCCCTGCAGATCCCAGGACCCGCCGTTGAGAACCAGCGCTATAGCAAATGTTCCCCCACCAGTCTGTGATCAGGGGATCACTGGAACTGAAATAGACGTAAAAAAAAGTATGAGAGATTTCCTTGAACAAAAAGTGGATGCATGAAATTATGCTAAAAAGAAAGGGATGGACTGCCAATTCCCTACTCCCCCCTCAGATCAGCTCCATCCCGAAAAGCCTTGCTGCAGTGTCTCTAATCCACGGCTTTATTTTTATTTATCTGTCTTCTTTCTTAAATGTATCATTGAACAAGATCTTGTCTCATGAATTCGTAATTTCGGCGAGGCCTTAGAAGTTACACAACGGGGGCAGAGTTATTTCTCTCTCTCTCTCTCTCTCTCTCTCTCTCTCTCTCTCTCTCTCTCCATATCTCTCTTTTTTATGAAGCTGTGATCGTTTGCATAACTAATCTGGTATTTACATTCGTCAATTGCTTCATTAATTAGGTCAGTGATCAAAGCAGGGTTTCTCTATCACTGCAGAGAATAAGAGGAGGGTTGAGGGGGAGGGGGGAGCACATTTTGGTGACTCGGAACATATTCCTTATTATTAAGAACAATAACAACAACAAAAGCAGGTGGGGGAGGGGTTAGTGGAGGGAGCTTTCAGTTGAGACCTAACGCTGCATTTCTCATGCAGCACACAGAAAAATAGCGGTTCTTTAAAAGGCTATGTTATGGTTCCACGGAGAACCATACCTTGCTACTATATGGAACCATTTTATTTTGTGAATGGTTCTTCATGTTCCTCATATGGTTCTGGAGAACACTTTTTTCCTCTCCTCCAAGTTGCAACAGCCATCAGCAAATGGGTCTTTGAGGCACCTTAACCACTAGTCAGGGGACACTAATAAAACCTGGGAATAAATTCCTTACCAAACGATTTCTTCACCAATGTGTTCATAAAGGTGTCTAACACATCTAACAAAGGTTGAAATTGAAAATCCCTAGGAGAATCTTTGACAGCTAGGGTAATTCTGGGTCTCATTCACTTACTATACAATAATAGAAGGGAAAAAATGACTCTCAAATAATCTGCTTTAAGTAGCATTTGAGGGGTCTAACTATGGGTGTTTTTAATTATTCTGAATCCATTGCAAGCATTTGTTTTGCACAAAAAACATTCATTGGGCTAAAAACAGCCCCCAAAAACGATGGTTTAGTGATGAGTCATCACCGTTTTATGGGTTCCAATTTTTTGCCCAAGGAATGTTTTTCGTGCAAAACAAATGCTTACAAAGGATTCAGAATAATTAAAAACATATATTTAGACCCCTCACATCCCACTTAAAGCATATTTTTGGGAGTAATTTTTTTCCCGTATAGTAAGTGAAGAATTACCCTAGCTGTCAAAGATTCTCCTAGGGATTTTGAATTTCAACTTTTGTTAGATATGTTACTAGACACCTTTACGAACACATTGGTGAAGAAATCGTTTGGTAAGGAATTTATTCCCAGCTTTGCAGGTATTCTGATAATATTTCCTGACTACACTGAAACCCTAGCATCCTAATTTTGTTAATTGGAAAAAAGTTGAAATTCCTTGCAAATAGCAGATCTACAAGCTGTTGATTGGCTATTTTATGTGAAGAGATTTGGTTTTCGGGAAAAAGGAACAGCAAAGACCCCTGGGAGATACCGGTTGATGAAGTATATCCGGTTTACTGTAAGTGGTTAAGAATTCTTTATAGAAACATGAAAATAAATGGTTCTTGAGAGAACCTGGTACCAAAAATGGTTCTTGGAATCACTCTGAAGAACTGTCTGGCACCTTTATTTTTCTGTGTGTTGAGAGCCTGCTGAGATTATGCTGCACTCTTATGTAACTACATTATTATGATGCCAGTCAGAAAAACCTCCCATCTTCACCACAGTCAGAGCTCCCACGCCATCTACTGGTGGATGCTGGAGGAGGTCTCTTTTCAACCATTGCTAATGACCCACCTGTGGGAGAGCTTGGGGTGAGGATGTTGGTGGGGTCAACCAGTTCTTTGAGAAGGAGTCCCGACCTATCACAACGGAAAACATGACTCTAGTACTGTATGTCACAGGACTTCCCCCAACCCAACCCTTGATGCTGAGTGCTAAGCAGGGAAGCATTGGGTCCCATTTTTCTAGTCTTTGGCATGAACCTTGACCTCTCAATCTCAGGGCGAACACTAACCATGAGGCCACTGAGGTGGTTATTATTGCGAGTTTAGTATGTGAAACGGCACATGCTGACTCCGTCTGGACGTAACGTATATACATATATGTACAGTATATATATGTCAGGGGAACCACTCTAACAGAATGTATTTGCAGCTCTGACATCACACTCTGCCTTCACTGTGATGTCAGGGGCACCACACTAACAGAATCCCTTTTATGCCCATATATGGAGTTCCCTGATGTCATCAATATTAAGTCCCAACAGGACTTCATATGGGAATGGCCATATATGGAGGCCACTTCAGCCACATACTAACAGAATCCATATACCGGTATGGCCAAGACAGATGGCCAAGACAGCCCATGTGTGGCTGGTAGGGATGCCCCGATCAGGGTTTTTTTGCTCCCGATCCGATACCGATCAAATATTATTGCTTCCGATTCGATCCCGATCTTTCCCGATCCGATCTTTTGGCAAGGCATTAAGAAGAAAAAAAATTCTATTCATTCTATCACTTGGTTCTCAACCTTTTCAGGCCGTGACCCCCAAAATAATCATATTTTAACTGGGGACCCCCGACCCTGAAGAGTTGAGGAAGTATATTTTGTATAACACGGTTCTATTGTGAAAATAGCAGATCTACATGCTCACAACGCCTCGCAACGCGAGGAGTTGTGAGCATGTAGATCGGCTATTTTCACAATTTCTGGCTTTAATATTTGACAATTTGGCCAATGTTTAATTTGTCATTTTAGAGGTATTAAAAAGTCCTTAATTTTTCACTTTCGAAATGTGCAGATACCCTCTATACACTTAAACTTTATGTTGATTTGTTTACTGTTGAGAGAGAAAACAATGTTGCACATTAAGTTAATCATCTGGGGACCCCCCCAAAATAATTTGAGGACCCCCCTGGGGGTCCCGACCCACAGGTTGAGAACCACTGAGCTAGTTGACAGTGCAGAGAGACATAATTGCCTTCCTTTGATCCATTAGCAAGGGGCCAATTACTACTTATTGGCATCAGCTGCCAGCTGTACACAGAGTCTGACACAATCACCTTCCCTCTGCAGTGCTCTGTCTGTCTCATTTCTCCAAAAGCCCTTGAATATGATTGAAAATGATTAAGGATTACTGTGATTATGGTAAGCTTACATTTCATATCGCATTCACCTTACCTGTAACTTTCAGTACTCGCAGAAAATATTTTTTTGAAAAAAAAAAAAAAAAAAAAAAAAACTTTTTTTTCCCCGATTTTTTCCCCCCGATCTCCGATCTTATAAAAACGACCATATCGGCGGCCGATCCGATCACGTGATCGGGATCGGGCAACACTAGTGGCTGGTTCTACAGACGGGGATCTCCATGTATGGGCATAAAAGGGATCGTATGTATGATGTCAGATGTCATAAACGTCATAGGACTTTCACATAACGAATAACTGAGTAAGCATGTTTTTGCTCTCACAGCATATCTCCAGTACATGGATCTCCAATGGGTACCAGGGGTCTCCATATATGGGTATCTGGTCCGATATACAATACATCACTGGCCAGATGGCCAAGACATGACAAGGGCGAGGTCGCTTGTGTATATATATATATATTTGCACCCAAATGTATTCAAACACCACTGCAAATCTGGTTTATTGGCAAACTTCTGAAACTGTAAACTGCATGAAATAAACAAATCAAACAAGAACAATGTAAATAGCTCAACACAACTAATATTGTCGTGGTTTCTCCAAATTTAACACAAATCTTCACTTTTGATGTCAGAATTATTATTATATTATTAACTGTTCATGACAAATGTCTTTATACTTAGTCAAGCACCCTTTTGCTGTTATGACCTGCTGCAAACGTGATGCATAGCAGACACCAGCTTCTGGCAGCATTAAGGAGGAATATTGGTCCATTTCAGGACCAATATTCTTCGCTCATAGTCTTGGATTTTCATTTTGCCAACCGCCTTCTTCAAATCCCAATGAAGAAAAAAGACTGTTCACACTGATGACATGATCCACACTGTTGACCAGCAGCATCATTACTCATGTGAGACAAACCCAGGCCTGTGAACCCCAGAGTGTGCTCCTCCCTTTCTCCATGAGTTCCTTTGTCAGTGCTGATGTGTGTAATTTGTCTATAGCTTCCTTCCACGCTTTGCACTGACCTTCCCTTAGACAAGGCATCGTCTAAATAGACAGGGGGTGTGTGTGTGTGTGTGTGTGTGTGTGTGTGTGTGTGTGTGTGTGTGTGTGTGTGTGTGTGTGTGTGTGTGTGTGTGTGTGTGTGTGTGTGTGTGTGTGTGTGTGTGTTAGGGTGAGCATGCACATATTACTATAATTGTGAGGGCCAATTGTCCCCACAATCATAGTTGAGTTCAAGATTTTACTAGAAGAATCGTTATGTCATGGTTAATAGGCTACTAGGAAAAGTTTCAGGTTGTGCTAAGGATTAGTTTTAGTCATTTTAGAGGTTAGGTTTAGGAGTTATGCACAATCTAATACTAAGTGCATGTTCAAGAACCAAAAAATGCAGATCTATGAGCTTGTGGATCATCTATTTTTCACAATGACAGAAAACTGAAAAGACACTAGTATAAGACCGCTCAGGCTGTCTATATGGGGCAAGGGGTTAAAGAAGGGTCAAAAATAAAATGTCATTCTTAATGTCGGCACCCTAAAATGTTTATGTCCACACAAGTATAGTAAGACAAGCGTGTGTGTGTGTGTGTGTGTGTGTGTGTGTGTGTGTGTGTGTGTGTGTGTGTGTGTGTGTGTGTGTGTGTGTGTGTGTGTGTGTGTGTGTGTGTGTGTGTGTGTGTGTGTGTGTGTGTGTGTGTGTGTGTGTGTGCGTATACGTACAAGGCTTTTGTGTGATCCTGCTGACACACTCACATTGCACTCTCACGGCAGCAGCGGAGAGGAGCTGAGGTCTCAGCACACAGCTCAGCCCGTCTGTCCCGCGCATCAGCCCCGGTCACACTACATCAGTGGTGGAAAAAGTACTCCCATTTTATACTTAAGTAAAAGTATCAATACTGTATAGAAATACTCTGTTAAAAAGTAAAAGTACACATTTATTGGCATCAAAATGTACTTCAATACAAAATGTTTGAAAATGGCAGATCTACAAGCTCACAACACGTTGTGATGTGATGTGTTGTGAGCTTGTAGATCGTCTATTTTCAAATAACCTAGGTATAAAATAGGGCTAAAGTCGGTAATGCGTGTTTTAGGCTATGGTATTAGTGTATATCTGCAAAGTAACTAAAGTTTTAAAATAATTAATTGTGTTGGAGTATTATTACAATATTTGGATCCGAGATGTAGCCTAATGGATTAGAAGTAAAAGTATATTGGAAATTGGAAATACAAGTAGGCTAAAGTACAAACAAGTAAGACGCCTTAGGGCGACAAGCGACCTCACCCTAAAGGGCGAGGTCGCACATGTCATGGCCGTCTGGCCAGTGATGTATATCGGACCAGTTACCCATATATGGAGATCCATGTACTGTATATGGAGATATGCTGTGAGACCCATATATGGAGATCTGACATCACTGTGATGTCACAGTGTCAAGCGTTATCCCTGCTCTGAGTATCTGACATCACTGTGATGTCACCTGTGATGTAACAGTGATGTGTCAGGGGAACCACAGTGTCAGGCGTTATCCCTGCTCTGAGTATCTGACATCACTGTGATGTCACCTGTGATGTCACAGTGATGTGTCAGGTGAACCACAGTGTCAGGCGTTACCCAGACGGACGGATACGGTCAAGCTGTGACGATTCTGACAGTAAACTGTGACCTACGGTCGCAATAACTCAAAATTGTACTTAAGTAGGCTACAGTACTTAAGTAAATGTAATTAGTTACTTTACACAACTGCACTACATCACCACCTGAACACGCCTCAGAGAGACGAGACACGCACCACACCGCACGCACGCCAGCGGAGACTGAATAGAAACTGCTGACCGTATGTTTTCTCCCCTTTTGCTATTTCAGAAACTAGGGGGAGAAGAGAAAAAAAAAGCGCGATCAATTTGATAGGCATGACTGCATTGAAAAATGAGTGTTGCCTTGCTTTAATTGCATCCATTGAAGTGTTCTGCGCCTCAGTGAGTTAAGTGTCCCATTATTTGAGTTCAGTCACTATAGCCTCTTGCTCCGTGCGCTCATCTTAAAAATGAAGTTTGCACATACACTATTAGGCCATATATTATTCTGCTTTACATTGGCCGCCGGCCTAAAGGGCCATAATGCTCAGCAATTCACATAGCTCTTTATTCTTAATAACTTCCGTTTAAGCGGTAGGAAGATCTAAACAGGCATCAGAGGAGCAAAATATACAGCATGCACAGATGGTCTTCAATGTATAATGGGCTTGTGACGATAACAAAAACTCAGGACACGATATTATCTCGATAACGACTATTGTTGCGCAACATTCAGCATTCATTCATTAGCTATTTGCATAGGTAGGCTAGATATTTATCACTGGGACTTATCCACAAGTTTCCAATGTCCCATCGTGCATTGCACAGAAGGTGGGCGGCAGTTCTGGCGTCGCAGCCGAGCCGAGTGTGAACTACAAACTCACAACGGTCGCATCTGTGACGCGACGTGAACTTGTATGTCAGCTGTTCTCCGGACGTGTCCCACACATAATTCTACTGTAAATTCCAGCGGAAACAGTTGGATATAGGCCTAGGCTATACAAAAATAATCAATTGTTCTCTCAACTCGCATGTACTGTATGATCATTAACCACATGGACTCCCTATTTGGGTCATGTTGTTAAAAACGACAATTTGCAAAATAACCCCATAGCCTTTACATAATTAAGCATAGGCTATAGCCTATGCTTAATTTAAACATGTCATATGCCGGTATTGCGTTGCCAAACTAGCCAGTGCACAGTGCGGTGCAACGCATTGTTGTGACGGTGTCATGGGCTTAGTGTACAATTTCATCCATTTTCAAATTGGTCCTCAGTAATGCTCATTATATGGCACTATTTGAGTGTCTTTATTAATGCAACAATATGGCTTCTATTAGCTTTGGATCCCCATCGATGATGTCATAGCTAGGCTGGTTTCTGAATTGCCCAGTATAGCCCACCAATGAGACTCATAGTGAATTGACGGAAATGGTGCCATCTGAGCATTAGTGAGGGCCAAAATGTACAGATATGGTTGGAAATGGGTGAAGCTTTCCTTCAAGTAAAGCACCAGAGTAAATGTACTTGGTTACTTTCCCTCCACTGTTCGACGGTGTCCCAATTAATCCATTGTGACCCAGCGAGTCACTCAGGTCGGCTGGCGGTGGTCCCTGGGTACACAGCAGCCATCGGCCACTCCCTGCGGCCAAGCATGATTAATCCGCACGTGGGCCATTCCTCACCGCGGACATGGCTGCCACAAGGCACATGCATTTCCAAGCGGAAGAGGCATTATCGGAGCACTATTTATTCATGACCGCGGTTGATATATTAGATTTATAAATGTCACCCCCTACTGCAACAATGATTCAAATCCAATATCTGGCCCTAGTATAGCCATCTAGCCAAGGCAATGACATTTTTGTCTGCATCAGTCCGGGGACCTGTGGGTGGCACAGAGAGAACGGCATGTTCACTGTGATTTGGGAGGCTTAACCGCGTTAGACCATGGCGTCCCGAGTTTGGGCATCACATTATGTACGTGAACATTTTCACAATTTGTCAATTTATCAAAAGTTTTCAAGAAAGATTTTTGGCATGGTTAGAAAAATTGGCTAATCTGCAAGCTCACATCGTGTCACATAACGACACGTTGTAAGCTTGTATAGCCAAAGTATAAAATAGGGCTTAAATTGAAGCGCAAGAAACTAAATTAAATGTTTAAAATGTAACAAATATCCAGAGGGACTTGGAAGTGCAAGGGCAGAGTGAGCTCCATGAACCCTAGACAAGGTGGTTGAGAAATGGTCAAGAAAAAATAAATGAGCCATGAATAATAATAATTAACAAGTTGGGAAAAGGTCAAAACAACAGCACCACTAAGTAAAAACACTATTGTGAAAGTTCACTTGCTACATTAACTAGTTCCTAGATCAGTTCATAATTCAAATTTTTGAACTAAAGTTCATGGTTCCAAAAATGAACTAGTTTATTATTATTATTTTTTTTTTTTTCAATACATTGCTGCAAGCTATTATTTGGTGGATTTTGGTGGAGAGTGAGGTCCACACAAAAACGGAGATCTTTTGAATGGATTGTCGCAAGTGGACATGAATGAATTTTCAAAGGTTAGTGAAAATATCTGAAAATAGCATCAAAATAAGGATAGGTCGTCAAAGTCGTCGGTGGGGCCTGGACCACTGGTAATAAGTCCTCACGCGGCAGTAAATGAGTTAACACATTGGCCGCCAATCACACTAAAACGTGTTGTTTGATATCCAACACTTGGCCACCGCTGGCGCTAAAAGTCTTCTTTTAATTGTTTTGTTATTCACCTTATTTCTGGCCACGCCCACTGTGGACCTGGCTACATATCATTGAGTTTCCTGTGGGGAGCCTAAGAACAAGAGGGGACACCAACGTAAATTTCGCTATCTCGCAATTCCAACCGGCAGATTCGTCGCACCATGGGTGCCAAACTGGAAGCCTGTGAACACGTTTTTTTTTCTCCCAGATTGTGTTTTTTTAGATGAATGAATGAATTAATACCTGTCGATACATGTGTCAACTACTTTTCCTGGGGACCCAAGGACCTCTGTGTGAACCAATGCTATGGGAAACTGATGAGACCCCACACCTCCAACAACTGCCAGAATGTGCTAAGAAATATTAATTTCATTCGTACAGTAAATCAGTAGTAATCCTTGTTGAGGAAAGAAGAGCTCCGTGCCAGCCAACAGTGGGATATTGCGGTTGTACTTCCACACAAGCTCGCAGGCATGTAACTAGATTTATATGTGGTCGGACATTTTCTTGAAAAATGTGCATGATACAGCACATACTCAGCACATTTTTCCTGGAATAGATAACATTTAAAAACACCTACAACGATGTCTCTGTGTAAGACAACTGTTTGAATTATCCCATGTTTCAACATGGGTATTTGAGACAATATAAAAAGTGTCTGTTCCTAGAAAACTGAGTAGTAAACTTGATTATGTTGCCTATTCTGGGGGGGACATTTGGAAAAAATAGGCGATCTTCAAGCTCATAATACATTGCAACATGGCAAAAAGATTTGGTGTAAGGAAATAAAGTAGCTAAGCACATTTATTCAGGTACAATTTCAAGGTACTTTTATTTTACTTGGGTATTTCCATTTGTTGATACTACTTCTACTCTACATCTCGGAGGCGAGTCAGCTGAATATTGCCCACCGTATCTACACATAAGTGGTTAAAGGAGTAGTTCACCCCCAAAATTGATTGATTGATTGAGTATTTTATTAGACAAAAGTGGAGAACAGAACAAGTAGAGTCAATACATTAAAATATCTTTTGATTACTCATGCCACAGAGACTTGAGTTCAATAATATTCTTTTTGTCGCATTCCTACAGTAAGACAATAATTTGATTACAATAAATGTACCCCCATTGATTCCGGATGGGGACCCAAATGCATTCAGGTCCCCGTCCGGAATCAATGGGGGTAAATTTACTATAATCACATTTTTGTCTTAGGAATGCGACAAATACAACAAAATATTATTGAATTCAAGTCTCCATAGCGGGTACGTGTAAGCAATAGAAAAAAAAACATTTTGTGGGTGAACTACTCCTTTAATGGTTTATCAGTGCCGTTGCAGTGTGTGTAAATGGGTGATATGGAAATACGTTGTAAAACTATTTGAATGGTCAGACCAGACCAGATCAGAGGATGATCTGATGCAAGATGACAGTTCACTTTATTTCAAAGTGCAAAGAGCAGTGTAACATTTCAGGTTGTGTCATCTGCTGTCAGGAGAACATTTCTATTCTAAAGGCGGAGAACGTTAGTGTGTGTGTATGTGTGCATTGCGTGTGTGTGTTTGTGTGTGCATTGTGTGTGTGTGTGTGTGTGTGTGTGTGCATTGCGTGCGTGCATTGCATTGCGTGCGTTTGTGCGTGCGTGTGCAGCAAGCATACTGTAACGTCACGGCTCAAGTCTCCTACTCTATTTAAAGTTAACCAAAGTTTCCATTCTCCAGGTTATTTCAACTGGGATTAGTCACACTCACCGTCACTGAGAGAGATGCTGAAACACTGAGGGAATAAAAAAGATATCATTTTGTTGTTGTGCTTTATTCTTGTTTTTCCCTTGTTCTATGAAATTGCAACCTTTATAGCCTGCCTCGTGTCTTGCAGTCGGTAACAAACATAAATCGTCTCTGTCGGGTGATAGTCTCTGTACTTTTCAAGATTAAAATAAGAAAATAGCAAAAGTAGCAGACTGACAAGCTCAAAACGCAATGTTTCAGTAGGGCATTCATTTAGGAAAAAAACAAACAAAAGGTCAGAGATAAGAGCTTTTTGCCCCGACAGCAACATAATTGTTTGTTCAGTATTTTGCAGTGCCTGACAACCTGTGGACACAGGTTAATCACCATTATTTGAAACTTTAGCTTTTCAAAAAATGTAAAATAGTAAAAATAGCATATCTACAAGATTACAACGTAACACAATGTGACAAATTTGCAACAACGTGTAGAGACCCGACATTGTCCCATGCACCCTAAGCAAGCAATTTTTGAGACAAGTGGAAATAAAATAAAATAAACTCCCCCTTAAAGGTATATTCAGTGATTGTATTTCATTCAAATAAAAATATAATTGGTACATTTTCCATTCAATCTCCTCACTAGAATGTGTGCTGACCATAAAAGGACTTCCACCATGGCCTGTGTTACGAGCATAGCTAGATTCGGTTTTCAGAGGTGGCCAGCCAGTCCTCGACCAATCAGGGTAGAGTATGGCCGTAGTTATGTTATGATGTTTAGTTATGAGAACCACAGTCGCTCTGAATCTACTAAATGCCTAGATTGTAAACTACTGAACTCATAAAATGCCACATCGTAGTAAATCAGTATCATACATATCCTGAAACTGGAGACGTAGGCCTACCGATATTCAGTGATTGGGTCTAATGATCAAAAGAAAACATTATAATGGTGTAAAAATCCAGTATGGCCAGTATGCAACAAGATGACCCCCGGCCACTTTCATTATCACTGAATACACCTTTAACTGGATGAAACCATGAAAATCAGGCGAAGACCCCAGGCTCTAGGGTCAGCACCATGGATAGCGCTCTGACACTGACAATGTTAAAACAGACAGTGAACCAAATGCCCACTTTTCCCCCACACCCCACGTGGAGATCTGCTACTTAGATCTGCTACTTTTGCTCTTATTCAATTTGAATCCTCAAAAGTAACAGTTTTGGACATGCAATTTACAATTTAGGCATTTAGAAGACGCTTTTAATCCAGAGCGACTTATAAGCAAGGTAATCAATCAATCAAATGCATAGAAATATCAATCTAGAAAAACAAAAATAAAGGTAGACCAAGCACCTAATCAGTAAATAACTGTATTTAAAACCTGAGAATGTAACTTTCATGTATGGTCATTGAGGGTAGGCGAGTGCTATAGTGCTGGGCTTAGGTGGAGTCTGAAGAGGTGAGTCTTCAGGCCACGGCAGACGCTAGGGAGTGAGTCTGTCGTGCTACAGGGAGTTTATTCCACAGTTTGGGGGCCAGGAGGCCGAATTGTCTAGGACGAGTGGATTTTTGTCCTGAGGTTTTTAGGGAGGGTTCTGTCAGCATCCCTGTTGCTGATCTGAGTGAATGGGTAGGGTTGATCAGGCTTTGGAGGTATGGAGGGGCCATACCTTTGGTTGCTTTGAAGGCCAGCATTTTTTATATGACTGATGTCTGGATGAGGAGCTGGGCTGACTCCTGGGTGAGGAAGGGTCTGATTCTTACCTACAGGACCGGGTGACTGAAGCAAAGTGTGCCTTGAATGATAGTTGGCTGTCCAGGACCACACCAAGGTTTTTAGCAGTTGGAACCGAAGTCACCAATGCGTTGTCTATGGAAATAGTGAGATCATGCACCCAAAAAAGACAACAATACACAGACTCAATGGTGTCACAGGGTTATACCATCTCCTACAAAGAGATGAAAGGCAGAAAGAATGAAGGATAGAGTGGATGTGAAGGCAGCCAGTTAGAGAGGCCGGCCACAGGGCCACAGGAGTAAATAAGAGGCCAGATGACAGCGAAGGCAGCTCACTGTAATAAGTAAACACATCACAACCCCATGTGATTTATTGCAGGGCCCGGATGACATTTTCTCTGGCGGAATGAGGAGCCAGCCAGGCTCCTGTGTTTCCTTTTTTTCCCTTCTTTTTTTTTAATTCAGAGGACGAATGCTACATTCTTGCTCTCACATTTCTCAGCGAAGAAAGGGCACTCCTCTTATCTCCCCAGAGGATAGGAATCCAAGTCACCAGGGAGGGGGGGGCGCTATTGGAAAATAGGGGTGGGAGGGGTGTGCCTTGATAAAGACCTGAGAAGTGCGCCACCAGGAGAATAATAAGTCTGTCCATATATTGATTTAGTTATTATATATATATATATATATATATATATATATATTCTTTTTTTTTTTTTTTCTTTTTTCCTTAGGCCTCCCACCCCTCTCAAAGGGCACCCTGAAAATGCAAGAAGAATTCCAAAAGCGGCATTTTTTCAACCTTTTTTTTTGCCCGATGGTGAAATAAATAATATGTATCCATGAGACCTGTGTGTGTGTATGTATAAATATTATTATTATTATTTTTATTTGTTTACATATGTGCACAGTATCTGAAACACTATCTCATTTTTATTTAGGCGATACTGTTTATTCACAGTTAATAACCCACTTTCCAATGTCCTTAAAGGTCTCATGACATATTTTCTCAAGTCTTTATCATGGTCCTTCAAATGAGTATTAACTGAAAAATCCACTCCAGGGAGCCATGGCAGTTATATTTGTATCTCTCTCTGTGTTCCAAGACCTTAGAAAAAAAAACAGCCCCTCTTGATTGCTGGATTGCCTGAGACACACCCAGTTCCCATTTCACTGGGAAATACATCACGATGAGAAAATTAAATACTCTCAAAATACCATTTCATGTCATCTCTAATATTCGAGTTATAGACTGATGCTAACCGTGTGGAGACCATCATACACCGGTCCGTGCGGTCACTTGGAATGCTCTCGATAGAAAATTAATTGGATCCTTCGACTTGTCATCTGTCAACTCATTCAGTGTGTGTCTAGTGTAAGATTGATTTTATTTTATCCCCATTAGCGGGTGCCATGGTGATCAGCTGATCTGTACCTGCATGGTTTCCACAGCTCACATACTGTACTGTATTACATAACACATTATGTCAGTGGTTCTCCATCATTTTCATGTCAAGGTCGTCCAAATTAATATGTATTTGGCCGTAGACCCATCTTGAAGATGTGTGTTAAAAGAGGTTAAAACTCTATATTCTGATAGTAGTCTCAGCCTTCATTGTTTTTTTTATTTTATTTATTTGTATTATTATTATTTTTTACAGGGGTTCCTATCTCTAAAACAGAAACTATACCTTTAAGATTTTTTTAAAGGAATCAGGCCTACTCAAGTATTTTAACGTGCATTATTTTTTTCACTTATTCTCCCTATTTTTCCAATACTGTTTATTTGTTATGCTCTATTGTTGCGTGCGTGTGGAATATAGGTGTAACCCAGGTGGAAAACCCAGCTTACTAAGATAAGAGAGTTAACAAGGTTAACTAAGACATTATTTTATTTTTATTGAAATTCAATAAGTTGATGTTTTTATTTTAAAACATGTACAAAACGATCTACCTCTTCTAACTAATACCTCATTAGTTTGTTGATTTATGTTCAAGAGGTTATTTAGAAGCAACACTAGAGGGCTGCACTCTGTTTTACCAGCACACCCACACACCACGCAGTGAAAACTGACGTCACCACGCAGCATTTCCTCTTTGTTGTTTGGCGCGTCTGATGAGAAGAAGCAGACAGCATAGCTGAGAATATATTCATTCATAAAAACGAAATAGCTAACAGAAAAGTTACACCAACTGTTGCAACAGTGTGGTGCTTTATGTTAGTCTACCAGGGGAAGAATCCTGCAGCCGTTTGGTGCGTGAACCAATCGTTAACCCACTCGGTGAGATGAAACAAGTCCACACATGTTCACTTGTGTTTGCTAACAGCTAATGCTAACTTCATTCATAAATACAGTAGCTAACAGCTAGCACACTGTTTACACAGGCAAAACCCCTGTTGGGAGAGAACAATCCAGACGTCGTCAGTGTGTGAGCATTGGATGTGATCGGTGAGAGATATTTTGCTGTTGAAATGTGGCTGCTATAACATAATAGTGTTGTGGGAAATATATTATTTGATGGTTATTTTACATTTAATCCTACCAAGATGCACTGTAGCAATATGTATAGTACTTTGAATAGTGTTGTGGGAAATATATTATTTGATGGTTATTTTACATTTAATCCTACCAAGATGCACTGTAGCAATATGTATAGTACTTTGAATAGTGTTGTGGGAAATATATTATTTGATGGTTATTTTACTAAGTGACAAAAACGGGATTTAATCCTAAAATGCACTTGTAACAATCTTGTACTACTTTGAATGGGGAAATGTTACTATTCATTTCTTATGGTGAAAATGCATTTTAAAGGTGCATTCCACATTTTTTGGCCTTAAAGGGATAATGACTTGAAATGTTCTACTGACACTGTCAAACACAGTGAGAGTTTAATTAGTGCCTTTGGGTGCTGTATTATGACAGAAAAGAACTGTATGTGTGTGTTGTTTTGCACTAAAGTGTTATTTTGAGTTAATATTTGATGAGAGGTATTTGATATTGTTTCTACTTGATATACTGGTTGAACTGAAGCAGTTAATTCATTTATTTTGTATCTAACCAGTTATTGGTTAAAAATATGCCAAGCATATGTGAATAATTAATTCTAAAATTCATTTGTTTGGGTTTAGAGTTAAAAACTAAGTCCATGGAGTGTTTGCCTTCAGCAATACTCAGTTGATATTGATATTAAAATGTTGTACAACGAGAAGAGAACAGAATTGAATTGAAATGAGATACAGAAGGTATTTAATTCATAAAGAATTAGATTATAGACTAAAAGACCTGTTTCAAATACAGGTCAGGTTTTTTGATGAGGTTGGAGATCCATGGAAACGGATGGCGAGCTACCCAGTCGATGATTCCAGAAACGAGACCGACATCAACCACGTTCTGTGAGAGAGAGCAGACGGACTGTCTGTCGTGGTAGGATTGTGCCAGTCCCCCGACTGGTACTGACTTGAACACACGTGATAAAGAGTGCACTCCAACGAACCTTTGATTGACTATTCCTGTCGTGAGGAGCGCAGGAACTGAACCAGGCCTCTTGTCTGGTTCCGACCGGTTCCGACTGAACCATTTGACTGAAACAGTGACTAATCATCCTTGACGTTGACTTTTGAAGTGAACAGAGCTCTAAAAGTGATTCGATCACTCAAAGACATTTTCTTTTGTCTTTTATTATTTTTGGGGGTTATTGTTGCCGGCTAATGTACCATTGTTTATTGTATTTCATGTGCACATATTTACCTTGCTTAAAACTAAAAGGGTGCCTGTTGGTTACCCAACAAAAGCTAACTGTGTCGTCTGATGTGTTGTGTGGTCATTGTACATTTATCTGTTATTCACTATCCCCAACGGACCTAGATGTGTGATAGCCTCGCCCCACCGTAGTACGCAGCTCGAGGGGTACAGGTGGGGGGTTACACAAAGTGGCGAGCTAGCCAGGAGTTAAAGGGTTAATAGAACTGTTGTACAATTACCACACCACATCAGACTTGTGTTGCATGTATTGTTTTGAACATTGGTTATTTCGGGTGAACTTAACAGAACAAAAATGGATATAATTGAGCAGGAAAGTGTCAAGGTTCCAAACTCTGTAATCATCACAGGGTTGTCTAATACAACTGTAGATGAGGAAATAATTGAATACCTGAAACAGTACGGTGCCATTGAGAGACAAATTAAAATTCCGCAGTTTCCAGAAAACTTAATTGTAGAATTTAAGTTTGGTATTGCTGTTGAATCTCTTAAGTTGCCATTTCACAGAACCAGTGAAACAGATTCTAATATTGTACACCACGTAGATGCACTGGCGAGTGTATATGTTACAGTATGTTCAAGAAACCAGGAAAAGTTGTCATGGAGCACTCGTTTTGACGTTCACCACACACTAATCACCACCAGATGGCGACGTCAGCCAATGGATAAGAGAGTTACGTCACGCTTTGAACTCGCCGCAGACCGGAAGTGTTTACTCTTTATTTACTAGCCTAGCCTAGCCTAGCCTAGCCTAGCCTAGCCTAGCCTAGCCTAGCCTAGCCATTAGCTCCATTGTAGTCACTTGGACAGGGCGTTTAACGTGCGCTTGCCCAGGCCTTACGGCCTGGGCATAAATATAACGATTGCATTCACCACGGCTTCGTAACTCGCGCGGCGCTCCGCCGGCCGCGCGGCCCTGGCCCGCTCTTCGCGGCCACTCGCGCCTGCGGCGCTCGGGGGCGAAGAGCAGGACCAAGGTCCGCTGGCCTTCGCGCCGCTTGGGGCTTCGTGGACCCAGGGGGGCCTCGTAACTCGTTTGGGCTTCGTGGATACAGGGGGGCTTCGGTAGCCGCTCGCAGTGTCGTGGACAATAGAGCGGCGCACCGCCTGGAATACGTTGTTGTGGCGACCGCTTGCTCCGCCCCGTGCCGCATCACGAGTGCTCCGCGTCTCGAATGTGCTGGTTCTCTTATATCCGGTGACATATATACTACTGATAAAGGCACGATCTTAACCGACAAGTTTTTGTCTGATCTCAAAAACATGGCGAAAATTAGTGGCAAATCCTTTGAACAAATCCTGCAAGACGGGTTAGCTAGAATAACTAATGTTGTTGGCGAACCAAACAGTGGAGTATCCGGTGAAAATGAAGAAGATGACGAAACCGAGAAAAATGAACCAGATACATCCCTAAACCAGAGTCCAAAAGTAGCTGCGAATGTCACACCAGCTAAAGTAAATTCGGAAGTCATTCCAAAGCTCCCGTCCGAGCAGATTGTTCCACCTGAAGTGCAACGTCTAGTTGTAGAACACATTGTGAAAACTACTGATTCCTCAGCACAGAGCCATTCAACCGCAAGGTTGCGACCTTTCTCAGGCAGGGTACCATGTCCCAATTTTGAAGTAGACTATGACACCTGGAGAGACAGTGTTGAGTTCTACATAACAGACCCCACAATCTCAGATAGACAGCTGGTGAGGAAAATTGTTGACAGCCTATCGTTTCCAGCTGCCAGTGTGGTCAAGTCATTAGGCCCACACTCAACTCCCAGAGCTTATTTAGAGCTCCTCGACTCCGCATATGCTACAGTTGAAGACGGCGATGAGTTATTTGCTAAATTTCTCACTCTGAACCAAAACTCGAACTCCGGAGAGAAAGCATCAAGCTATCTTCAGAGACTGCAGACCGTTCTGAACAAAGCTGTGCAAATGAAAGCTATTGCAGCTAGTGACGCAGATACGCAGCTCTTGAAACAGTTCTGCAGAGGATGTTGGGAGAATGACCTGATTAATCAACTTCAACTGGAGCGTAAGACGAAAAACCCACCTACTTTCTCTGAGCTATTGTGGCTACTGCGCACTGAGGAAGATAAGCAGGCAGCGAAAGCAAACAGAATGAAGCGACATTTAGGTTTCACCAAAACCAAAGCTCAATCACAAGCTCATAATGTCAGCCTCTCGGACAATGATGAAGGTGCTGCAGTCAGCAAATCACCTCCAGAACTACAGCAAATCCAGAAGCAGCTTGTAGCTCTTCAAGCACAGATTGCAACCCTGATGCAACCCAAGGAAGTTAAATCTGATAAGAACAAAAGAGTAAAGAACAAAAATAAACCAAAGGAAGAATCATCCAGTGAAAAGGAAGAACCACCCACTGTGAAGCAGCCACCAGCAAAACTTAGCTCTGTGTCTAAGCGACCAAAACCGTGGTACTGTTTCCAATGCGGTGAGGACGGACACATTAAACCTAATTGCAGTAATCCTCCAGATCCTGCACTGGTGAACGCAAAAAGACAGGAGCTGAAAACAAAACAGGAAGCTTGGGATAAGAATAACACAGCAGAGAATTTAAACGACTAACTGTTCCTATTGCGGGGCAAATGGGAACAGAAGACTGCGAAAGTCCCAAAACTGAGACTGTACACAAAACCAGAGCATCACTGAAAGAACACAGAACTGTACCAACCAGAAAAATACCCAAAGGTCTAGTAGGCAGCAAGACCTCAGCTAACATAAAGGTTAATGGAATCGACTGCAACTCATTACTTGATACCGGTTCACAAGTCACTACTGTGTCCCAGTCCTTTTATAACTTGCACCTATCAGACCAAACTATGCACCCACTGAGCGACATACTTGAAGTAGAAGGGGCCACTGGTGATTTAGTCCCCTATGCTGGCTGTGTACAGTTGAATATCCAATTCCCCAAAGAGTTCATTGCTTCTGAACCTCGAGTTGAAACCCTTGCCTTGGTAGTGCCAGATGTCCGTTCCAACAGTGACATGCCAGTACTGATTGGAACTAACACTCTTGATACACTCTACGAGTCACAATACTGTGAGTCTGTACCTTCAGTTAACGCTTATTGCGGTTACCAACAAGTACTGCAGATTCTACAGTTCAGACACAACCAACAAGATGGTCAACTTGGATTGGTTAAGCTGCGAAGCAGTGATCCAGATGTCATACCTGCTGGCAAGAAGGTTGTACTAGAAGGGTTTGTTAACGTCAGTGGAATCAGCAATGAGAAATGGGCTTTACTTGAACAGCCTACCCTTTCATCCTTACCCGGTGGAATCCTCACTGATCGCTGTCTCGTTACCCTTCCAGTTCATTCCCCACACAAGATCCCAGTTGTGTTAAGCAATGAAACCAACCATGATATTGTACTGCCAACCAACTGTGTTATTGCTAAGCTTAGTGTTCCACAGAAAATCACTGATCCCCAGAACGTTCCTGTGAATTCAAAACCTGAAGCTAGTCAGCAACAGCCTGCTAGCCAGACAAACGAACAGAAATGTGACATGAATGAAAATCTCAAATTTGATTTTGGAGATTCACCACTTCCGGAGGAGTGGAAGGCTCGAGTAACTAAAAACCTGAATACCTACTCTGATGTATTTTCCCATCATGATCTTGACTTCGGTCATGCGACAAAAGTCAAACATCGAAACATCGACACCTTTCAAACAGAGACCACGTCCTATACATCCTCAAGACTATGATGCTGTCAGACGTCACCTTCAAACTCTTTTGGATGCTGGAGTTATCCGTGAATCGGAATCACCATTTTCATCACCGATAGTCGTTGTCAAAAAGAAGAACGGTGATATTCGGTTATGTGTTGACTACCGAAAATTGAACATTCAAACGATTAAAGACGCATACGCCTTACCTAACCTTGAAGAGTCGTTCTCTGCACTCAGTGGATCGCAATGGTTCTCGGTGATGGATTTAAAGTCAGGATACTATCAAATAGAGATGGAAGAGAGCGACAAGGCCAAAACAGCATTCGTGTGCCCTCTCGGTTTTTGGGAGTGGAATAGAATGCCGCAAGGGATAACTAACGCGCCAAGCACATTCCAGCGCTTAATGGAAAAGTGCATGGGCGACCTCAACCTACGCGAAGTTCTAGTCTTTCTTGACGACATCATCGTCTTTTCAAAAACCCTGGAGGAACATGAGACTCGTTTAGCCAAAGTCCTGGATCGCTTGAGAGAAAATGGTCTGAAATTGTCTCCAGAGAAGTGCCGTTTCTTCCAAACATCAGTGCGCTATCTGGGACATATTGTGTCTCGAAGTGGAGTGGAAACCGATCCCAAGAAAATCGAAGCCTTAAAAACCTGGCCGAAACCTCAGACTCTGAAGGATCTAAGATCGTTTCTAGGTTTTTCGGGATATTATCGCCGGTACGTTGAAGGGTACTCAAAGATTGCGAAGCCCTTAACGAGTCTCACGGCGGGCTATCCACCAACCCGGAAAATGACCAAAGTTTCCAAAGATGGTACCAAATACCACAATCCCAAGGAACCATTTGGAGAAAGATGGACAGAAGCATGTCAGAAATCTTTCGAGGAAATCATTGAGAAACTAACGTCATCCCCAGTCCTAGGGTTTGCTAATCCTGAATTACCATACGTCGTCCATACTGACGCAAGTACAACTGGACTCGGAGCGGCATTGTATCAGGAGCAGAATGGACAGAATCGGGTTATTGCCTACGCAAGTAGAGGACTATCAAGAAGTGAAGCACGGTACCCAGCCCATAAGCTGGAATTCCTAGCCTTAAAATGGGCTGTTACTGAAAAATTCCATGACTACCTGTATGGGAACAACTTTACTGTTGTAACTGACAATAATCCACTCAGATATATACTCACCACTGCTAAGATGGATGCCACCAGCTACCGTTGGTTGGCCAACCTGTCCACCTACTCCTTTGACATCAAATACCGTGCCGGAAAACAGAACCAGGACGCGGATGGTCTATCAAGAAGACCACATGGAGAATTGATAAATGATCCCTTTTCTCAAGAGGAAAGCATGAGAATCCATGATTTCACATCACACCACTTAGCTACTGTGGATGTAGTCAAGGCGACCTGTCAATATCACATTGTGGTACAAGAAGAGGAACCGTTACCATCTCCTTGTCTCATAGAGTCATTAGCTATCCACCCGGATGCTATCCCAGCTGCATATGAAGAGGAGGATGGGTCCTCTGATGGCCTTTGCACAGTCCCCAAATACAGTGAAGCTGAGTTGGCTAGACTACAGCAAGCTGATCCTGTAATCTGTACCGTTATCAAGTTCCTTGAATCAGCAGAACCTGTACCTGACAGCTCAAAGTCAGAGTTGCCAGAGCTTCCTCTGATGCTCAGAGAGATAAGTCGGCTAGAACTGAAGAATGGCCTGTTATACAGGAAACGACAGTGTGACAACACAACCGTGTACCAACTTGTTCTTCCACCTGTGTTAAGATCCTCTGTACTTACCAGTCTTCATGATGAGATGGGTCATCTCGGAATAGAACGTACTCTTGATTTGGCCAGATCTCGATTCTATTGGCCGAAAATGACATCTGAAGTGGAGTCCAAGATCAAATCCTGTGGGAGATGTGTTAAAAGGAAAAGACGACCAGACAAAGCCGCACCTCTGGTCAGCATCAGAACCAGTCGTACTATGGAACTTGTCTGTATGGATTTCCTGTCACTAGAGCCGGATAGTCATAACACAAAGGATATCCTGGTCATTACTGACCACTTCACCAAATATGCTGTGGCTATACCGACTAGAGACCAGAAAGCCACCACAGTTGCGCGATGTCTTTGGGAGCAGTTTTTCATCCATTATGGATTTCCCGAACGTCTCCATAGTGACCAAGGGCGTGATTTTGAATCCTTGCTCATCAAAGAACTCTGTGGCTTGGTTGGAATTAAGAAAATCAGAACAAGTCCTTACCACCCTCGAGGGAACCCAGTAGAACGGTACAACCGTACGCTACTGAGCATGCTGGGTACTCTACAGGAGAAACAAAAGACCAAGTGGCGTGAATATGTCAAGCCTTTAACTCATGCATACAACTGCACGAAGAACGAAGTCACAGGTTTTTCACCCTACGAGCTCATGTTTGGGCGACAACCTCGACTACCAATTGACATAGCATTTGGATTGCCAGTCAAAGAAAGTTCAGCCACAACTCACACGCAGTATGTGAAAAACTTGAAGTCTTACTTGAAAGCAAGTTACCAACTCGCTACAGAAAATGCAAAGAAAGTGGCTGACAAGAACAAAAAAAGGTTTGATATGCGAGTGAGAGAATCTACTCTGGAGATTGGAGACAGAGTGCTGGTGCGTAATGTCCGCCTCCGTGGCAAGAACAAACTCGCTGATCGGTGGGAGTCTACTGTTTATGTAGTACAAAAGAGAGCAGGCGATCTACCGGTCTATACAGTATGTCCTGAGGGCCAGGATGGACCAACCCGTACTTTACACCGAGACCTACTACTCCCATGCGGAGTTCTCTCTGAAATTGAGGAGGAGTCTGTTAAGCCAAAGACACCTACTAAGCGTAGAACGAGACAAACCACCCAAATGGATGACAATCATCAGTCCTCGGAAGAGGATGAAGATGAAATCCTAAGGGATAGAATCGCTCTAGAAATTGAGACACTGTTCCATCCTATGGAAAGTGAGACCGAAACCAGAGAATCGTCAAAACCTTTCAGTGTGTCTCCATCGGAGGATGTCGCAGCGACTGGAAGTGAGAAGGAAAACCTACCTGAAATGGAGCTACCAAACTTACCTGTGAACTTACCTGAAACCACTGAAGCTGATGTTCTAAACTCACCTGTGGAAGAAGACAATGATCAAATGGACATGGAGAATCTAACAGAAACTGAAACAGACTTACCTGAAACGGAAACAGAGGAACTAACTGAAGGAAGAGAAGGGGAAATGGAAAGTGAAGAAAGACAAATTGTTTCTGATGATCAAGGAGATAATTCTCAGGAAGACAACCAGTTACCTGGAGAAACGACAGAAGATGCTATCAATGAACAAGATCCCGTACAGTCCTTACGTAGGTCTGAACGTCAGAGAAAGCCCACTGGGAAATTCACTTACCCTCAGTTAGGAAACCCTTTCCTGTCTTTTGTTCAAACCGTATTTGATGGTTTCAACAGAGCAATAGTCGAAACCTTTGAAAGCAATATCTTGAAAGAAGAACATGAAGGGACTCATGTTATTTAAGGAGGGGAGGGTGTAACCCAGGTGGAAAACCCAGCTTACTAAGATAAGAGAGTTAACAAGGTTAACTAAGACATTATTTTATTTTTATTGAAATTCAATAAGTTGATGTTTTTATTTTAAAACATGTACAAAACGATCTACCTCTTCTAACTAATACCTCATTAGTTTGTTGATTTATGTTCAAGAGGTTATTTAGAAGCAACACTAGAGGGCTGCACTCTGTTTTACCAGCACACCCACACACCACGCAGTGAAAACTGACGTCACCACGCAGCATTTCCTCTTTGTTGTTTGGCGCGTCTGATGAGAAGAAGCAGACAGCATAGCTGAGAATATATTCATTCATAAAAACGAAATAGCTAACAGAAAAGTTACACCAACTGTTGCAACAGTGTGGTGCTTTATGTTAGTCTACCAGGGGAAGAATCCTGCAGCCGTTTGGTGCGTGAACCAATCGTTAACCCACTCGGTGAGATGAAACAAGTCCACACATGTTCACTTGTGTTTGCTAACAGCTAATGCTAACTTCATTCATAAATACAGTAGCTAACAGCTAGCACACTGTTTACACAGGCAAAACCCCTGTTGGGAGAGAACAATCCAGACGTCGTCAGTGTGTGAGCATTGGATGTGATCGGTGAGAGATATTTTGCTGTTGAAATGTGGCTGCTATAACATAATAGTGTTGTGGGAAATATATTATTTGATGGTTATTTTACATTTAATCCTACCAAGATGCACTGTAGCAATATGTATAGTACTTTGAATAGTGTTGTGGGAAATATATTATTTGATGGTTATTTTACATTTAATCCTACCAAGATGCACTGTAGCAATATGTATAGTACTTTGAATAGTGTTGTGGGAAATATATTATTTGATGGTTATTTTACTAAGTGACAAAAACGGGATTTAATCCTAAAATGCACTTGTAACAATCTTGTACTACTTTGAATGGGGAAATGTTACTATTCATTTCTTATGGTGAAAATGCATTTTAAAGGTGCATTCCACATTTTTTGGCCTTAAAGGGATAATGACTTGAAATGTTCTACTGACACTGTCAAACACAGTGAGAGTTTAATTAGTGCCTTTGGGTGCTGTATTATGACAGAAAAGCACTGTATGTGTGTGTTGTTTTGCACTAAAGTGTTATTTTGAGTTAATATTTGATGAGAGGTATTTGATATTGTTTCTACTTGATATACTGGTTGAACTGAAGCAGTTAATTCATTTATTTTGTATCTAACCAGTTATTGGTTAAAAATATGCCAAGCATATGTGAATAATTAATTCTAAAATTCATTTGTTTGGGTTTAGAGTTAAAAACTAAGTCCATGGAGTGTTTGCCTTCAGCAATACTCAGTTGATATTGATATTAAAATGTTGTACAACGAGAAGAGAACAGAATTGAATTGAAATGAGATACAGAAGGTATTTAATTCATAAAGAATTAGATTATAGACTAAAAGACCTGTTTCAAATACAGGTCAGGTTTTTTGATGAGGTTGGAGATCCATGGAAACGGATGGCGAGCTACCCAGTCGATGATTCCAGAAACGAGACCGACATCAACCACGTTCTGTGAGAGAGAGCAGACGGACTGTCTGTCGTGGTAGGATTGTGCCAGTCCCCCGACTGGTACTGACTTGAACACACGTGATAAAGAGTGCACTCCAACGAACCTTTGATTGACTATTCCTGTCGTGAGGAGCGCAGGAACTGAACCAGGCCTCTTGTCTGGTTCCGACCGGTTCCGACTGAACCATTTGACTGAAACAGTGACTAATCATCCTTGACGTTGACTTTTGAAGTGAACAGAGCTCTAAAAGTGATTCGATCACTCAAAGACATTTTCTTTTCTCTTTTATTATTTTTGGGGGTTATTGTTGCCGGCTAATGTACCATTGTTTATTGTATTTCATGTGCACATATTTACCTTGCTTAAAACTAAAAGGGTGCCTGTTGGTTACCCAACAAAAGCTAACTGTGTCGTCTGATGTGTTGTGTGGTCATTGTACATTTATCTGTTATTCACTATCCCCAACGGACCTAGATGTGTGATAGCCTCGCCCCACCGTAGTACGCAGCTCGAGGGGTACAGGTGGGGGGTTACATATAGACTACAGTCTATGTTGATGTTTTTGTCTGTTGGAAAGCACTTGTATTTAAATGTACAAATTAAATGTACATTAAAATGTAAATATATAAATAAGCATGACTTTACTTGACAGGGGGGTCCTCCAAATCTTTGTGTGATAGAAACTTTTCTTTCCCCTGAGAACTTTAGCCAACAATAGCAGATCTACAAGCTCACAATGCCTTGTGCTGCGAGGCATTGTGAGCTTGTAGATCGGCTATTTTAGGCAAAGGGGTTTGGTGTAGAGGGGAAAAAGAGCAGACTAAGTACAAAGTGAAAGGTCAAGTTTATTAAGTATTGACGGTTCAAGTGGTTAAATATCTGAAAACACAAATTGACATGAATCCAAGATACACTGATGATTGTGCTGTCAAACGATGAAACTATATGTAATCTATGAAAAGGTTGTGGGGGGTCCCTGCTTCATCTCTCTCTATCTATAAGGGATCCTTGGCCTGAAAACGTTGAAGACCCTTGATCTATTCTTTGAATCAAGCACTGGGGTTGAGTATATTTGTCCACCACTGGTTAAGTTGCCTTTAATGACACCCACAAGGGGGCAGTGATTGGTTGGGATTGCCGTGTGGGAGGTTAATGCTGCAGTGGATACATTCCATGAGACCTGTAATGGACAGAAAACAAGTGATGGCCATTACATGCTGACCATTAACACTGTTGTTATTGAAAACCTTTAAACTAGATCCATTTTTTGCCCATTCAATACCTTTTTTCCCATTCTAAAAACAACCTGAACCTTTTCTGGTTCATGCCCATTTGAAATTATAAGTGGTTCGCAGCCCACCCATCTGACCAAGTTAGGTGGCCAGATGGGTGCATTTTCAGAGTATGTTTATTTTAACGATTAATTAGCCTCGGGAACCAGGCTTTTATTATCATTCGCGTTTGGCTCAAAAAGAAAAAGCCTGGGCTAGGCCTGCTGAAATGTCTGGAATTAGTGGTGGGCAATCCCGTTCATTTCAGTGAACGAATCATTTTGTTCACGTTCATGGTAACGATCCGTTCAAACGATTCGTTCTGGGGGCCATTAGGGGAAGGGGACGGGGGTATGAATGAAGGCGTGAACGTAACAGTTTAAGGAAATCAACAAATCGTTCACGATTCATGTTTGTTCGGATGTTATGAACGAATCACTCATGAACGACACATCACTATCTGGCATAGGAAGTGGGAGTGAACCTTCCAATTCCCCAACCAACCAGAGTGCAGAGGGCGTCGCTCCAAATGTTGTGCCGTCAGCCATAGACATAGAAAGGTAATAGCCTTTGCATCGGGAGACCGGGGGAATCTACATCGCTTACGCGTGCGTCACAGAAACGGTAGTTGGTAGTCCAATCAGAGGCAGGTGGGGTGGGTCTTTACATACTCAGCCTCTAAGAACCAGAGTCTTCTAATCAGAGAGTCCTGACACTGTGGGGTCAGAAACAGCGCTGGTCACGTGGTTCATTGTCACTTTACACCTCATAGACTTCAATGCATTTTGTAAACTTCCGGTTCGCCGTTTGTCACTATACGCCAATAGATGTGTGCGTAGAAGACGCACACATCTATTGTGACGCAACTCTCCGTAGGTAGAAGGCTCTGCTAAGAACTGAATGGAAACATGCCAATAAAGCTCTGTTGAATTGAATTAATAAGTCCCGGAAAAGACGTGCTGTGATTGGCCAGTAGTCACTTTGACTGGCAGCGTTCCCTCGGTTTTTCCGGATGTCCGGCCTCCAGTTGTTGCACGTCGCTCCAATGAACTGCAGCAGCGGATGAGGTATCTAGTGTTTTATATCTATGCTCTAAGCTATGTGCTATGGGTAGCAGAGGCAGGCCATGGGGCGGGTGCACAGATTGGTGAACCAATAGAATCCACCGGCTAAAAATGTTAAATGTACTTGAGTCAGTAAAGTACAAAAGTATTGGTATCACTATCAAAATGTAGCACCAAAAGTAGAAAAGTATGCATTATGCAGAATGTCCCATTTCACAACTTTTGTGATGTATAAAATGTAAAATCTTTTGAAAATAGCAGATCTACAAGCTCACAATGCGTCCCATCACGACTCATTGTGAGCTTGTAGATTGCCTGATGATAGGGCCCAAAATGTATAAGGCTTAGGAGGTTGATGTATGTTTTTGGAATGATAATCAGAGTAAAAGTACAATATTTGCCTCTGCGATGTAGTGGAGTAGAAGTAAAAGTACTGAAAATTGGAAATACTACACCAAAGTAAAAACACCTCAAAATTGTACATTGCTTGAGTAAACGTACTTAGTTACTTTACACCACTGGGAACCCCCCCTGTATCTGAATACCATGTACAATCACCTTTACTGCATATATCTGACATATAAGGGCGGGGACGGAAAGACACAAAGGCAATCATTCGCATCCATATCAATTGTTGAGGACAGGTCTGTGTGCTAGCCAACATGTATCCGCCTACAGTGTAGCCGTCAAGGAAATGCCTAGGAAGTGTTTTAACCTGCCCATCTTAATCCAGAATGCCAGAGCACTAAATCAGGCTGCCCTAGAGCAAATAACCCAGTGTCTTCTTTGGCTGGAACCGTGGTATGGGTTTGCACAGCACTCTCACATGCTCTCTCTCTCTCCCACTCTGAAGTGTGCGCTTTGGCAACGGCCTTTCATTCTTGAATAGCCGAAATACTCAGTCAGGCCCTTTGGGACCGTGCAGAATGTGTTTGGGGAAATATTCATCAGCTTACTGTATTCTCTTGGACGAGTAACGCTCTCCCTTAAAAAATAAAACACTCATCTATGTGCCCTTGAGCAAGTGCACTTAATCCTGGACATTCTACAGCCAGCTGTTGCTGAACATTATACTGTAAAAGTTGAACAAGAAAATATGTCTTTCAAAGAATCATACTGTACGTCAGTGTTTCTCACATGGGGGTATGTGTAACCCTAGGGGTAGGCAGAGGCACTACAGGGGGTACTTGAGAGAAAATGGAAATGGAAACATTTATTTTCCTGCTATAACTTGCTGTTCTGTAAAGCTTTAAACCAAATTAAGTAAGAATTTTGACTAGCACAACTGTTACTGAATAGAAAACAAAAGGCTACTTACTGTTATGCTCATTGACATAAAAACAGGACTTTTGATGTCAGTATTTTCTCATCAGAATGTTGTCGATTAAAGGGGATACTTGGATTCAGCAATCAGGAAAAGGGGGTACTGAAGAAGTTTGAGAACCACTGCAGTATGTGTTCACCCTACTGAGACTCTTCTATAGCCTGTATTGCGTGAAATATTCATAACCTTTTTTCCCCCTTGGCCTCAAATGAATGTGAAATGTGATTTTTGTTGTCTCAGTCATATCTCACTTTACAGTGTATACAAAGACTCCGAGGTGGAAAGTAACTAAGTACATTTAGGCTAAGTACTGTAGTTCAATGTTGAGGTATGTAACTTGAGTATTTCAATGTTACAACAATCTATTCTTCTACTCCCTATGTCAGAGGGAAATATTGTACTTTTTTAAAATCCAATATAATTATTTGGAAACTTTAGTTAGCTTGCAGATTTAGATGATTTTTTGAAGGATTTTGACAAATCCTATACAAATCACTATGTACTTTTGTACTTTTTCCTCAATTAAATGTTTGATTACATACTATTACTAATACAATATAATATTTCACTTGTAACAGAGGATTTCATCATATCGGTATTGCTACCTTTACTCACTACTGGCTCTGTGTTAACTTGAGAGTGTAAACATGTCTGTCTGTCTGTCTGTCTGTCTGTCTGTCTGTCTGTCTGTCTGTCTGTCTGTCTGTCTGTCTGTCTGTCTGTCTGTCTGTCTGTCTGTCTGTCTGTCTGTGGTTTGATTTGTGTTTCACATTTTAATTCATGTCCCCAAACACCAGTGGTCTGTCAGTCGTGGTGAGAGCTTTCATGGGTCCAAGCTCTGTGGTCAAGTCTTGTTTGAGAGAGACAGGGTGAGGTGAAGTTTAGATTCCAGTGAGCACTGCTGACCCGTGACTTTAAACAAGACCTGGTTTAACGTGGGAATTTGTGGAGGAAGCTCCAAATTCTACACCTGTCAGGACTACATGGAATGCCTTCAAATATTATACCAGGCAGGAAGGAAGAAAAAACACATTCCTCTGCTTGACTGTACTTTTATTAGACATAAACAGTGGTGGAAGAAGCCTGCTCCCGATTTGTTACTTAAAGGAAGACTTCACCCATTTTCAACCTCTCTTCAAATACCGTAGGACCCTGATGATAAAATGGACACTTCAGAACCCACAGTGACATCATCGTTAGGCATGTTTTTACCAGCTTGCTAGAGCTGGTCAAGGAACATCATGAGGAATGTGGGCATTTCCTTCAAAATGGAGGCGTGCCCTTCATTGTCTCTGTCAGGCCGAAAGGCATGGCCGTGAATATGTTTTGCCCCCTGTCCCTGTGTGTATCCGTGGTCTAGTGAGAGATGCGATTCTCTCTCCTTCATTGCGGGACTGCAGGACTAGTTACAGACAGTCAACAAAAATAGAAAGTGATTCCCAGCTATACAAATAACGGTATATGTGTGCTCAGGGGAATCTAATCATTTAGCGTATTTTATAGACTTGGTCTTTTTCCATACGCGACGCAAACCAGGCAGCAATTTAGAACTACAATACACAAATCTATCCGTTGGTGTCAAGGTGTGCTATGTAGACTTGTTCTGTGTGGCACATTGCTGAGCAGTGCGAGTGCGCGCACAGGCAAACGTTAGAGGGAACATTGATCGGGACATAACTCGGACGGCGGCGGCGCTGAGTGGGCTGAAAGTGACTTTGCAATGTTCGGGACGGCGACTCGCTCGCCTTAGCTCGCTCGACGGTGCCTCTCGTGACTCAAGTCCCCTTCAGACGACGCGCCTCTGTCGGTGAAAATGAGTGCACCTTTTTCAATCTCACTGGTTCATGTAGCATATGTTACATACCCCACCAGGCAAAAGGACCGTTGTAAAATGTAAAAACTACCGTAATCACATTACTTTAGTACATTTACCTAGTTACTTTCCATACCCTGGTACTTTTATAAACATTTTGATAAAAAATAGAATAAAAAATAAACATCGAGCCATTACTTTGCTGTCTGGCTGTTCTTGGGAAAATGTTCATGACCCATAATGGTGTAATCAGTATAGCGAAAGGCCTTGGATGAAAATGAATAATGGTATCTATCCGGTGAGGCCAGCTCTCTCTCTCTGGAAACACAGTCTCTCCATGGAGATAAGCAGAAAGAAAATAGTTGTTTGGCTCTTGTCTTATCAGCGAGAACTGCATAATGTAATCTGACTCAATGGCGGATCAGATCAATCATTCAGTCTGTCGCGGGAAAGGGAGGGAGAGAAAGCGAGGGACACAAGAGGAAGAGAGAGAGAGTGAGGGATAGAGAGAGAGGAAGAGAGAGTGACATGGAAAGAGTACCACTGACTTATTTCCCTCAAGTAGAAATGTTACCACAGGAAGAAGAAAAAAAAAGTAGCAGTAATAGAACTGAAAAAAGAAAGGCCTGGTTTTAAAACGGATAACTTTTTTATGGGATGAAAAAGGTCATAAAAACAAGAATTCAGCTAAGAACATAATTATCTAAATAAAATTTGCAGCAATTTAGTTTGAGCATTCCAACATGTATACTTATGTGTTCCTGCATTGGCCCAGTTAGTTTGAATGAATGCCAATTGCCAGCTGAAATAAGTATTATCAGTATCACCACTTGATATAGGACGATTTGCTTGCATGATGTCACTATTTACACAAATTTATACCAATAATGATGATATATGAATAACATTCTAGCACCTTCTTATTTCTACATCAAGCAATGATGTCCTGCAAATGCATTTCTTTCACCGGTTTCTTTCCCTGTTTTGCTTTTCTAATTTTTATGGAGAACAGAGCTTATTGTTGCAGAAACTAGCAAAAATAGCAGATACATTCTAAGTTCTCTGCAAATCCCCTGAAAATCTACTGTCTTGGCTCTGGCAGGAAATGTGAAGTTTTGAAACGGCACATCTGTAGCATTGAGGTTAGATCCCAGAAACGTACAGTGACAAAGTTTTTAATCCTAAAAAAGTTGCGTGTGAACGAGGCTGTAAATCACTACTGCAGAAACGTACAGTGACAATGTTTCCTGTGGCGATTGGGTTGCATTGTGAGCTTGTAGATCAGATGAACACTGTACAGCAAGTATACTATTAAGCATTATTTTTTTATGTTTAGTTGCGACCGTTTAGTATGAAAATCTGCCGATCATGTCCGTCCGTCCGTCCATCTGTCTGTCCGTCCATCCGTCCGTCCGTGCGTCATCAATATTAAACCCATGTCTGGGAATACCCATATATGGACATATTGTGTCAGTCTGATGATAACCATGTGTTATCGCAACACAAGTCACACTTTAAATTTTTGAATTCCATCTTTGTTTTTTTATGCCCATATGGAGGAACCCTGATGTCTTCAATATTAAGCCCATTGGAATGCCCATATATGGACATATTGTGTCAGTCGCCTTTAGTTCATCTTACTGGTACAAAACTCATGCTGGATGCTATTCCTTTGTTTTGACCAACCATACACTATATTGTTAATTGTTGCTGTCAGGCAGAAACCTTGTAAGTGTCACGTATTGTACAAGTGTTACACACGAGTAGCAAAGAAAGTGCAGAATTACACAAGCTCACAGTGTGTCACATCATGACACATTGCAAGCTTGTTTTTTGAAAGTGAAACTAGCAATTGTGTTGTAGGTTGTATACATATTTAACCGCTATTAACTGGAGCATGTGACTAAATAATAATAACTCGAAAACCTCATATAGGCTATCCGTATTTCATCTTTTTCTAAAACATAGCAGATCTATAAGCTCACTAGAATGGCTATTTTGGACTTAACAAGGTTTCCAGACAGCGTACGTGTGTCTGTGTTTTCTTTTGTGTTGCTAGAGAGGAGGGCTTAGGGTGACTCTTTGTCCTTGAACAATATGAAGGTGTGAGATGATTTCTGATTCCTCATGTACGTTGTCTCTCACTCTGTTTTCTATCCCTCCCTTGGCTAGCATCTGATTACTATCCTGTTGTTGTGTTGAAGAGAGAGAGAGAGAGAGAGAGAGAGAGAGAGAGAGAGAGAGAGAGAGAGAGAGAGAGAGAGAGAGAGAGAGAATGCGTTTGTTGTGGTGTAGAGAACGTGATGGAAAGTAATTAAAGGGGAAGACCACCCATTTTCAATATTGAAACATGTCATTAATATACCTTAGAGGAGTTGTGTGGAAATAGAAAAAAAGTTCCCCCTCTTCTGTGTTGCCTAGAACTGGAGGATTGATTTTGGGGTTTGTATTGTAAAGTACAATGTGTGATGTCATCAACTTGTACTTTACAATACAAACCCGAATATCAATCCTCCAGTTCTAGGCAACACAGAAGTGGGGGAACCTTTATTCTATTTCCACACAACTCCTCTAAGGTATATTAATGACACAGTTCAATATTGAAAATGGGTGGTCTGCCCCTTTAAGTACAGTAGAGCACTCCACTACATCTCAGAGGAAGTATTGTTGTTTTTACTCCACCACAATTATTTGGATTATTGGTACATTAACCTACTAAACCCTCTCTATATAATTTGTTGTATTCATAGATAACATATAGAACTTTTAATCAAGTAACATTTTGAATACAGCACATTTTCGAGCGTTGGTCACACCACTCCTAAGCATGAGTGTGTGTGTGTGTGTAGGTAGCTTTGTTACTATCTATGCATGTGTGTATGTAGCGAGCTGCAATACCGGGCGCTGGTGACCAAGTGGCGCTGTTGCGTCACACGCACGCACGCGCACTAGAGGTCTTGACAGGTCCAAAAAAAAAAGAAACGAAATCGAAATGGACAGGCAAATTTCGTCCGATTCCGACCTTTTCCGAAATAATAATCAAATTACAAAACCAAACCCGAGTTGCCCTGTAACGGTCTTGTCCGATTCCGCCCTGTTCCGACTTTCTTTCTTTTTTTACAGACCGTAACCCGTGACATTTGTCCCGAAATCCGTTTATTTCCAAGGTTCCGAGAGACTTGACCATTTAATGATTATTAAAGGCCCTTGCGTGCCTCTGCCTTCCATGTGCCGAGGTCCTACTCACTGCAGCCGTGGCGCTGTTAACTGATTGAAAGGCAGAAGAAGGCTGCCAAGGAATCTATAATATTAACATCGAAACAAAAGCCTGGGAGAAAGGAATGCTTTCAGGCTATTTTAGATCTACAGAGGTAATTTTCGGTTTGTTTGTCATGGTTGTAACTGGTTGTACGTGGGTGCTTTCTCATCAGCCTGGCAGCAGCCTGGCTTGCCTTGGAGTAGCTACGCATCACGCATGTCATTACGCACCAAAGCTCTTTTCTCCCCGCTGTTAATCTGATCCTATACCAGCATAATCATCTCACAGTTACACAGCCATTCATGTCGCTGGCTCGCGGCTAACTGACCTGATCCTAGGTCAGCCAAAACGCAGCACACAACCACACATGTCAAACAGTTAATTCCTGATCAGCAACAGTGCACGCTAGCGCATACACACAAATATTGATTGATTGTTTTATTAACAGTTCGCATAAAAAAGCAGAAAGTACACACACTTCACACACATGGTACGGGTCCTCTCGGGTCCACTCAGGTAATAGACATAATGATTGACAGCCCCGTATTCCGAGGTGATTATGATAAAACACTGACCGAACCCGATATGGGTCTCTCGGGTCCTCGCACACACATGCACGCACATGCACACACGCGACCCTGAAATGAACTGCTACACACACACGGCCACGGCCACGGCCACGCACACGGCCACGCACACACACACACACACACACACACACACACACACACACACACACACACACACACACACACACACACACACACACACACACACACACACACACCCACACACACACACACACACATGCACCACCGCTCACTTCAAACTTGGTTTAATTTTTTAACTTGTAACAGAGAGGGATAGAGAGAGAGAGAGTAGGGTTTGTTGGGGCATACAGCACATCTGTGGATATGAGTCTCCAAGGACCAGCTGTGGACGACTGGAGCTAATTGAATAGGCTGCTTCATCACATTTACAGGCTCCACTTGCTTTGGGAAACACATGACAATTCTCTCCTGCTAATACCCACACCCCAACCACCCACCCATTCATCCGCCCTTCTCGACTTTATCTTCCTTTTCGTCTTTCTTCATTTAATACTTGTTGGTATAATATTTTATGAAAGCCACGTTGCAGCGCGTGAGCAGGAGCTGGAGGTGCCCCGAGACAGGCAGGAAGACAGGCAGGAAGGCATTGCTCGTAGGCAGACAGGCAGGAAGGAAGGCAGAGACAGACAGGCTATGGTATCTTACTATGCCAGTCACATGACTTCCACCTTAACGTCTCTAGAGCAGACCTACTTGTTATTCCACTCTGTCTGGGTCTCACCTTAGTCATTAGGGAGCTCCCATGAGTCTGTTTGCATTATAATCTCTTATTTTAGATTGTCCTTGAGGCACACACACAAAAAAAAGGCCATCTTCGTACGAGACCCTGGGAAAATTAGCCCCTTATCTCAGTAAGTTTGCATTTCAGAGGAGAGAGGCAGCAGGTCATATTCAAATCTCAGCGAGACACACAGATTAGCTTGGTTCTGTTACAGTCGTGTCAGGAGTAATGTCCATCTATAGTCATGTTTCTCAGGGCAATGGTTTTGAAAGTGGGCTCCGGGGGCCCCTCAGGGGTCGTTGAAGGGGTTCCAGGGTCTCCCCAGCAAAAGAGCACTTCAACCATAGGGCTATTTGTAAATAGACGATCCACAACCTTCTCAAGCTTGTGGATCGGCTATTTTTGAAACGTTCTGAAAAATCTTGAAAAACGTTGGAAAATGTTATTTTTCCCTTATGGGTGTTCCTGGCACATATTTTCAAATGAGGTGCACGGCCAAAAAACATCATAATTTGGGGGTCCATGACATGAAAATGTTTGAAAAGCACTGTCTGAGGGAATGAGCTGCACCTGAACATTTGGGTGGCAGATGGAAGGAGTGAATTATATTCAGAACTGGTAGAATGTGGATTTTAAATAGGAACAGGCATCTTATGTTGTTTATTGGTCCATGCACCAGTGGTTCTCATACAGTTTCATGTCAAGAACCCACAAATGAATACATCTTGTGGACCCATCATTTGAAAAGATTTGGTGCCTATGAGAGAAGATTCATCGACAATTTTGATGTACTTTTACTTCTACAACGGTATAGTTTACCATCGCTATTTTGTGCATGTCATAGACAGTTTAAGAGGTTCAACTGTTCCTAATTTTGTGCTTTATTTCATGTAAATTAACTCCAAAGGAAACTCCTACCATATGATTATAAGGCAATATGCAGTATCACAAGTGAATCAAAGCATGCTTTAGCCCTCTGTGTTTCCATCCCCTCACAAAAAAAAATCCTGTGCTAATCTGTATATGATTATACAAGCTTTCCTTTTTGATGTTTCATGTGGCGGGTATCTCCCTTAGAGATAGGATGAGAAGTTCAATAACCCGAGAGAGAATTGGAGTAGAAAGGAGTCAGCATATAGGTGGTTTGGGCATCTAGTACGGATGCCTCCTGAGCGCCTTCCTAGGAAGGTCCTTGATGACCAAAGACCAGATGGAAGGATTATATCTCCACACTGGCCTGGGAACGCCTCTGCATACTCCCGGAAGGAGTGGAGGAAGTTGCTCAGGATAGGGAACTCTGGAAATCCCAGTTGGAACTGTTACCCCTGTGACCCAATTCCAGAAAAGCGGTTGAAGATGGATGGATGGATGGATGGATGGATGGATGGATGGATGGATGGATGAACTCAATGTAAATCATGCCTTGACTAAAGGCATTTCTTTTGTGTCCCAGTCAATGGTGGAATATAATTTTTAGATACTTTATTTTTCAAATTTCCAACACTTCATATTCCACCCCACAATGTCTCAGAGGCATATATATTATATATAATATATATATATATATATATATATATATATATATATATATATATATATATATATATATATATATATATATATATATATATATAAAATGTTTTTAATTTAATCTTTAAATGTTTTACTCCATTACAGTTATTTGATAGCTTTTTCATGCAGGGAGAGAGATGCAGAATGCAGGTGCCCTGTGTCTCTCCCAGAACGAAACAAATAAATACAAATAAAATACACAGGAAATAATGGAAGACAGGTGGGCACATCAAAGGCTGGCTGCTCTGACAGCATGACCAAACGGCCTCACAACAGCCCAGGATCAGCTGTTGTAATCACCGCCTGCTAGAGTGAAACGTTTGGCCTTGTTGAATGAAACTAACTACTCATACATTCACTACATAATTTATAACAGAGGCTTTGTAAACAGAACAGATCAAAGCTGTGAGTCACCAAGCCCACAGTACAAGGGTGTTAAGTATACACAGGACACAGCTAACTGGTCACAAATGCTCGCTCTCCTCGTTAGTCTTGTATACTTAATACATGTGACCATTTCACAGTCTGTAAACAAGGGGAGACAACCAGTGGTGGGGGAAGTAACTAAGTACATTTAAGCCCCTTTTCAACTGCAGCTTTAGCACCACACTACATGACACTACACCGCACCACAGCACCACATAAAAATGACTGTGATTATAACACAATATCAATTTGTATTACAACTATCTTAATTATAATAGGCTACACTATAATGGATTATAACTGTGATTAAAGTATTAATGTATTACTATGATAACTATAATTCCCTATAATCCTTACAACTAATTGACAAGCCAGCTCATGGTGGTGTTTAAGCATGTCATTGATAGACTCTCACACCACTGCTTCTACAGATTCCTCCTTTCACACATAAATCGCTGCATTTTCCCCCTACATTCCTAGCTGCTTTCCCTGAACATATTGTACTTGCACGATGTACAATTAAACAAAACATAATTTAATGCTATGACGCGAATTACATCATAGTACGTCCATTATAAACCTTCCGGCCGAAACACAGACTTACAAATAGTTCCACGGTGCAGTGGACTTATGAGTGTAGTAGGCCTACTGTGTCCCCTGGTGGCAGGCACAGTGTAGTGCAGACATTACCTGGGACTGTGTGCGTGTGCCAATGTTGTGTATTGTAACTGCGTCTTCTGTCAGCCCAGACTACACTGACTGGACACCTTACACAATTCACCCTTTGTCAAGTCCCGCCCATTGTCCTGCCCCTCTCCACACCCATTGGTTGCTTTGACTTGGAGGGACATTCAGTGGGACATTCCATCCACTGCCATGTTAATTCAGTTGCTTCATATTGTTATTCTGTGTGCTCAATTCTAATTTCAAACTTTGTTTCAGTCAATTGGAGCTGCTCAGTGGCAGCATAGTGAATCAGCATGTTTTTAAATGTTTTTATTTCTCCAAAAATTATGTTTTAGCTAATTCAACATAAAAAAGGCGGAACCAGGGCGGGACAAGGCAGATAGAGCCTGCTGGTTGGTCAGTCAGGGACCAACCAGGAGGCTAACAAAGGGTGAATTGTTCCTGTTTCCTGAGTTATTGGTGTCCGAACAAGTGTGCCTTTTTGTTCATGATAGATATTGACAATAAGGTATTGAAAACATTTTAATCGGATTTAAAACCTAAACCCTTATGTTGATCAAATATAGAGCAGTCCTGCCTGAGCGCCCGGAGGGCGCGAAGTCCTAGGAATGGAGCGGCCGCGTTAGCGGCCGCGAATTTCTAGTAGATATAATAGTGGTTATAACACAATAGAATCTATTATAATGTATTACGACTATATGCCGGTGGTCTAAATGAAAAGTCAGTGAGTGATCAGTCATTATCAAGTGTTTGGCCTAGCTCAGACCTACTCTGGATTGGATACTTTTTAGTACCACGTTTAGTTCCACTTTCACACCACTCTACCCAGGTCCTTGTAGTGGAAAACCTGTGTGTGGTGTGGAGTGGTGTCGTGTTGGGCCATGTCAGTGGAAAAGGGGCTTTTCTCAAGTCGTGTACTTAAAGGAGGACTTCAACCATTTTCATCATATAATTGGTCCTCATTAATGGTCATTATATTATGGTACCATTTGTGTCTATTCACTCTGTGTCTCAGAGGAGGGATGGATCAGAGGATCTAGAGCAGTGGTCCTCAACCTGTGGGTCGGGGGTCCCCAAATTATTTTGAGGGGATCCCCAGATGATTAACTTAATGTGCAACATTGTTTTCTCCCTCAACAGTAAAACATAACGTTTAAGTGTATAGAGGGTATCTGCACATTTCTAAAGTGACAATGTAAGTACTTTTTAATACCTCAAAAATGACAAATTAAACATTGGCCAAATTGTCAAATATTAGAGTCAGAAATTGTGAAAACAGCCGATCTACATGCTGACAACGTCTCGCGTACAGAACCGTGTTATACAAAATGTAATGCCTCAACTCTTAGTGCTCTTTAGGGTGGGGTCCCCGGTTAAAAGGTGATTATTTTGTGGGTTGTGGCCTGCAAAGGTTGAGAACCACTGATTGCACCATTTTATCATGAACATTAGTGAGGACCTGACCAATTATATGAAGATACTGTAGTTTGAAAATGGTTGAAGTCGTCCTCACAATTGTGAGGTTCTTTTGCATTACTTAGGTATTTTTTAATCCACTGCAATTATTTTGACAGCTTTAGTTAAAAAATAATGTTGGATACATACTTTAACCACCAATTGCTACTTTTACTTTTACTAAATCTGAGTACTTCCACCATTGGCTGGGATCGTGGCTGGCTAACAGATACAATATAATACAATACAAGACTTTGGACTTGATTCACAAGGCAAACATATACTAACTGTATATGGCTTTCTAACTAGAATTACTCTGCTTTATGTCACATAAGCTGTCATATTCTAATACTTGCAGTGCATTTTCAATGCACAGTGAAAACCAATTTACTGCAACAGTAACTGGGACAATTATGCATAACTGACCTGTTTTAGCACCTGGGTATAGCGTATTGAACTCTCCTCTGCAAAAGGCACAGCATGCTGGAACTTTTAGATGCAATTTATCAAAGGAACACCTTATTGTTTTTTAACGCTGACCTTAAGATATAATTGAAACCAGTTGGAAATGTTTCAGGGGAAAAGGCAGCCGGTGCGATCCGTGGATGTTCTCTCCCAGCATGCTGCAGTAGGCACATGCACACATAGACATCAAAGGGGGCTTGAGCCCCTGCCCTTATAGCTGTCTGTAAAAAGTGCCCTCTCCAGACCATGAATGCAGTTTTTACCATGCCATACCTGAAGGCAGCATTCAAGAGAATTGCCTTGTCCAAATTCTTCTGGACTTGACTGCAGCATCTTATGTTGAAAGAATTGTCCTCTCTGTGTAGAAACCCATGCCATACGCCACATCTCCAGTATTGCCTTGATTATGCTTAGTTCAGTGTGGTATCAAGTATTGAAAATAGCCGACCTCCAAGTACGACACGTAGTGAGCTTGGAGGTCTGCTATTTTCGATATTTCCACCAAAAGGCACTTAAAAATGTCAGCCCCTGCCTCTTTAACATTCTCTGCACGTCCCTGTGCTGCAGATGGAAGAGGGAGGAGATGGCTGAATGTGTTGAATTCTTAACAGACACCAGGAAGTGGTCTATCACTCTACGTGACTGTGTGTGTACGTACAGATGTAAACCATACCAACACTCTTATTTGTATGTTTTGTCTCTGCTGCATTAATGTGGTGTTGCTGTTCCACCTCCAAGGGGAATTGCTTGGTCTATCTATCCTTTAGTGCAAATGGAAGAATATAGGCCACGCTTCGGTATGGCTGATGGATTGTTATGATGGGATACAATTAGTTATAAAGCCATGCATGATGTCATTGCTGTCGGGCAGAAACCTCTTATCTCCATGTTTTCTCGTAAATTAATGCTCATCACAGTGCCACACAAAAAGCATCAATATTAGCAGATCTACATGCTCCAAACGGGGGGTGTAATCTCGCTCTTTCGGCGTCCCATCATTTCGACTATACTAAGGGAGTCGGCAGGTTAGCTACTCACCAGCGTCAGGGTTACTGAGGTTAGGGTTTGGGTTAGGTTTAGGCATAGAGGTTAACATTCACCAGTGTCGGCAGGTTAGCTACTCACCAGTGTAGGCAGGTTAGCATTTCACCAGGTTAACATTCACCCGCATCGAAAAGATGGGATGTCGAACAGATGTTATGTCGCAATATCGAAACGCTCCCCCAAACGGATCCGCGCCAATATGGCGACGGGCTGGTGTTACGACCACCTAAACCTAACCTTAACCCTAACCTCAGTAAAACAAATGTTGGTGAATGCTAACCTGCCGACACTGGTGAATGCTAACCTGGTGAAATGCTAACCTGCCAACGCTGGTCAATGCTAACCTGGAGAATGTTAACCTGGTCGGAAATATGTGTGGACCCTGCTTCAAACGTGGTGTGAAGCACTGTGTTTTGGGCGTGTAGATCTGCTACTTTTGCAATATTGAATTTGAATCCTGAAAAATAACTGTTTTGGACATGAAGTTTCCACCCGACAGAGATGACTTTATGATACAATACAAGCTTGCTCTATCACCTGGGTGTGCTAGCTAAGTGACATTTTAATTTAAAGCTACAATCCGTAACAAAAAAAATGGTAATTGCAATCATCTCTGGACATTGTCAACCAACCCACCATCTAATCTAAGAGCATCTCCAACCACTGCAGATGCATGTGATACAGTAGTTACTTTACCATATACAGAATGGTTCAAATAAAGTTTTATTCTTTTGAATAATTCCCGGATTGTAGTGACAAAGGTGAATTTGACCTTGTACTGTTAGCTATATGTGTCTCCTGTATTGTGTTCTTTTATACAGTGAATGCACACTAGATGTTTGTGTATGGGAGCACACTGTGTTTCTATTCTGTGGAGAGAAACAGGCTTTGCTCTCAGCAGTGGGGACCTATTCCCTTTGGGCCCTCCATCCTATGTGGCACACGGTGGCTCAGATCAATGCACGCTTTCACAGTGCTTCATAGATGGTACATGGTGTGTTTCCACCAGGCTGCAAGACGCACACTGCTACAGTATAGTCACACAAAAACAAGAGCACCTCGCCATCCACAGCTCCCACTAATCTCTATGGAATGTTTCAAAGACAGGATTTCAGGGCATTCCGAGACACACTCTCTCTCTCTCTCTCTCTCTCTCTCTCTCTCTCTCTCTCTCTCTCTCTCTCTCTCTCTGCCCCCCCCCCTCTCTCTCTGTCTGCCACCCCCCCCCCTCTCTCTCTCTTGAAATCAACAATATCTCATCTGCGAGGGGGGAAATCCCTCAGGGATCATCCTGTAATGAAAAATTACAACTGCAAGCTTAATTTCAGCACAAGAAGTCTAATGGCATGTAATATCAATGCAGGGAAGAAAGGGGATAAGACACAATCCAGGGTTCCACTACACAGGAAGGATGCATGGCTTTACTGTAAATGAATAACATGCCAGCAAAGTGGAAACTAGAATCTGTCCCTCGCCCCTCCCAAAACGAATTTCTCCATTTTGTGACAATGTGACAAAACAAGAAAATGTCCTTGTAATCACCACATGAAGTCTGTACAGGACAATTGTATCCCTGGATGAGTACCTCTTGCAATACACTGAAAAAAAAAAAAAAAAAAAACATTTTCTGAAATTAGATGCTAGCATTGGTATGCCTTAATGGATAGTAAAACTCTAGACTAAATCTGCAAGAATAATAGCACTGTCATGAGGTCCAAACATCCCCGCAACAGAGCATCAAGCTATGAAATCGAAAATGACCTGATGTGTGTAATAAAGAAGGCAATTGTTTTAATTAAACGGGCGAAGCTGCCCACAAAAGGGAAATTATTTACACAGCGGTGTGAAAAGCAATTGAAGAGTTCTAATGTATTCTAAAGCGTTACATTTCAATTTTGGAAATGAATAGCACATTGTTGCCTGTGGCCTAAATATCCAATCAGGAAGGAGGCTGTGTAACTAACATGCACAACAACAACAACAACCGAGGATTTAGGTTACCGTCAGTCCTTTAATACTTAATAGTAGGCTATTTACTAAGTCATTTGTTGTTGTTGTTTTGTTTAGTTTTTTGTCCTTTTAAAAAATGTCTTCCAATGTAATCATTGGCAAAAAATATTTTCACCTGTTAGTGAAACGTTTAATGTGAACATAGAGATTTGTGTTATGTTTCCCATTTCCCCCCGAACAACCAGTTAAAAACACTAGCACCACTGTAGAGCCTATTGTGTTTTGTTGGATTCCTTTTGCCAGGAATTAAACCCAGGGCCTCTATGCGGTGTTGGCCGAATGCTTTACATCAACAAACCTTATGTTGTTGTAATTAATTTAATTCATATTTGTCATCATGGAAATCATGTTCACATGGTGAATATTTCTCCTTTAATAATGACATGTCTCCAAAAGAATGCCCATTGTACCAGCAAACTCAATCTGAATGATGACTTGTCTCAACACCAGCGGTAGCCCATGCTGTTCGCCAACAAGGACAAAATTGAGGGTAATTGCTTCTATCCTGTAACACTTTCCTGCGACGGCTGAGAGGTCGTTCATTTTAGCATGCTATAATAGCTACTCAGAACATAACAATCAACTCATTCTAAGCAACAGACCTTATTCAGCGTGGCCCATGCTCCATTATTCTCAATGAATGAACGCCGAATTGCGTTTCATTTTGGACAGTTTATACATTGTTGTAGTGGTACCTGTTGGCTAAATGGTATAAATGGACTGCATTAATTTCGTCTTTATCCAAAGCATTCTCACACATTTACACACCAGTGGCAGAGGCAACCATACTGCGACATCATAACAGTTATAGGGCAGTGTATTGCTCAAGGACACTTTGACTATAGCCTGGCATTAGCCAGGCTGATAACATGGATTCACTCACTGGTTCCTCCACTCTATCAGTCTGGACTTCAGCCCATAGGGAGCGAGTATGAGAAATCAGGAAATGAACGGGCCAATCAGTGACTGTGTTCCACTGTTCATATTACCTCCTGATCCACTGCTGCCCTGTATACTGTATAGTACAGTATGTCTGTCGTGAGGAAACCTCATTTGTTCAAAACTGTTACTTTTCAGGATTCAAACTCAAAAGTAGCAGATCTACAAGCTCAAAACGACGTTAAGGGCGTTAGAATATGGAGAAAGGAGGTTTCTGCCTGACATTCTAGAGACCAAATATGCAGACTGACCTGTCCACATGGAGCCAAAATGGACCCTGTGTCTAAATTTGCAACATGCCACATTGCAGCAAGTGTTGCAAGCTTGTAGATCTGCATTTTTTACTTTGAAAATAATTGTGAAATTGACCATTCATAATAAGTAATTTTACTTTAGGACTGTAATTATTATTATTATTTCAACCCTATAGGTCGCAGTTTACTATGAAACCAGCACATCCTGTCTGTCTGTCTGTCTGTCTGTCTGTCTGTCTGTCTGTCTGTCTGTCTGTCTGTCTGTCAGTCAGTCCATCCGTCCGTAACGCCTCTGTCTATAGCTGTTCTGACATCACATTGTTGACTGTCAAGACTGCTGACTATCATCATCTGGATTACATGCCCATATATGGAGATCCCTGATGTCATAATAAGCCCATATCTGGAATTCCCATATATTAAGGCCATATTTGGCGATGCCCATATATGGACGCTCCATATATGGCCAAAACAGAATTCATTTGATTTGCAAATCAAGCCTGCTGACTATCATCACCTGTATCTCTATATGAAGATCACAACACTGACCTCATCAAATCCTGGGTATCCATACGTGGAGACGACTGGATCATCACCTAGATCTCCATATATGGAGCTGGTCAACTCAATACCTCTACATCTGACCTCACAGACTTCATATATGGATATAGCTGACCTGTTCTGACATCACAGTGATGACTCGACCAGCTCAGCAGAAGGGTATACATGCCAAAGCAGCCATGTGCACGCACCCCATGTGCGCGACCTAGCCCTTTAGCTTCTCATTCTTAGGGCGTCTTACTGGTTATTATTACATCCTGTACTTTTGTTCTTTTACTATTTTGATTTCAGGACTTTTCTTAATGGAGAATTTTTATGGTGTTATTGCTAATTTTATAATTTTTTTAAATGGAAGAGTACTTCCATCACTGGTCCGTGCAGCCTTTCCATGTTGCCTAAATGGGATCGGTACACTTTGAGTAATTCTCTGAGTACACAATGAAGTGCTTGATTTGATAAGTACACCCCTCCCCCTCCCTCTTTCATTATTCACCACCCACTTCTTGGACAAATTATCATTTAAATGGTCTGGAGTAATGGTCAACTACTTGGACAAAAATCATAATAAAGTGACAAATGATTAACAATCAGTCAGAGAGAGAGATGGAAAGATGGACAACAGACAGACTTCCCTGCAGTGTATATAGTGACTGTATTGCATCTGTATACAGTAAGTGTTTGGAATGTCAGCTTCACATTTACAGTATAACTAACATGTGCACATACCTCTTCAGAGAGGTCAGAGCACTATAGATCATCCCTCAGTGCCGTGCCATGCCCCAGGTTAGCTTGGGAGGTGGTGGGCCTCAAAGTGGAGTCAGAGTATGGAATGGAATCTGCAAGCTCACGACCTGCCTTGCAAGCTTGTAGATCTGCCATAGCCCAATTATAAAATAATGTAGGTTTAAGTGGTCAATGTTGTGAATTCAGTGCAAAATTGTTGTTACATGTAAGCATCAAATAATCCCCACTCGGCCTCACGGCTTCATACACATCACAAAAAAATATTATTTCGTGAGACCTCTTGCACCCGTTGTTCCCCTTGATTTTCAAGGGGAAGGAACTTATGAAATATGAAAGGATTCTGTGTGTGCATCAACATGTTTTTACTGGGGCGTGTTTCAAGCAGACCCGAGTGAATCCCCGCTGTTACAGTATACACTATAACAAAATCTTACAGTCCTGTTGAGGAATGCATGTCCTCGCCCTGCTCTGTGGCACGCTGGGCCGCTGCGCGTGCAAGTGGCCATGCCAAGGCAAACACCTTGTAAACTGCTGACTTTGATAACAGGACGGGGGGAATCTGATTATTGTCTCTACGCACTCTGTCAAGGCAAGGCAAGGCAAGGCAAGGCAAGCCATGCCCGGGCCGGGCCGGGCGGTGTCCTAATCCCCGTGTTTTCAGAGTGTGATTGCTGTGACGACTTTGCCTCCCAAGTTGTGTGATTTGTGTAAATGAGGAGTTTATGGCGCAGCTTGGCTGGCGTTCGCAAGGCAACTGTACACACATACACACACACACACACACACACACACACACACACACACACACACACACACACACACACACAATCCTGTGTTGTTGGAGAGACCTCTGCATGCGTGCACGTCTTTTGTGGATTCAGTGTTGTTCTACAAGCCACAAGGGAATGAGGGGTGAAGCATGGGTTTTTGTGTGTTTGAGAAAGAGTGCATGTGTGCGTGTGCAGTGTGTAATGCGTGCCTGCGTACAGTGGCGTCAGTTCAGCAAAAGCTAGAGTATGGCAAAAATCGGGTTTTGTCTGTTTTTTACCCAGGTTTGTTTCTTGAGCTGGATATGGCAGCCTGGAACGGTTGTTCAAGTGCAGCTAAACCACAATTAACAATAATGCATTGCACCTGTGCAGCTGACCAAGATGGGGAGAATACAAGAATGGAGAATATAATTATAATACCTTGTTAAAGTGACCATTTTGTTAAATTTTGCATTTGTAGTTATTTGACTGTAATTTAACATCATAATAACCAGCACAGATTGACAAAGAGACATTCATGAATTTATATTTAAAAGTAACTTTTATTTCACCCCCCTGGACCCAGGGTATGGCAGCTGCATACCTCTGCCATACCCAATAATTGACACGACACCCCTGCCTGCGTACCAGGTATTACTATATTTATGATGTACAGTATCTTATATCTTAAGGAATCAACCTCTGTGGATGACCACTGTCCTGGACCCCACCAGAGACATTATGTGTTCATGGTTAACAAAGATATTTAGTGTTAAGGTTATAGGATTAGGAAAAGATTGAGGTTAAGGTCCGGGGCCAGGGGTTGAGGGCTTATGCTCGGGTGAGGCTTAGAAATGGCATAAAAGATAATAAAGTCATTTGTAATAAAATAGCCATTGTAAAACTGTACGGTACTCAAATACCTGTGTGTGTGTGTGTGTGTGTGTGTGTGTGTGTGTGTGTGTGTGTGTGTGTGTGTGTGTGTGCGTGCGTGCGTGTGACACAGGGAAGTGGATGGCGGATGCAGAAATAAATGAGCACTGTTGCCTAATTGATCTCATGATTAGGGTGGAGGTTCTGGGGAACATGAGCCCTGCTCCACATAAAGACACCATTGTTTGTACTGGGAATTATTTATTTATTTGCACGTGATAAACACACAAAGGCTTGCAGTACGAATACCAGTTTTCTTTATTTCATTCATTGGGGATCCCAAACTTTTCCATGCCCTCACATAGCCTCTAGCTACAGTATATGGCCCCCAATAATAAAGAGAATGCGATGTCGTGGCATGTTATTTCAATAGCGGCCCTCACAAAATGGCACCACCTGTCCATTGAACCCAATAGTTGGAGCCACCATGTTGTGAGTGTGTTGATCCGTCTTTATTGTGAAATTGCTTTTTTTTTTAAATAGTATTGAAAATCGTTGACAATATTGACATACACAAAATAGGGATGCCAGCTTGAAAGTGGTTGAATTGAACAAACCTTTTGAATAGAATTGAATTTGAATTGAAATTAATTATTGCACACACACACACACACACACACACACACACACGCACACGCACACGCACACGCACCCGCACGCACACAAACACACACAAAATGCCACTTAATATTCCTCTCTGCTCTACATAACAGTATGAACCTCCTCCTCAAGGACGTGTTGTTCAGTGTAAACTCCATTAATGTAGAGTTCTCTGTGAAAGGGTACGCCCCTGTTAACAATTACTCTCTGAGGTCACATTAGTTATGACTTATTTCCCATCTGCACACGATTACTGTCATTTCAAAAGGTTCTTTTCCAAAATGAGCAACATAACAAGTGCGTTCCTCAAACACCTGTGGCAAAGAAAGGCCCCGTTCCCCTCCCCCCTGTGCATCTGTGCTTGTTCAGGATGATAAAAGAATTTGAGCAATGGAAAGTGAGAGGCGATATAAATCGGAGTGCCTTTGCAGATGGTAATGTTGACTCTGGAAACCTCACAGAGCCCTGGCTCCTGCAGGCCCGGAAACAGCACTAGCACTAGGGCCATGTGGGACCTCTCAGGAAAAAGAAAAAGTTTGAGAGAGCTTTCTTTCTTTTTTTTTCACAGCCCATTGTAAGCAATCAAAGAGGCAACTAGGAGCCTGCAGGCGTGCAGTGTACAGGCACTCTCTTTCCAGAAGGCAGAGAGCAATGCTCAGTCCACTGACAGGCCGGCTAGCAGAGCAACAGGGAGACGGGACGTTTTCTCACAGCGCTACGAGACACTAGCACCACCAGTGGGGCCTCTTTAGCCCGCTCCCCTTCTCACCACCTCCTCTCTTGAGCATGACAACTCCTGGATGCTCTCTCAATCTCCTCTCTTTGCTGGCAGCGAAGACCTGCGGATGGACTCAACCACTGGCTTGAAACCCTCCAATGCGTGTACCCTCTCTGCACTCACATCAGAGCCATACCCACGGAAAGAGGCTACACATGCTCTATTGACGGAGCTACAGGTGGTTTGAGTTTGAGCTGGTTGGTGGGGTGGAAGGGATATTTTTTCTTCTCCTTGCTGTGGTGTCTTTGAGGGGCCACTATGCTGCCTATCGTTGTGGCATGTTCGCTATGTGTCCTGCTGTGCTCAACGCAGGCTCAGGATGCCACACAAACTCAGGTGCAAACTCAGAGGCAGGGGCAGGACAGCTCTGCCGCCCCGTGGAGGCAAGTGATCCAGTGGGAGAACAACGGCCGGCGGTTCAGCCTGCTGAACAGCGGAGCGGAGTACGTTCCGGCTGGAGCGCAGTCCCAGGAAAGGGCTCCCAGGGTGGTTGTGGCCGATGCTGCTCCTCGGCCCCGCTCCCCGCGCAGACCCCAGAGCGTGCGTAGACAAGCCCCCTCCAGAGGAGGCTCGGAGACCGTCCGAGGGCAGGCCAGGCACCCCTTCGGCTTCGGACAGGTGCCTGATAACTGGAGACAGACTTCAGGGGGCACAGGTGGCACAGGTGGCACAGGCCGCTTCCAATCGTCCACTGGCTCACGTTTCAGGCCCTCCACGGGCTCTTCGTCGTCGTCATCATCGACCTTCTCCTCATCTTCATACAATCCTTACCCTCAGTACCCCTTCCCTCAGCAGCCGTCCTACCCAGTGCCCTATGACCCCAGTTACATGGAGCCAGTCAGGAGCTTCGAGCCACCCTTCCAGCCTCTTGTCCCAGGGGGAGGCTATGGTGGTGGAGTTTACGGGGGTGGAGGGAGCTACGCCGGGGGTGGAGGGAGCTACCCTGGGGGTGGAGGGAGCTACGCCGGAGCTGGGTACGGAGTGGGTCCCGTGCTCCCAGGTGCCCCGACTGACTACACTGAGGATGGCTACCGTTACTACCAGCCTTATGGCTACGGGCCCAATCCTGCTGCGGTGCAGCCGCGGGCCGCCGCACCACCCGCGGCAGATGGCCTGGACCGCCGGTACACCCACAGCCTGTTCAACGAGGACTCGTCTCCTGTGGTCGCCGTCCCCGACCCCAACCAAGGCAGCCCAGTGGTTAATGTGGACAGGACAGGTCCCGTGGCTCAGACCCCGGTCAGAAGCCCTCAGTATGAGCAGTTTCCTCCTTTTGGAAGACCTCAACCCCAACCTCCCTTCTTGCAGCCCGGCAGAACCTCTCCAAACTCGGCCGTCGAGAACCCCAATGTCAACGTAGGGAGTGTGTACCGGCCAGAACAGAGAGGTATTGTAAGCCTTCTATGTCACACCTTCCCTCTTTTTGTCAACAGGTTCAAGTTCAAATTCAAGGTTTACTATCACTTCCCATCCGTGGGGGAAATAAACTAAGTTAATTTACTCAAGTACTGTACTAAATACAAGTTACATTTTACACTTTTTTATGTACTTTATAGACCTACTTCTACTTCACTACATCTCAGAGGTAAATACTGTACTTTTTACTCAATCATTTGCTTTATTTACTGTTACATAAGCGATCTATTGTACGTGTACAAGCTCACAACAAGCTTGTAGATTTGCTATTTTCTAACAAGTTTGACTTTGAATACAGGATGTTTACTTGCAACAGAGACATTTTATATTATGCTATTGATATTTTTACTTAGTAAAAAATCTGAGTACTTCTTCCACCACTGTATCCTATTAGGTTCTGACCCCTCATCAATGCAGTACGATAATTAATGTAAACTAAGCAAAGTAAGTTGCAGGTTATTTGACCGAATCACTTCATATCATTAGAAACAGAAGCAACACGCAGTGAGCAATTGAAAAGTTATCTATGTTTTTGGTGTTTAAGAAACTTTGTGAAGCAGCACTTCAGAGAGAGAGAGAGAGAGTTAAATGAGTCGCAAAGGGAGCCATTACATAGTGTAGAGCCTCATCCAAGCATCCGTTTCTGCCTTTTAAGATAGGAAAAGCAAACAATATAAAGTAAAACTCCCCTGCCATTTCTGTGTGTTGTCTTATACAGCAGTGGACATAATGGTTTGAATCTGAGAAACTTGGAACCCCCAGGGTCCGGAAAGCTCGCCACCTGACTTCTTAAACTATCCCACTTATTCTGGAAAACAATCTAGGTTTCTCTTTATTCCAGTCAGATGTTTTCTCCCTTGATCTCCGCCAGACTGAATGAAATACCCGTAACCACATGAACCCCAGTGTGCCTGCATATCCTGGGCATGTCAGAATAGCTCAACATTCTTTGAAATTAGCCAAACATTTGGCGAAAATAGATGATATACGAGCTCAAAGTGCATCACAGCGTGATGAGTTGTAAGCTTGTAGATCGGCTATTTTCAACAAAGAGATTTGGTATGCGGGGGCAGTTCGGGAGATGAGGGGGCTAAGTCATAGACTGTAAAAAAAAATATGGACGGTGCGAAGCCATTGGTTTCTATGCGGCGAAAATGACGCTTTTTTGTCCCTTGTATGGGTGTCGCCATCATTGTTTGAATGGTACCCCAGGAATCATAAGGAATGCTATTGGCTGCCAACGGTCACGTGCAACCGCAGGGATACATGGGAGAATGTGGTCGGAGCCTCCCGAAATACAGCACACGAAGAAGAACACAGCCGACTGGTATCAGTTTAGTTGGCCACGCCCCCTGCAACTTTATCATCAATTTTAACATAAATGGGACCATATTTGCACAAAACGCATATCATGGTAATTGAAAGGCAGTTTTTCACTAGCGACAGGAACCGTAAAGTATTTATGAAGATGTTTATTAAGGTTAGAAAATCAAAGAGGAAAATGAATGGGGTCCAGTGGAGAACAAATCTTTTTGGTACCTCGCGGGAGGAAAACAGCACAACTAGCAGCCAATCATGGGATCTTTCTCTTCCGGGAAAGCTTCATGACTATTCCAGCCAACAACACCCCTGGGCTAAGTACACAGACCCCAGGGAGACCCCGGTCAACAAAGTATATAGGTCAAAGGTCTTCCACAGGGGGTCCGGGAACCCTAGGGGGTCCTCAGAGTTACTACAGGGGGTCCTCCAAATCTTTGTGACTTTTTTATATTAAGCATTTTTAGACTAGCGTCCATATTCGGAGAACTTTAGCCAAAAATAGCAGATCTACAAGCTCACAACGCCTCGCAGTAGATCGGCTATTTTTGGCTAAGAGGTTTGGTGTAGAGGAGAAAAAGAGCAGACTAAGTAGAGTGAAATGTCAAGTTTATTGACAGTTCAGTTAAATATCTGAAAACACAAATTGACATGAATCCAAAATACACTGATGAATGATTGTGCCGTCAAACGATGAAACTACAGTATATGGTATCTATGGGTTGTGAGGGTCCCTGCTTCATCTCTCTCTCGACTAAGGGGTCCTTGGCCTGAGAACGTTGAAGACCCATGATATAGGGGTCCAAGTGATTTAGTAACCAGAGCAGTAGATTCTCCCGAGGCTCTGCCTCGTTTTCGATTTACAAACAAAAGCAAATGCTCGACTCGAAGGTTCATCCTTTCCCCATTCACACAATTATTGAAACCAGGTGTTGCGAAAGCCCTGCCAAAGTACGGAGAGCACACACAGGACCCCTCTGTATGTGTGTGAGTGTGTGTTTTTCGGCGTGGGGAAGTGCTATGCTACAAAGAAACAGATTGGTTCATGGGGAGGAGGCCTGAATGGTGTTGTAGAGTCTGGTATAAGGGTGGTGACCTCACAGGGGGATTGATGGCTGAGTGAGGGGAGGGGATGGCGACCTGGCGGCTGCTCGAAGCCCCATAGGCTATGAAGACAAGGTAGAGGTGTGTGTGTGTGTGTGTGTGTGTGTGTGTGTGTGTGTGTGTGTGTGTGTGTGTGTGTGTGTGTGTGTGTGCATGTGCGCGTGTGTGTGCGTGTGCACGCACTTGTGTGTGTGTGTGTGTCTGTGCGTGTGTGTGCGTGCCGTACCACTCCCTCAGAAGGAGGAGGGGGAGGATGGAAAGTCCCTGTAACACATGGGGTCCATTGCCTCAGAAATATTAGTAAGAACTCACAGGGGAGAGAGAGAGAGAGAGAGAGAGAGAGAGAGAGAGAGAGACGGCTGGGGGTGTGCACCCCAGCCACAAAAAACAGCAATGTTTTGCAACACAAAAGACACACTGTGTCTTTGAATCCATGAGAAATATTTGTTTTGATATAGGCAGTCACTGGGCAGTGGTGGCACGCACACCTAAACTGGAAAGGAACTTAATGTTGTAGATCTGCAGGAAAATATACATAGAGCATGCGGTATATACTGTATATTTAGCTCCAGGCATACAGTATTAGAATGATGCAATGCTGAGCATGTGAGAGTTTCCTGTGCTGGCTGCTGCCTCAAGTCAGAGAAACTGATGACCTCAGAGAGGATTCTCACAGTCTTCCAGGCACATATTGCACAATTCTTTAAAAATAGTTTTAATGGTTTCTTCTACATTTGTTGCTCTTAAACATTTTCATGTCAAGAACCCCCAAAATGATATGGATTTGGCCGCAAACCCCCATCTGAAAAGATTTTGTGCCAGAGACCCCCATATAAGATTTCTGTTTCAAGAATATTCCAAATGGTTCATATATTTTCAAGATTTTTTCAAAGGACCCCTGGTGCACCCCGGACCCCACTTCGAGAACTACCATTCGACAGTACATCATCTCACTTAACCTTCCTCCCCATTCAGTATATCCCAGATAGGACATCTTGAAAGACAATGAGTTTGAATTTGTGTTCTCAGTTATGTCACTAAAAAAGTCAAACAATAGGGGCACCCGCTGGCCTACAGGTCCAGGCGCATTCCACATAGGCATTGTCACATAGGCATTGATGCCTGACGACGTCACCGGGTCGATTCCCGATCAAGACGACCTTTGCCGCATGTCACTCCCCATCTCTCCCCCCATTTCCCGTCAGTCTACTGTCCTATCAAATAAAGGCACAAAAGCCCAACAAACAAATCTTTAAAAAGACAAACAATAGCCAAAATATCTGACTAATTGATTATGACTTAGTGAAACAATATCTATTTCAAAATCAATTTCACTGACCTCTGGGACAAAATGCATATCAGATATAAAATGTTAATACAACAGACTTCCTCCCCATGTGACCAGCTGTATTGTACACTCTCCAATGTGCTGTGTCTCATCACCAACACTCATTAGCTCCTCCAAGGCTGGTAGTCTTTTCTTCTCCTGCAGTGGAGGATGCCAGCATTCTGTGCAGATACCTTCACACTCTCACAAAACATTTAATAAGTTGTGATAGAAGCACAGCCAATGGGAGCTGTTGAATAGCTGCAACAGCAGAGATCTTTATTGCCTCGCCTCTTGCCAAGGAATTCCATTGGAATCGTTACTGTGTTGCGATAAAACTTTGTGAATTTCAAGGCTAAAAGATTACTTAAGATGAACCCAAACGGAAGAGAGTGCTGTAACTTTGCCACTGATGTAAAAAAAAAATAAAAGAAAGGAGGCTGGATCGCACAACACATAATGTGATAAGACTCATTCATTATATACACCATATAAAACACTTTCCTGTCCAATTTGGCAACAGTCTAGTACCTAGCACCTCAAACACAAGCCAACAGCCACCCGCTACATATTCAAACATCTAAATAAATCCATCACACCTAACCCTGTGTGGGTGGGCTAAGTATTGTTTTGAGTTCCTCTCAAGCTAATTGTATTTAGCGGTAAAAATGTATAGTGGGGATGGAATTTCAATTTGAACCACTTAAGCCCTATATATCTTGTTGTATGATGCAGATTTGGAGTTTGGAGATTTGACATTTTGGGGAAATTCTTGGTATTTGGAATAGTTTGAACACAACTTTTTTTTGGCAAAACCAATATATATTTTCAAATCGGAATCTGTGGCCAAATACATATCAATTTGGAAAATAAAATGTTTCATAACCGCAGATTTAGGCCAGTCTTGAGTTAGAATGACAGGCCTAACTGCAGATGCATGGCCCCCAGCCAGCACCCCTCCCCATTCACTCTCCATCACTCCCCAAACCACCGCTGAGGCAATCATTTTATACAGCCATTCATGACAGAACAAAACCACAGACATTCTGCACACCAGAAACAGAACAACATGGGACACTTGCAGCCTGGTTGGAGCTCATGGGAGTTCTGAAGAACCACAGCATAATGCTGGAGCGTAGGGTTTAGTCGAATACATTACCAATATACTAGTGTTACATCGTCGCTCAGTTGCCTAGTGGTTAAAGTGTCCGTCCTGAGACTGGGAGGTAGATGTTCAAATCCTGTCCGAGTCATACCAAAGACTATTATACACTGAGGACCTGATTCAGCATCAAGGGCTGGATTGGAGTCCATGCAGCATACTGTACTAGCGTGATGCCCAGGGGATGTACTTGTGCATCATGCTACCTCACACTACAGAAGCAGGAGAACGGCTCCTGACCTGTCGGGCCACATGGCTCAGCAAGGCTAATTACTTGCGTTCAAGCTCACAACATGTCACGAGCGCTGTGAGCTTGCAGATTGTACATTTTTGCCACTTTTTTGTGACACTGTGGCAAGTGGCGAAGTAGGGAATTTGTAAAAAAAAAAAAGGAAAAAAAGGTAAATTTGAAAGATGGAGATACAAGGAACAGCAACGATGTATACACATTACAGCAATTCATCATGTCTACGGGTGCTTCTTCCTGGGGCCGGCAGTGGTGAGCGATAGTGAAGCAGCCTATGCAGCTTACTGATAAGCCAACCTTGGAAGGAGCCATAATGGCTTAAAATGTAATTTAGCTATGACTCCAAGCCGCAACACTGGCTTGACACAACACATTCTGAGGCTGGGTTGTAGGGTCTCTGATCCTATTAATAGCTCGCACAATTTCTGTTTTGACTTATAGACAAGGAAGTTGGAAAATAAGGTTTGTGTATTATATCTAATAAAGAACAGATTCAAAATAATGACATTCCTTTTGGGCGGATTGGTGGTGATCTGTGATCTGCCATAATTTATTATGTTACCACAGTCTGGATCTTTTCTGGCCTGGTTCGGGCTTCCGAGACTTGCTCAAAGGCAGGTTGACAGTAGTTGTTGAACATTTGCAATTAATATATACTAGTAAGACGCCCTAAGAGGGAGAAGCGACCTCGCCCTGAAGGGCACATGGGCACCTGGGCGAGCGCTGGCACTTTGGCATGGGATCAACATTGACCAAAAAAATACACAGACCAGGTTGGTTGTTTAAGTTGGACAAAAAGTGTCCATATTTTCCCAAATATGGAGATGACTGACGTCTGACATCATAGATGTTTGACGTCATAGACCACATGCTGTAGATCTGCAATTTTCTTTGAATTTCTGTTCCCCTGTTAGGACATGCCCCAAAGTGGGATGCTAGGGTTTAAGTGATTACAAGTGCCCCAAAGAATCATCCAAGATGCATGATTCTTTGGGGCTCACTGAGCTGAGCTTGTGGGTTGCTTTAAAATTGTAAAGGGGCCACTCTTACTCAGGGACGGATCCCAAGTTCATTTGTTGTACTTAAGTAAAAGTACAGTAGCGAAGTAGTGTCAAAGTCTGTCATAGAATGTTGAGACCCTCCAAACTATTGTAATACGAACATGTGTGTGTGTGTGTGTGTGTGTGTGTGTGTGTGTGTGTGTGTGTGTGTGTGTGTGTGTGTGTGTGTGTGTGTGTGTGTGTGTGTGCGCGTGCGCGCGTGCGCGTGTGTGTGTTACTGCACTGTAGGAAGAGGATATTCTTCTCCTCGTCTCTCCTCTCACTCAGAAGAGGAGTTGTTTATGCCTCTAGTCATTTTAATTGGTTCGAGCTCGTTTCGTTATGACAGACGACGCCACATACTGTAACGAGGACATTTCCGAATACGCCAGTTTGCTTGCTCGCTGGCTATCAAGAAAGAACTGGTGCCCAAGGGCCTTGGGCAACTATAAAGACCAACCGAACAAAATATTTAGTCTTCCTTAATGTGAGCCAGGGCCCTTTTCTCAGCTTTAATCTTTGTCTTTTATGTGATTCCAGTTTTCAAAAAGTTCATCTTCCGTTACACCAAAGAGGCATAGCCTATAGCTACTTTTGCTGTTTTTGAATTAGAATCCTGAAAATTATTTCTAGTAGTTTTGGACATAACAAGGTTACCATCTGACAGAGACGATATTTCACTTAATGCCCTACATACAAGAGTACCGCACAAATGTAGTGAACATAGCGTAGCTCTTTGTGAGATCTACAAGATTTTTTAGATAGGCTATTTTCACTACTTTTTTCCAGTTGCTGTCCCAGGCACCCCTCGGCTGACCAGGGAGGCATTATAGAGACCAGGATTACTGCATGTTTTTTTTATGAGGGGACCTACCTAGGGGACACAGGGTGAACATAGAGCAAAGTCGATAACTCCACACAGAAAGGTCCCTTCGCCAACCCCACCTATGGTGTGGGCATTGATGACGTGGAGAAGAGAACACACCCTCAGCACCCACAGCGTCCTCGACAGGTATTGAACCCCGGACCTTCTAGCTGTGAGGCAATAAATAGCACGACCGACTGTGCCACCGTGCTCCTATTTTCACTACTTTTTAAAATATTTTGTACATATAATAATACGAAAGGAACCGTTTTGGACATACAAGGATTCCACCCGACAGCAACAATAAGTAGCCTAGTACAGTACGTCTCTTGCACATCTGATTAACCCTTAACTTTTTCTCTGCCATTTTAAACATAGCTGTAGTAAGCAGCTGCCAAATTGTCCTTACCTTTTAACGTGGGCACGCGCACGCATCGTGCACAATCTGTGCGCGACTCATCTAGTAGACGTGTAGACTCGGTGACAAGCTTTCGAATACAAAAAACCCCATTGAAAAAGACATATCCGTTGCCACGCTGTATCTCTGCTTATCAGCCAGTGTTTACATGAAAAAGCATTGAAAAAAGCCAACTGTGCGCTATGGTAACACGTGGACACGTTCGCGCACAAAACGCACGATATGTGCGGGGATCATAATCCAGGCGTGTAGAGACTGGATCAAAGTTTCCAAACGCAAAGATCCGATTGAAAAACGAGCGTTCCATCGCCCAGTAGCTTCCACTTCTGTTACACAGTAAACCAATGGAGGCGGGACTATGGCCCAGGCTCAGACTGGATACGGAAAGCTGGATCCGGTCCAGACCGGAAATGACCGGATACAGTTAGGGGGGCGGGCCTAAAGAGCCAGAATCAGCGAAAATCTGCGCTAATACTTTTAATCCTTTCATAATGATTAAAGCTAATTAAACTTTGCGGGCTCTACGGGCATGGCAGCGCGGTACAGCGGGAAATCGACGGGCTCTACGGGGATCGCGAGGTATGAGTTAAGTGCTGTTCGGGTCATTTTGACCCGTTTTACATTTTCATTTGGAAAAAAAAGGTAGAAGTTTACATTTTTTCCACCTGAAACTCACTGGCCTTAAAGATTCTTCTGAGATGAACATGTAAAAAAATATATTTTTACACTACACCCATGCTACACCCCCCTCATATTTTTTGAACCTTTAGTGCTGTTCGGGTCATTTTGACCCGGAAGCACAAATGCACAGAAATACACAGTATTATGCCAAAACACAGACACACAGTCACCCCCACTTCTAACACCCCCCTTCCGAAGCCCCATTCTGAACCCTCCCCCCCTCTCCCCCACCCCACCCCCCCCCCTCCCCACACCTAACCCCCCCCCTCCCCTGATGCACAGAAATACTTCTTGCTCAGCTCTCACTGAAGGCGGTCGCACTCTCTCTAGCTCTCTTATCTCTCCCTCCCTCGTGTGTCTACTAGCGAGGCAGATAAAGTGCATATTACAGGTGAATCGTTCACTTGCGGATACAAGCACCAAAATTGGCACACATACTCCTTAGGCATTGCTCTTTTCAGAAAACCATCTGGCCAAAAAAAAAATCAAGATGGCGGCCAATTTTCATGATGGCCGCCATTGAATATACAGTAATCTTGCATTCCGCAATAAAATCCCATAGACTTGTCCTATTTGAATAATTTTGGTGTCAAATCATACATTTATCACTATGTAGAATCCAAATTTGGACCCATGGACTTACTCAATGACTTCCTTGTACCATATATCAGTCCCGGAATCTTAATATTCTGCTAATAGTGTGGTGCGATGCGTCCAAAAAAACAGCTCCCGTAGGATTTTTTTGCTAAAATTGATCTTTTTGCAGATCCTGGTTCTATAGAGTCCAAACTATGAGAAAATGATGGGTGTCAACTTTTCCGGATCCCCACCCCCTTTCTGGGGGTCATCTAGTTTGGGACCTGCCAGAACAGTACGCCAGCCAGTTAATGTCCAATTTTCTTAATATTAGGGTTGTTTTGTAGGTTTTAAAACATTCTGAGTTCATTTATTACACTTTTGAAGCAGCCAGAATAAGCTTTCTGACTTTTGGTTGGGGTCTTTCCTCACCTGGGACCCCCCAGATGGACCCCTGAGCCTTTCTCAGTACTCGCTCTGCTCCTGCTCCAGAACAATGTCATATTAGATCATAATTGAAGCATAAACTTTTTTTCTGAAAACAAAAAAAAAGTAGTAACAAATACCAGGGGTCTTCCACAGGGGCTTCGGGACCCCTGGGGGTCCTCGGAGTTACTACCTAGTGTGATAAGAAGTGTACTTCTAAGGATTTCTTCGCTAAAATGTATTTTTTTTTACTGCTTTGGCTTTTATAGGGACCAAACTGTCAGAAAATGATGGGTGTCAGATTTTCCTGACCCCAGCCCCCTTTCTGGGGGGTCATCTATTTTAGGACCTCGCAGAACAGTATGTCAGCCAGTTAATGTCCAATTTTCATAATATTAGAGTTGTTTTGAAGGTTTTAAAACATTCTAAGTTCAAATATTGCACTTTTGAAGCTGCCAGAATAACCTTTATGACTTTTGGTGGGGGTCTCTCCTCACCTGGGACCCCCGGAATGACCCCTGAGCCTATCTCAGTACAGTCCTTGCTCTGCTCCTGCTCCAGAACAGTGTCAAATTAGATCATAATTGAAGCATAAAAGCTTTTGTACCTGTACCTGGGCTCTGTAGCTAATACCAGGGGTCTTCCACAGGGTCCGGGACCCCCAGGTGTCCTCAGCGTTACTACAGGGGGCCATCCAAACGGCTGTTTCAGTTTTGGCCCTATTCTTGCAAGAATAATATTAGAAACTGTTAGTTTTATGTATCCTGGGTTTATGTAGTGTACTTGATGGTTTATTAGTATTCTCAGTATTATTTACTAGTTAGATGCCTCAGGGTGCCAATTCTTTGCCATCTGGCCAGTGATGTATCGGACCTGTTACCCATATATGGAGACCCCCTGGTACCCATATATGGAGATCCATGTACTGTATATGGAGATATGCTGTGAGAGCCCAAACATGCTTACTCAGTTATTTGTTATGTGAAAGTACTATGATGTCCATGACAACTGACAACATACCCTTTTATGCCCATACATGGAGATCCCTGTCTGTAGAACCAGTCACACAGATATGGGCTGTCTTGGCCATCTGTCTTGGCCATATATGGATTCTGTTAGTGTGGTATGTGGCCAATGTGGCCTCCATATATGGGCATTCCCATATGAAGTCCTGTTAGATATGGGCTTAATATTGAAGACATCAGGGAACTCCATATATGGACCTTGTCATACATCTTGAATCTATGACCTCAGCATCAAAGGCTGGATTGGGGTATGTCCCTGTGACAAACTATTATCATGTCCACTAGGGGTACTTAATGTACATCAAGCAGCCTCACAGAAACAGGACATAGACTCCTGCCCTATGAGCCTCAGGGCTGGGCAGTGGGTTGCCTTTGGCCAAAGACAGAACTTAAAGTGGATTCTGTTCATGACCTGTGTTGCACTCTTGCAGAAAAGAGCAAAGGGATGCTCTTCTTCCATGCCTTCACTGGCTGCGATGTTGTTTCAGCATTCCGCGGAAAGGGGAAGAAGTCTGCGTGGCAAACCTGGAATGTTTGTGATGAGGCTTCCGGTGTCTTCAGCAAACTCAGCCATTACCCACCTGTAGTGAAGGATGAAGACCTGAAAACCTTGGAGAAGTTTGTGGTCATGATGTACGACCGATCCAGCACAGCTGAAGGTGTCAATGATGCGAGGTTGGACTTGTTTGCTCGGAAGCAGAGGCCATACGAAGCCATTCCTCCAACGCAAGTAGCACTGAAGCAACATGTGAAGCGCGCTTCCTATCAAGCGGCCTGCATCTGGAGTCAGTCAACAGTATGTCAACCAGAAATGCAGACTCCTGACAACTGGGGCTGGACCAAGAAAGGAGATCTGTGGCAGATTGATTGGACTGAGCTCCCACCCATTGCAGAGAGTTGCCAGCAGCTGACCAAGTGTGGATGCAAGTTGGAATGCTGCAGTCGATGCAAATGCTACCGCTTTGGTCTGACCTGCACGGCACTGTGCAGCTGCAGGTGCGAGGTTTAGAAGCGTTGTAGTCTAGGCCTACTATACTATTGTACTATACTGCCTAGGCCCTAGATAAAAAAAAAAAGAAAAGACAAAAAATAAAAACGACCTCCTGCCTCGACGGGATCATCACCTTATCGTGGTGAGGCAGTTTGCGTGTCTCCATGACCCCCAGAGCTATGTCGGCAGGAGTCTTGTACTCCTGTACTCCTGGCAGGGTTACCCAAGTCGAAAAGGTCGAAGAATAGAGACTAGACAAAGAGTGATCCCACGGCGCTATTATATCTACCAGGCATTTTAGCCGCGTCAGCCGCTGTGCATTGAAATCCGCTCTGTTGAGTTACTACATTACTACATTACCCCCCCCCCCCCCATACACACACACACACATACACACTATAAACCTCTAACAATACTAAGATATACACTACCACCCATTTTACCCGAGTCAGACATAACACAAACCTCTAATTTAGCAGAATATTAGGATTCCGGGACTGATATATGGTACAAGGAAGCCAGTGAGTAAGTCCATGGGTCCAAATTTGGATTCTACATAGTGAAAAACGTATGATTTGACACCAAGATCATTCAAATAGGACAGGTCTATGGTATTTTATTGCGGAATGCAAGATTACTGTATATTCAATGGCGGCCATCTTGAAAAATGGCCGCCATCTTGAAATTTGATTTGGCCAGATGGTTTTATGAAAAGAGCAATCCCTAAGGAGTATGTGTGCCAATTTTGGTGCTTGTATCCGCAAGTGAACGATTATTTCTGTTATCTGCCCGGCTATACCCGCTGCTTACGGAGAGTTTCCCCTTCTCATTGTCTTCGAAACGGAGCGTATCTGAACACTGTCTCTACTCTCGTAGCTATTTGGACCTATTTGGAAGCAAACATGGATCTGGTGAGCTATGCACTGAATGCCATGGATACTATCTTTTCAACACGAAAATCTGGTTCGGAGGAATCCAGTTGTCCCGACGGAACCTACCCAGCTGGATACGTGATGGACTACCGGCAACGGTGGAATATGATGTGCCTTACGGTTCTTTCCGTTGAGGATGTGGAAGATCTTTATCTTTTTACTCTTGTGATAACAGGGTTTCTGCTGATTGGCATGGGCTTTGCCTTGGTTTATCGAAAAATCTGCAAGATGGGAGGACCCACAGGAGCCCCAAAACTGCCCGTCATGATATTGGAACTGCACAAAGTTGCTTGTGCCCAGACTGTTGCGTTTAACGAACTCAAACGCAATGTCAACATCTTGCTGGAGCAAAACAACGCTATGCAAAGAGGGCCAAAATATGGACAATAGAGGAGTATACTCTAACTCTCTGTATCCCTCGCCCGAATTATTACGACCGGACTGGCACGACCTTGGAATACCGCACTCCTCCTGTGAGATGGGAACTGTGTTGTGTGCGCTCGCCCCCCAACCCCCCCCCCTAAAGGAAGTCAATGTGAAGGGAAGCCTTTCCCACCCTCACCCAATTAATGTCTGCTCCCACACGAACATCTGGTGTTTTGACTTTCGAGCTGGTGCTGGGCCAAGGACGTCTACATAGTATCGCATTGTCACCAGCGAAAAGGACATTCTGACCTAGCTACTATCTGGAAGCTTACAACCGGTCTAACGCACACACGAACACAATCGCAGACTTACACGCACACACACATCCATTCACCTGCCTTCACCCCCCCCACCCCCCCCCCCTTCCCAATGTTCGTAAGGGCTTATTTTTTCTTTCTCCCGGGCAGTTCCAGGAGGAACTGCCCGGAAGCAATGTTTTTTTTTAACGGCCCAAGCAACCCAACACCATCCAATGCAAAGCTTGCACCTCCCAAATCTTTTTCTTTTTCTTTTTCAGCAAGAAAGGGCTATAGCAGCGCCGTGGTACTGTATGTACTGTATGGCAGCAGCGTGCTCCCTTAAATGCACAAATACATTTCGTTGTACTGTGAATGTACTTGTATGTGTACTGTTCTTTGAAAATGAGTTGATCGTTGACAAATGAAACTGTGCCTGTGTACCTGTACTGTATTGTTACAATGACAAATAAACTCTAATCTAATCTAATCTAATCTAAAATACAAGGAATCATGTACAAACACAGATACACAATCACCCCCTTCCCCCTTCTACCCCTTCCCCCTCCAACCCCCCTCACCTTACCCTTAACCCCTCCCCACCAAACCCCCCAACCCAAAAGTATGTAGGAGGCTATAACTTTGGCGTCAGTACTATGGTGTCAGGCATCTCCATATTTAGGTAGAAATGCAAGACAGACAGACAGACAGACAGACAGACAGACAGACAGACAGACAGACAGACATTCCATAGATAAATAGATTTTCAAGCAGACATTTGCAAGCAGCGCATCACTGTTGACTTGCTGTCATATTTGTATGCTTTATTGTAGTTTCAGATTCTTTAAAGTGCATTTTAGCTACCTTGCGGTACATGCTATGTTAATTTCTGCTTGTGTTTATTCATATTTATATTATGAAAATGCTGAATAAGGACAGATTAAAAAAGCATGCACATCCCAATGTCCAATGAAGTCGCTGACTCAAGAAATACCTTGAAGATTAGAGCAGAGCAGAGCAGACACATCAATAGCTGCCATTAAGAGGATTTTATTTAATGCAATGATGTGACATTTGCAGCAACAAGCTCTTCCTCAGACTTCACGGATGAAGAGCGTGTTGCTCAAAGCGCCACTTTATGGCATTGAATAAAATCTTCTTAATGGGAGCTATTTGATGTGCCGATCTTTCTGTTGTAATCTACATAATGAAAATGCTAAATACCATCATGATAATATGATAACTGTGAGTGAAGGGTACTGGTAGCCAAGTGGTTAAGGCGCATATCACATAGGCTTAGATGCCCGACAGGCTAGAATATACCAGTTTTGATTACCGAGCCTGGCAGTTTCAACAATATTGTTGCTGTCGGGCAGAAATTATGTTTCCATGTTTAGAATGATGTTTTTGTCAAATTAATGCCCTACCTCATCATACAAGGGTCACACAAAAGTAGTGAAAATATCCGACAAGCTCACAATGCCTCGCATCTGTGAGTTTGTATTGACGTATTTTGAAAAATGTTTTTAAAATAAATAAAAAAGGAACAGTTTTAGACGAGAGCACCGATATGAAAGAACAGATAACCACAACAATGATAACACCAGAATAATCATTTCGAAGACTTAAAGGGCCTACACCATGCTTTTAAAACTATATTTTTTGTATAAATATATGCTCAAAATTGAGTCTTAGACAGGTTTTAACCCTCAAAAAACACTCTGACCATTCTTTTTGTTTGTTCTAGCTCTACTATAATGAGGCTCTCCAGCTGCAATACCAAAACGGCCTCTGTTTGCTCAGGGGCGCATCTAGTGGGGTTTTTCCAGAAAAAAAAGAAGTTTTTTGAAAAAAAAAAAGTTTTTTGAAAAAAAAAGTTTTTTGAAAAAAAAAATGTTTTTTTAAAAAAAAAAAGTTTTTTGAAAAAAAAAAAGTTTTTTGAAAAAAAAGTTTTTGAAAAAAAATAGTTTTTTGAAAAAAAAAAATTTTTTTGAAAAAAAAAATGTTTTGCCCAAAACCAGAGAAAGACACAACGGTCAGAAATAGGACTTTGTGAGGATAGAAGGTGCCAGTGGGACCCCAAAAAAAGGTTTTAAAATAGAAAAAGTGAAAATTCATGGTGTAGGTCCTTTAAGTAAAAATAATATAAGGGAGAGGAAAGAAGAATGATGTAAGGTTTATATCAAGGAATATGCTGGCAGCTACAAAAAGATACAAAGCGGCAAGTCTGTCACAGAGTCTTTCTCCATTGAAGTGTCTATCAACACGTTTGTTGTCAAGCATGCGTCAGGAAGCGAGAAAAATATAAAGGCTGGTGTTAAAAACAACGATTAGAATTGGGTTTCCCCCATATTACAAGCAGGAATTGTGTGAAAAGAGAAAGTGAGTGGAAATGGTTAAACAACCTGCTACATTTTGTAGCTTTGTAGCTGCAGTCGAATTCAGCTCAACTTGGATTGTTTGTAGCTTTGTAGATTTTATAGCAGCTACAAACATCGAACGTCACTTTGTACTGTATCTTCCTGTCGCTGGCATCCTTTGAAAATGAATGGTAGCCTGCAGTGGTGGAAAGTAACTAAGTACATTATATTTGAAAACTTGCTAGTTACTTAAAGGAGCTATAGTCAACTTTTTCTTGAAAAACGGATGCTAAAATAAAAATAATGTTTCGAAAATATTTTATAAAAAAATAAGCTTCATATATGTGTCTATTCAAAAATGACCACAAAAAGCGTACACTAATGATAAAATAATCATTTTGGCCATTGTCTGACCGACACTTTGTTGACATTCTAGTCTATAGACTAGGATGTAAACAAAGTGTCGGCCCTACAATGAAAAAGTTGACTATAGCTCCTTTAAGTTTCTATTCTTATTACAAAACATACATTGCCCACTTCAGCCCTATACACTTAGGCCATTTGAAAATAGGGGTGGCAGTGGCTCAGGGGTATAGAGAAACCATCATTAGAACAGCGTCATTAGAGGGTTCCCGAAAGGTTCCCAGTTCGATCCCGGGTTCCCCCAGAGTTAGTGCGAAGAGTCCTTGGAGCAAGAATCTGGACCCCTAGTTGCTCCCAGTGAGCAGGTTGGTGCCTTGCATGGTTTCCTGCGCCATCGGTGTACCGTGTATGAATGTGTGTGTGAATGTAATGCACAATCTCTGTAAGTTGTATTTTCATAAAATATTGTTAAAATGGTTGTGATGCTATATTAACACATTTTCTGGCCCCCCTGTCAAACCAATGCCTTTTAGAAGGGGTCTTCAACGTTTTCAGGCCAAGAACCCCTTAACTGAGAGAGAGATGAAGCAGGGACCCCCTTTACATATTGTATAAATGCGTTATGCAGATTTTCATCGACTTGCTTGACGGCGCTGTCATCAGTCTTGGATTTGTGTTAATGTTTGACACTAGCCACTTCAATTGTCGATATGTAGTAAACATGACTATTCACTCTGTACTTGGTCTGCTCTTTTTGATCTCTACACCAAACCTCTTTGCTGAAAATAGCTTGTAGATCTGCTATTTCTGGCTAAAGTTCTCCTCAGTATAGGGATGCGAGGGTTCAAAGTTTTTAATTGAAAATAATTATCCTATCACACAAGGATTTGGTGGCCCCCCTGTAGTAACTCTGAGGACCCCCTAGGGGTCCCACACCCCCTGGCTTATTACAGTATGTGTACCTGACAAAGGATGTGTGCATGTGGCCGACAGCAAGGGGGAAAAGCCTCATTTGAACCCTTGGCTGCAGAGCAAAGACTCACCTGGGCATCAAACTGCCACAGAAACGGCTGATAGGAAACGTACCAATCCGCTTTCCACTAAGAGCTTTCCTGTTGTTGCCAACAGAGAAGGAAATGAATGCAGAACCAAGCTCTTCCTCTGCATGTGCTCTGTGTGGTTCTGGGATGTATCAACACCAAAGTCCAAGATACAATATTTATCAAGATATTTTAAATAAAGAAATAGTCCAAATTGTGCTATAAATAAATAAAATAAAATCATATGTTGTGATTAAATGAGATACACTCTGCCTTGAGAGCTTCCAGCTTTGTTTGACTAAAGCTAAGTTAACTCCTAAGCTAAATGGCAAGGCTATGTTCATTAGGCAACAGCAAACGGATTAAGACGTTTAAATAACAAAGCAATCAGCGAGAAAGTCATAATCATTGTTTTGCCCTGAATAACTAGTCTAGATGCCGTTACAGGAATAACACTGAGACATTTATTTTGTTATTGCAATATCATGATATCACAATAACAACAATAATGTTACATCCCTAGTTCTTACAGTGTAATTGAGCAGAATTGAGGGATTTCGTTTTCGTTTTGCACTTTTTTAGTTTTTAAGCCTCCAGACTTCACAGGTCAGATGGCTTGACTTTCAGTTCACTGGAACAAGATCACGTTAAATCTCATCTGGCCTAGGCCAGCTGAGCAGGGGAAGACGATAAGCTCTCCCAGAGACCCTCGCTGGCATGCCCTTTACTGGAAATGGGACAGACATTAGCTCTGACATCCCTGGCCCGCTTTTTGATTCCTCTGTTTTTCTGACAGTCTTGGTCACTGGCCCACTTTCAAAACAGCAGGGGTGTGAGATCATTGTTGTTTTACACGCATTGGCACGCATGTCTGTCTCCCTCTCTCTTGCCTTTTTTTTAATTCTTCCTAAAAAGTATTGCTGTTGCCTGCTCTCTCTCTCTCTCTCTCTCTCTCTCTCTCTCTCTATTTCTAGCACTCATTCCTTCTCTCTTATCTCTCCCCTTCCCCATTCTCTCATGCTTTATCTCTATCATTCGCTCGCAGTGCCTCTTAAAAAAAAAAAAAAAAAAAACGATTTGCAGATTGCAGCAACTGAAAGGAGTTCATGGCTTGCGGTTCAGATGTTTCTAGGTTTAGATGAGAACGCCTGCAGCTAGGAGTATAGCCTAGTCAACCTACATTCAGTATGCTAGAGCTTCAGCGGGAGTGAGGGCTTTATATTAAGATTAGTGTCACAGCACATCACATCATACTGTATGAGCTAGACTTCCAATGAGTCGTGTGAACTACCTCTCTGTGAATTAAATGTTTGGTAGAAGGCTGAACGCTAAAGAACGGTGGATATTGGCTACCTGGGTTATTGTGACTGTATAGGTCGCAGTTACTAACCTGCAGCTCAAGTGCGTCAGTCAGTCACGCCGTTCTTGTCCCTTTTATGCCCAAATATGGAGATCCCTGATGTCCTCAATATTAAGCCCTTGTCACGCTCAATATATTGCCGAACCTTGTCCCTTTTATGCCTGGGTTATGTAGATCCCTGATGTCATCAATATTAAGCCCATATCTGGGAATGCCCGTACAGTATGTGGAGATCCCTGATCAGTTCATATCTAGGAATGCCCATATATGTACATATTGTGTCAGTCTATGTGGTCTCAGCACAACCTAGTAAGACACTCCTTAGGGCGTCTGGCGCTGTTTTTGAATTTGAATCCTGAAAAGTAACATTTATGGACATAATGAGGTTTCCACCCGACAGAGGCAATTTCTACAGTAGGTACATTTTGTCTTTTGTAAACGGGGTAGAACAAACTTTAACCCCCATGAACCCCATTTGTTCCGAGAGGCCTAGGGAATGCAAGTGTCTTGTTAGAAAACTATGACCCGCCAGTTTGCGAAGATAATCATCAGGAATGTGGAGTAATTAGTGGCCAATGCTATTCTCCAGTGTGCCCTGTTCTTGAACTACGGGCCTTGGCACAACACTGTAATGCCTGATTCATAGTTGGTTGCGCGCCAGTGTGGCGCATCAGAGAAAAGAAAATCTACAATCTCAGAATGCAAGTTCTGAGCTTGCAGATTTGCTATATTTGGTGCGGGACTGTGTCTGTGCTGTGAACACACTGTAATTGATGATTGGTCCAATGTTTTACATGAGACATAACGTTACCAATCAACGTGTGCTTTTGGCAGTGGTGTAAATAAGTACATTTACCTAAGTACCGTACCTAAGTACAGTACTGTACAATTTTGAGGTATTTGTACTTTACTTGATTATTTCCAATTTCCAATACTTTTACTTCTACTCAGATCCAAATATTATACTTTTACTCCAAAATACAAGTATTTGAAAGGTTTAAAGGTAGTTAGTATACTTTGTAGATTTGGATTATTATTACAAAACTTACATTAATTACTTTACAGGCTACACAGTGTCATAGACTGTAAGTGACTATGTTAAAACACTGTGTTGTAACCTGCATAGTAATCATGCTAATTTCTTTAGGTTTGCCTGACCTGGTTCCTGACCCCAACTATGTCCAGGCCTCCACATACATCCAGAGGGCACACATGTACTCTCTCCGCTGTGCTGCTGAGGAGAAATGCCTGTCAAGGTAAGTCCGATGCTTTGAAAGCTTTATACTACACTCTATAACCACGGTATATGCACACATTCTGTATGTAACGCAGGTTCTCAGTGGTTTAACCCAATGTATTGACTTGAACACACATACATTTGTCAAATAGTTTAATCGGTGTCAGAAATGTTTCAACTCCACTATGTCTATTTTGTTATATGCATTAGTAATCCTTGCAAATTCAAGCATTGAATTGAACAAAATATCCCTTACTTGGGTGTGCTATTACCCATACTTATCATATACTGTGTAAAACTACTGGTCAACTACTGGTCATTAGCGATAGGCTATAGCAAACCGCGGTCGCGCCGTTTTTCGCCATGGACCGGGCCTCCCTCAGACCACCTCGTCCGTTTGCGCCTCGCTGCTGTAGAGGGGTCTTGCGTCCCTCTACGACCAGGCGTTCAGGAGTTACGGACTCCTACACCAGAGTAAATGCTGTTTTTATGTTGAGGCAAGCTACTTCCAGAGAAGACAGCAAGACATGCTGTGATTGGCCGGCAGTGTATGATCCACGCTGTGATTGGCCCGGTAGTGTATGATGACGTAACTTTGCCGCAAAAACCGGACCTCAGCCCGGATTTCAAAAAACATATTTAGAAAAGCCTTTCAGGGCTGAAATTAATTGAGTGGGTGTTCTAAAACTTTAGCGATTTAATAGTTAGATCAAATTTAAGATGTGTTTAATTGAAAAAGTTGCATAGTATAACTGTAACATAGCGTTGCAATTATTTCAACCACTTTATCCATGTACACGTCGGCTATTCAAAAATAGCAGCTCTACAAGCTCACAGCGCGTCATTTCATGCCGGCGTGGCGAGCTTGCACACCTGCTATTTTCCCATAAGACAAAAAAGAACAAAGCTCTCAGCGCTGCATAAAATGAAGTGAAACACGGTCACCTTGAGGGTAACTGTTGTTGTGAGAGAGTGTGCTCGGCCCCCGTCGCTGAACACTAAGCTATACCAGGCTGCCGCCTTTTGACTACATAGACCCACTTGAGATGATGGAAGTGTCCTGTCCCTTTGGCCCTGCTCCTCCCCCCCATCACAAACACACAGCCATCCCTCTCCAGATCCCCTCTCATATCCTGTCTGAGTTCACAGCAATCACCCACAGATGGCCCGCTGTAATTTGCCATACACTCCCAATGTCAACACTCGGCCAGCAAGATGAATGGCTTTAGAGACCTCTCCCTGGTATTGAGGGATCACAGTTTGTGTTCTTCTTCCCCTCCTCGTCTCAAAGATAAGAGAAAACCCTGCAGATCTAAATCTTGCACAACAGAGTGGCTACCTGGATGTTTTTCTCACAGTGGAGTTTAAAAAAAGAAAGTGTTATCGATAGTGTTATCTGTGATCTGTGTTATGAATTATTTATTAGATGCTGCATTGTGTACGCCCGCAAAGCTTTTCCAGCTATTTTATTATGTATTTATTTATTAGTGAGTGAGTGAGTGAGTGAATCAATGAATCAATCAATGAATGATATATCAGGGCAATCACTGGACGAGAGACGCCGATTTTTGTCATAGTCTCTACATACTTTGTGTATGTAGAGTTAAGGTTAGGGTCTTGTCCTAGACAGGTACAATGGCTTATCTTTGTAGCAGCAGTTCTCTGCACTCTGTCTTGTGGTCATGACGGTTATGTATATGTGTTCTCCCAATTTAGCACTGCTTGTGTACAGCTCCGGGAATGAATGAATGAATGAAGAAACGTTATATCAGGGGAAACACTGGGAGAGCGACACGGATAAACTAAGCTTCAGACCTCCTAAAACAAACTGATAAGACAACTACAAGTAATACTACTTATCGTCCTTAAGCCCATGACCCACCTAATTCCAACACTATATATTGCTATATAGATTGGGATGGCTCAGGGTAGAAGACAGGGTTAAGCAAATATCACTGGGATTGGTATTTAAGATAGTCAAAGACATATTACCTTCAGTGCCCTCAATACCCTCATACATGTCGATTCAAACAACTTCTCCAAAGCGAGTGACACCCACAGCCACAAACTAGAGGGAGCAACCATGATCTAGCCTATACAGTACCACCCAAATTTAGAACAAACATGGCAGAATTCTGTTTACATCTCTGACTAATGAAGTATTCAATCAATCAATCAATCAATCAATCAATCAATCAATCAATCAATCAATCTTCATTGTAGTCATTCTAATAAGTCTTGTGTTCCCACTGCATTATACCGTCATTATAATGCAGTGGTTCTCAAATTGGATTCCAGGGACTCTGTAGGTTCCTTTAGGGGGTCTAAATTGACCCATACAAGTCTGACAGTGTACAAATTGAACCAAATGAACCTGTCAGGTACACTGTCAGAGTTAAGGGGAGAGCTTGAAATGTGAACGTTTGAGAAACACTGGTACAATGTGTTCTCCCTCTGTTCTCCAGCACGGCCTACAGCTCAGAGACCACAGACTATGACGTCAGAGTGCTGCTTCGTTTCCCACAGAGAGTGAAGAACCAGGGCATCGCTGACTTCATGCCCAACAGACCCCGGCACACCTGGGAGTGGCACAGCTGCCATCAGTGAGTATACTGACTTTTACTCAAGCTAAACCAAATCTGAGTACTTCCACTGCATTATTAACACTCTTACCGTATAGCTCTCTCAATGGGGAAAAAGAAGAAAAGACATGAAACTGAGAGAGTGAATGCCAAGCCTCCAGACAATCTAGATCCTCATCATCATCATTAGTTCAGTGCTGTCTGTCTGTAGACATACGCTGGTATTTGACAGCAGCAGCACTGGGTGAAATGCAGCACTAATGATGTCCTGTTAAGGTACCCTCTTCAGTTATCTGACTCAGGGACATTTTAATGACCAAGTAGTATAATAGGAATATGTCTTTTTGGGTACAGTTGGGTCATGTACTGACAATCTATAGACTTACACGTTGCTATTTTGTGAGAACAACAGGGCTCCCTATCGTTGTCATCGGGCAGAAACCTTGTATCTCCGTATCTCAACTCTGTATGTCTTTTTATTTTATTTTATTTGTGAATGAATGCCTTACTCACTCAGTCCTCTCCCCGATGCTCTTTAACATCTACATCTACGACCTACCGGAGACAAAATCTAGGAAGTATGGGTACGCAGATGACCTAGCCATTATGCTGCGACAACCAACCTGGAAGGCAATGGAGGACGGTCTTAATCAGGATATGGGCAATCTGGTTGACTACCTCCAAAGGTGGCGACTGCAGCTCAGCATAGGCAGTGATGGCAGAGTGGTTAGTAGTGTCCATACCTAGGACTCCGGAGGCCCCAGAGGTCGCAGGTACGATTCCCCGCTCCAGCTATCACTGCTCCCCTTCCCTCGCGCTCCTTGTGGGCAGCACTGGGTTCAGCTGGCTTAAGCTGAAAAAAAAGCAGCTGGGTTGGGCTGCGATATCTGAATTTCCCTCGCGGGAGGAGTAGGTATTTAAGTGTAAGTAAGTAAGTATAGGCAAGACAGTGTGGGCATCATACCACCTCAACAACAGAGAGGCAAAAAGGGAAATTAACGTGTTTGTTGACAACAAGCGCCTGGAGTTCCAGCAAGCCCCAAAATACCTAGGGGTACGCTTAGATAGAACACTGTCCTTCAAACAACACCTTGAAGACGTGAGGGCCAAGGCAACATTCAGGGTCTCTCTCATCCGACATCTTGCTGGTACGACCTGGGGAGCATCTGCCACCACACTACGAATTTCCACCCAAGCCCTGGTCTTTTCGGCAGCTGAATACTGTGCCCCAGCCTGGTGTAGGAGCCCACATGTCAAAAAGGTAGACTCCGTAATAAACAACTCCCTTCGAACCATAACTGGCTGCCTGAAGCCCATTCCTGTGTCCTACCTGCCAGTCCTTGCAGGAATTGCCCCGGCCGGCCTCCGACGAGAGGCTGCAACCCTCAAGTTAGCAAGGAAAGCCCAGATACACGACTGGCATATCCTGCACCACACCACAGTGGACACAAAGCCTCCAAACAGACTCAAGTCCCGCCACCCTTACAACAAGGCGGCACAAGAGATGCTCTGCTCCATCCCGGAGGACATGTCCACGAGGGCGTGGCTGGCAGCATCATGGAAACAGGAGTGGGAGTCTGCTGGGCCCTCCCGCATCCACCGCTACATCTGGGACCCGGGAGTTGGCTTTGAGGGAGAGGACCTACCTCGCCGGCAATGGACTCTACTGAACCGCCTGCGCACTGGAGTCGGCTTCTTCAAATCAGCAATGAAGAAGTGGGGCTTGGCAGAGAGTGCAACATGCAAGTGCGGCGAGCCTGAGCAGTCTGCAGAGCACATAATTAACTCCTGTCCCCTGTACAAACCACCTTCAGAGGCCGGCCTCTTCCAAGTGGGACCAGAGACAAGAGCGTGGCTACACAATACTGAGTTGGACATTTGAGGATGATACACAAATGAAGAAGAAGAATGCCTTACTTTGTCATACTATTAGTGTCACACAAAAGTAGCAAAAAACGGCAGTCTGTAAAGCTCACAATGCATCACAACGCATCACATCACAACGTGTTGTGAACTTGTAGACCGGCTATTTATTTTATTTTATTTTATTAATATTGAACCATGCAGTGAAAAGTATTTATAAGAGCTTGTGGGGTCTATTTTGTTTGTCTTAAGTACCAGCTCTTATGCCTTAACTTAAAGGCCTGTCCATACTGTCTCCAACCACCGAACATTTCGTCTGAAAGGTCCGGTTAAAAAAAAAAAAACATTACCCCGAATTAGAGTTCGGAAAGCTGCACTTAGGAAAGTCGGAATTCTCTGACGAAAGGTTCGGTGCTCGGAGACAGTATGGACACGCCTTTAACTTAAGGCATAGCCTAGGAGCCGGTAATTAAGACAATCGAAATAAATAATTACTGCATTGGATCCACTGGAATGCAGGTTCTTGTAATTTCCTTACAAGTAAAGTAACAGTGTTGGACATACAAGGTTCTCCGCCACGACAGCGTTATATGCAACACAAAATGTAGGCTATTCATAGTACAGTATAAATACAGCAACCGACTCTATTACTGTATATGTTTGTGCTTGTGCAGCATGGCACGTAATGTATAGCTTTTTCTTTTTCTTTCTCTCTTTGCATTGCGTCTGCACATTTTTGTTTGAACGTACAGATTTGTGTTGCCTTAGCAAGCTGATAGCAGCTCACAGTGAGTGGTCTCTGGAGGGTCTGGGGAGTGAGGTGATGTTTGGATACCCCATGTGTTTTCTCTATGACCCCATGCTCCATGCATCCCATGGCTGCTCTGTGTCTCACTTTTCAACACGTCTGTCTGCTCACCACCGTGCTCGCTCGCCCCTGGCCTGCCAAGCTCCACTCGTCTCGCTGCCCGGGCGGGCAGGGGTGTCGCACCAAATTCTGGGCCCTGGGAACAAGGATTCACTGTGGGCCCCCCATGAATGTTCTTCATAGGAGGGGCGTTTTTGTGCTTTAACTATTGAAAAATAGCAGATCTACGAGCTCACAGCGTGGCACCGAGTGCCGCGCTGCGAGCTTGTAGATCTGCTATTTTTGAAAAATCGTGAATATTTCTTTGAATATTTCAAATCCTAAAAAAAAGAAAAAGAAAAAAATGTTTCTATGTCAGTGGTGCTCAAACTTTTTCATGTAAAGGACACCCAAAATAATGTGTATTTGGTCACGGACGCCCATCTCAAAATATTTAGTTCCAGGGACCCCCCAGAAGCTAAATTTAAGTTACAAATGTTAGCTTAAAAATACATATATTCAAAGACACATTTTCACGACTTTTCAAAAATAGCAGATCTACAAGCTCTACCTAGCCTAGTAAACGACCAACTTCCGTTCTCCAGTGAAATGGTTTCCGGAAGAGGGCTCTACCATAGCTAAAGCATAAAATAATTAAGGCCCCTCCACCTTGGGCCCTAGTGACTCAGTCCCACTTCCCCCCCACCTTGTGACGGCCCTGCCGGGCGGGCCGGGCTGGGCTCAACTGCAAGGAATGTTTGAATGCCTGGCCATTTCGGGGGGAAAAAAAGAGAAACAAGAATTGACACAGTCAATATATGAGCTGGTCGCATGTGGGTTAAAAAGGCGGGGAGATTTAACAGTCTAAAAGAACCCTTTAACATTAGCCCTATGTAATCAATTGAAAAGGGCAGATGTACAAGTTGACACACAAGAACAATGACATGTCATTATTAGCCTGTAAAGAAAGATCCGACAGGTAATGTTTTTTTTTTCTTTTTATTGAAAGATTCGAGCATGAACAGGTTGCAGTAAACAAGACAGTTGTATATTGCAGGAAGATGAGAGTTCTATATTGCAGTGAACAAGACAGTTGTATATTGCAGTGAACAAGACAGGTGTATATTGCAGTGAGCAAGACAGTTGTATGTAGGCTGTACTTGTTAACCTAACTGTTGTACTGGGTGGGTTGAAATAGAATCATGGTTCTATAACCAGGTGTGCTGTTTAGTGTTGCGCAGGCTGACCCGGTGCCAACGTTTCAGACCTTTTCAGGCGGGCGGGTGGGTTATCACCACTCTCACGTGCAAAAAATAAATAAGAATAATCACCTGTTCTTATTTGCCTTTTATTTTTAATAAGAGTAGGCCTATAAGAATAAGAATATACAATGTTTGAATACGAGCACGAGCAAGCGAGTTTTAAAATGCGCCAGAGGTTTCTCCTCCGCTCCTTGGTGCGAGGACCGTCCCAAATCCGCTCCTGTTGAGGCCGCGAACCACATCTTGCCAACATTTGACACAACAGGAGCACAGCAGAGAAGATGCACAAACAATTCAGCTCAGAAAAAGTTAAACTAAATGCCACAAGCTTAAACCTTTATCCCATGATTTTGTAACCCATTTTTCACCCAGTGCATGGTGAACTGTGTAGCGATTTGTGTGATTTTAGGGCAAAAACTGTAGGAGCAGTATTCAAAAATGTGTTTTAAAAAATGTGGCGGGGGTCCCTGGAGCTGCGGGGGTCCCTGGAAGGGTGGAGGTTGTGGATTGGCAGACAAGGATTGTGTGTGGAAAATTTCACATGGATAGGGGCAAAAAAGTGTGATGTGACGTGACAGACAGACTGACAGACAGACAGACAGACAGACAGACAGACAGACAGACAGACAGACAGACAGACAGACAGACAGACAGACAGAGGTTTTCATAGTAACTGTGAACTGACGGTCGCAATTATAATCATTAGTTTTGTTTATTTTAATTATTATTATTAAGGAACTCTAGAAATCTCAGTTGGAACTGTTACCCCAGTGACCCGATGCTGGATAAGCGGTTGAAGATGGATGGATGGATGGATTGTGCTGCTGGTGTGTGTGTGTGTGTGTGTGTGTGTGTGTGTGTGTGTGTGTGTGTGTGTGTGTGTGTGTGTGTGTGTGTGTGTGTGTGTGTGTGTGTGTGTGTGTGTGTGATACACTGTATTGGCTAAATGGCCCACCATGACGACACCAACACCTTATTTGTTATGTTAAATAGCTACTGATTATCCCCCTTGGGATAATAAAGATATCTATCTATCTATATATCTATTAAGTAGCCTGCCTAACAGCCATAAGCATACCAACATCATCATCATCAGCACAGACTTTATTTGTTTAGATCGATTCATATTATTGTCTTGACCTGGGCGGAATGTGAGTTACTTTCATCAAGTCTTGTCATGAGACAAGATGAGAAAATATGTGTAGGCTACGACTCATTTTATACCAACACAACACATTGTATGTGTTTGTATCAAGAAGCACCAAGGAATAGGCTACTTCATCTGATATAAAGCAACTTATCACTGGACTGGACAGTTGTGTACATACGGTAAGAAAGACAACAACCTAATAAATATACCTACAAGTGAATTTGCGTGTTAATGTATTCATTTGATCTGTGATGATGGTGTTTAAACAGCCTATAGCGACGAATGAGGTAGACAGTAGCCTACAGCTGTCTATTTCTCTCTATTTCAAAACAACCAGAATAAACTGCTTCAAATGTAGGCTAGGCCTACGTGTTTCTTATCATGCCGATTGCTTATAAATCTACAACATGTGATATATCTGGCGTTAAAACGTCTCGAATCCGAAAAGTTTTAGCCGCTCCGAGTCGCAAATACACAAGAGTGTCGTCGCACCAAATTCTGGGCCCTGGGTACAAGGATTCACTGCGGGCCCACATGAATGTTCTTCATCTGGGGATTTAAAAAATTGCAGATATACAAGCTCGCAGCGCGGCACTCTCGAGTTTATATATCTGCTATTTTTCAATAGCTAAAGTATAAAATAATTAAGGCCCTTCCACCTTGGGCCTTAGCAACTCTCCCCCCCCCCCCCCCCTTTTGTGACGCACCTGCAGTCCTCCACACATGTCAACACTTCGCGTTTTTCATTCATCATTGGCTACTTTATCAGTAGCTATTTTACATTACAAATAAGGTGTTGTAGTCATGGGTCAATGGCCTTTAGCCAACACAGTGTATTCATATTTAAATCGACTTTTTTAAATAAAAAACGGCGATCTGTGGTCCAACAGACAGGGGCTTCCTCATTCCTTTTTTCCCCAAATATTCCTCTGCGGTTTTGTTCCATAGTTTTGTTCTATTAGCCGTGTAGGCTACTACACCTGTTTGAAGGTGTATGATTCTCTCTGTATAATAAACATTTGGTTGCATAACACAAAGAATGATAGCCGATCTGCTGCAGAGTCTTTTCTCTCTGGTTCCCTTCAATCCCGTTGCCGTTTTTAACTAGAGATGGGACGTTCGTGAACGAATCGAGTCATTTGAACGGCTCTTTGAAATGAACGATGGGATCCGGTTCACAGTAGGGAGCCGTTCCTTTCTAAATAAACAGTTGTGGAAAAAGTACAAGCACATTCACATAGTAGAAGTTTGCAATTAAAATGCACTTGAGTAAAAGTACAAAATTATTAATCAAAATGCAATTAAACCAATGCATAAAGTAGCCTACTTATTATGCAAAATGTCCCATTTTAAAAGTTTTCCAATGAATACGTAGGAAAAAATAATAAAAAGTATTAAAACATTTGAAAATAGCAGATCTACAAGCTCGTAGCTTGTAGATCGGCAAAATGTATATGGCCGAAATGTAAATAGGGTTGAAATCATGTGTAATTATGAACACAATCTACAAAGTAGGCCTAACTAGTAACTAAAATGAGCCAGTCTTTTGAACGGCTCTTTGAAAGGAACGAATTCCAGAGATCCGGTTCACTTCAAAGAACCATAAATCCCATCTCTTTTTAACCCATAGTCTGGAGGAGCGTCGCCTGCGATTGGCCCTAATCAATGCAGTTCTTCCCCCCCCCATCGTCTGGAGGGCCGCGACAGCCAATAGGCAAAAGGTGCCACAAACTCACCTAAATGTTGGAGTTGGTCTGACCAACTCAAAAATGGCAATGTCCGCTAGCTGGCCTTGAGGGTGGTTCTGGAGGGAAAGGACCTGAATAGCCAACATACTGTATACTTGGATAAAGTTGTTAATATGATTGTGATGGGTCGCTGGCACAAAGTCTTTTCAGATTGGGGTTCGCAAGAATACATATTAATTTAGGGGTCCTGGACCTGAAAATGTTTGAGAACCTACTGCATTGGAAAACTGGCAATGTGGCTGTCTGTGTGTCGTCAGCCTTGTACCCACAAGGGGCTGGATGGGAGACATGCTGAGGCAATCGTTGCACTGGGCATTGTGAGCGGAATGACAAATCAATAGTTTTTTCCCCCATCAATTTCTTTTCCTCTTTTTTTTTATAAACTTTCCTTTTTCCCCCTCCTCAATTTTGTCTATAGGCCCTGTCACTCCAAAGCCCTATATTGCTGTTTAGTCTTTCGTCTCTGTCGGGTGAAAACCTCATACTATGTACAAAACCGTTACTATTCAGGATTCAAATTCAAATTCAAAAGCAGTAAAAGTAGCAGATCTACAAGCTTGCAACGCTGCATGAATCATCAAGTACAAATTTGGCACCATGAGTTTCTATAATTTGACTAGGGGTTGTTTGTCCATCACTGTGCATGTAGGTTAGTAGAACATAACCGTTGGCCATTGAGAAATCCTCTTCAGGGAATGAAAATAATGTGGCCCAGATTCTGACAATAAACTTTATTGCCCTACATTTTATTCACATAAACTGTGTAGTAGAGACGTTTTATTCAGGTTTTTACATCCAGTCCAATCCATCTCACTTGAAGCAGAGAAAAGGAAATGGATTCTCTTGAGTTTCACAAGCTATGACAAAGTTTGAATCTTTTAACTCACTGTTCCTCCACGTCGGGTTCGGGGCCCAGCAGCGGTCCAAGTGGACACTTACGAATCCGTAACTGCCAGGCAGTACACTTAGTTCCTCCTGTTCCTATTTGAACATTGGGCGAAGAGTCCCCTCCATTTGCTCTGGTCCTTGGCGACCCTTTTTGCCAGCTGACTCCCATTGCACTTAGGTCTTCCTTGGCTGTCTGTCTCCATCTCTTCTTTGGCCTCCTTCCCTTCCACATTGCCACACTTGCCGGTCTCTCTTGGCAGTCGGAGTACGCCATTCTCCTTCTCCTGTTGACAGTGGTGCCCCCCCTGCCCTTCTCATCACCTCCTCATTGGTGATGTGGTCTCTCCACGATATCCTCAAGATGCATCTGAGCCAAGAGATCCAACTTGCTGGTGATGTTGACTGTCTTCATCCAGGTCTCACAGGCGTGGAATGACCACTGATATCGTATAAAGGTGTAGCTTGGTGGCTGTAGTGATGGCTTTGGACGACCAAATGTTTCGGAGCCGTTGGAACACAGCTTTGCCCATTCTGGTCTGTACGTCTTTTTCCACGTCTCCTGTGCTCCAGCTGTGCAGCACAGGCCGTACAAATGAAACCAAATGGGTCTGTAAGGGTCCCATTCACCTGCAGTGAGGAGCCCCCACTGGGAGGACATATAAAGCCTTTGTCCTTCCTACTCCTCCCGCAGTGCAGTGATATCCTCTCCCCGCCCGGCTTCCCTCCCCTGAACATGGGCCAATTGTGTTCATAGTAGACACTCGACAAAGCCATTCGTTTTACGACGTAACCCTATTTTATACTTAAAGGAGTAGTTCACCCGCAAAATGACTTTTTTTTCCTGTTGATTACTCACGCCATGGAGACTTGAGTTCAGTCATATTTTTTAGTTTTTTGTCGCATACCTAAGTCAGTAATTTGATTTCAATACATTTACCCCCATTGATTCCGGATGAGGACCCAAATGCATTTGGGTACATTTACTATATCCACGTCATAGGAATGTGACAAATAAAATAAAAAATATTGAGGTCTCCATGGTGTGACTAATCAATAGAAAAAAAGTCATTTTGGGGGTGAACTACTCCTTTAACAAGCTCATACGACGTGTTGTGAGCTTGCAGATCTGCTTTTTGTGTTGCTTTTTTTAAATGTTTGTAAAACTGTTTTCGGTTTGATTTGGGAACCTTTATTTCTCTGTGTGTAGTGCTTGGAATGCAGCATGTCAGGCCTGTGCTAAATAGTTCCCATACAGGCCTTGTTTCTGTGTAATAACACACACTCAGGCCCAGACTGTGATCCCCCCTCCATCCCTGGAAGTCCCTCTACTGTTGCAACACAGTGGAAAATGACTCATGGGTGTATGGAGAAGGATTGGAATGTGTTGTATATCGTCGCTGTTGGATGGAAACCTTGTATGTTCTAAAACTTTTCAGGAAATTGCCCCCCCCCCCCCCCCCAAATAACAAATAATAATACTAATATATAATAATAATAAAAAGAACCTGTGTTCCAAATGGAACTGGAAATGGATTATTTTCGTCTGTTCAATATTTCGTCTCTGTCGGGTGGAAACCTGATAATGTATGTCAGGATTAAAATTCAAAAGTACCAAAATAGCAGAACTAAAGCTCAAAACGCGTTGCATCGAGCCACGTTTCGAGTTTGTAGATCAGCTACTTTTGATGCTTTTGTGTGACGCTGTTAAAAAAAAAAAAGATTCATGCCTTTATTGAGGGGGATAGACAGTAGGCTGACAGGACATGGGGGAGAGAGATGGCGAGTGACATGCAGCAAAGGCCGTCGGGATCGGGACTCGAACCCGCGACACACTGTCAGGCTACACTGAGACTACAGCAGGGGCCTGGACCGCTGCGCTGTGTGATCAAGTAGGGCATTCATTTATGAAAAAACTAAAGGTTCGAATATGGCTGTGACAAACTAGTTGAAACACGGAGATACAAGGTTTCTGCCCAACAGCAATGATATAAGGATTACTAGTCATTCTTATTTAGGCCGCCGCTGTGTTATTCCAACTCTGCATTCCCTATAGCTGACATAGCTGTGTGTGTGTGTGTGTGTGTGTGACTGCGTGTGCGTGTTTGTGTGCAGGGAGGGGGATCTATTATACTGAGTAAAGGCAAGGACCCCGTCCAGACAGCTTGTGTGCGTGCACGTGTCTGCATGCGTGCGTGCCTGCCTGCGTGTGTCACACACACACACGCGCACGCACGCACGCACGCAGTCACGCACGCGCACGCACACACACACACACACACACACACACACACACACACACACACACACACACACACACACACACACACACACACACACACGTACAGTATAAGCACAGATAATCATCTCAAGACTTCCATCCAAATAAATGCCTGGTGTGGGAACAAAAATAAAGAGCGTTTCAACCCCCTGGCGTCCTCCAAATTCCCTCATCCAAAGACAGCCAGGCACTGAGGCGTACAAGCATGCATCACTCATACACTCATACACACACACGCACACACACGCACTTTGTATTACTATACTTGTGAGGACATCAGCTAGTTTTGGCTTTAGGGTCAGGGTAAACAATGACCCCCCCCCCCCCCCCAAAGAAAAAGGTAATTGCATTCATAAAATGTATCTAAAAGCTCATAACGTGATGTGATGTGTTTTTTTTCTAAGTTCAAATCAGGCATAACTGTATCGCCAAGTCTTAAAAACTAAACATCTTTAATTTCGTTCACAGTCCAGTGTTGTTTTTGCTGTTGTAACATTACAAGATACCTCCGTGCATTGACTGGTGATAAATGCTGTTCTGAATCACAGTAACCCTTACTGAGATCGAACAGTTGGTGATAATGTCCTCAGAAACTGCTACAGTGTCCTAGTCAGGTCGTACCCAGCGCAGGGATACACCAGTTCTCACACAGAGGTCATTGAGGTCAGGCCAATCTGATGACACCTCAAACTCAGTAGCATGTGTGTCCATTTTAAGGCTGGGCTTTCGTTTTGAACCCCATGCAGGAAACTTGGCTCGCCCTCTCTTGCCAGAGGCACTTAATGCCGTTTCATATCTAGAAACAGAGAAGATCAAGTTCCTTGACAGTCTTGACATCACTGTTCAGCATGTTCAACACACACACGCGCAGTCGCGCACACACACACGCACACACACACACACACTCACTCACACACGCACGTACGCGCACACACACACACACACACACACACACACACACACACACACACACACACACACACAGACACACAGACACACAGACACACCAGTCCAATACTGCACCAGTCCCCAAGTGTGCCATTCGTATAGATACAGACCCTCTATGTTTAACCTGTCTTATACTGGATATCAAGTGGACTGTGGAAGTCATTCACAGCGCCCTCGTCTGTGGCCAATATTTTACTTGTATTAAAAAGTAGCCTACAACAGTATTTGCATCAAAATACTTAAAGCTGCACTATGTTACTTTCCTGTTCTACCCCGGACGGCTTTAACAGGAAAGTGTTGAATGTTTTACCATTGAGCAACAGTAATAGAGCCAGTCTGCTTGATCAGGGGATACATTGAATCAAACCAGAAACAGGATTGTCTCAAAGGTCCTGTCCCGATCTAAATGTCTCAATAAAAAGACCATATACAATAACCCCAAATGTATAAGTTATATTTTATTAATATACTATCGTATACCATACCATACTTGATACTACCTTACATATTGGACAAAATTAAAATTTATAATACAAATATGGCTTAATTGGTAATAAGAATATTCTAAATCTGCAAAGAAACTATATAATAAAAAACTATATAAATATATCTAGATATCAAGTGGAAGTCATTCACAGCGGCCTTGTGTTGTAACAGCGAAGTAGTGGTGGTAGCAGAGAACGCAGTGAGACAGATAGCTTTCAGCCCCCACAGGGGTTGGCAAACAGCACTTCACCTGCAAGCACCTCTTCACTCCGCCCCCCCTTTAATATGGAAAATATGAGTTTGTATTATTGTCACTCACTCCATCTGTGGAAAGTACCCACTTTTCGCTCCAAGTCTTCATTCATTCTTTAATGACTGTTCCAGTAAAAGTCGTGGTCCATGTTGAAACATGGACCATGATCTCAGGAGCACTGGCATTATTCACCGTCTGTCTGACTTTTGTGTCTGACTGTACGGGGTCCAGAGCTTACCTCACCTGTGTGACATCCATACAGAACAAGCAGCACTCAAATGGTTCGTCACTTTAGACTTGTGTGAGTTTCATTCATCAAGTATAACGCTGCTGTCGGGCAGAAACCTCCCATTTCCTTGTCTTTCATAAATTAACGCTAATACTACAGCTTCACACAAATGTAAAGCAGATCCACAAGCTCGAAACGATAAAGACGATAATTGATTTGAATAATTGAAGATCGCATGCAAAGGCCCATGTTATTCTTGCCCCTGTTGAAACGGTTTGACATCACTGACTGGCTTTGTTCATGAACTGATTCTTCTCTTAAGCCTGACATTGTCATACAATGCTGATCTACGTTAATCTATTTTTTTTCTATAATTTTTATCCCACAATGTTGTAACCCATTTTTTCACCCAGTGCCAATTGCCTAAGCTATGTAATCCTGGGCTCTGCTCTCCCTCTGCCGCGCCTGGGGAGACAACGGACTGACCTCGTGCTTCCTTCAATGCATGAGTAGTCCAAGTTGTTTCTTTTCACCGGTATGGACGTAGCGCGTGGAAGGAACACGTTATTCCAAACAGTTCCTTTCCCCTCCATCAGGCTGGCCAGGGGGAGGCATTATTGAGACCAGGATTACTGGGTGTTTTTGTGAGGGTATCTACCCTAGGAGACACAGGGAGAACATGCAAACTCCACACAGAAAGGCCCTTTCGCCAACCCCACCTGGGGTGTGGGCACTGATGATGTATCTATCTACGATCTACGTTAATCTAAGTTAACTACAAGCTGTGACCCTGTAGATCGCCTATTGTCACTGTGCACCAACGGCGTACAATGTATAAATGAAGTATCTAGATCAAGGGTGAGCAACTTTGATGATGGAGATGGCCACTACATTTCCACACTCACCCTAGGGGACACACTGTGTACCCGCCTTCCCACCAGTAGTATACTAACCCAGTGGTTCTCAACCCCACTGGTGTGCCATGGCGACACTGCAAGTGGGGCACCAAATAATTGTCAAAACACTAACATTTTGAGGATAATATAATATTTTAAAACTTCTGTTTAGACGTGAAAAATGGGACAAAGAAAAATGGGTTAAGAAGAACAAAAACAACAAAAATGCTGTGTTAAGTGGTCAGATGGGTGGGCCCTGATCCAGAGGTTTGAGAACCACTGCTGTAAATCGCAATCATTCAAAAGCCCATGATAGTCACAAATAAAGGGATACCAACAACTCTCTTTAAGTGTAACATTTAATTTCAAATGCTTTTACTCATACTTGTATAACACAGCGGCGGCCTAAATAATAATGACTAGTAATCCTTATATCAAGAACACAGCGGCGGCCTAAATAAGAATGACTAGTAATTCTTATATCATTGCTGTTGTGTAAATAAAAATACAATGGACATAAAAAATAACAATGTACCGTAATACCATGGACTGTAGTAAATAAAATACTGTAGGTCATGTACAGTACAGTAAACTTGCTTGTTCGGAATTGAAACAGCAAACTCAATAACATAAGTATTGGGATCTCAACTCGCAGGCCGCATTAAGTGAAGATGGGGGCGCCAGTTGCCTATGTATGGTCTAGACCAGTGTTTCTCAAAGTGGATTCCAGGGACTCTGTGGGTTCCTTTACGGGGGGTCGACCCATACGTGTCTGTAACTCTGACAGTGTACAAATGGAACCAAATGAACCCTGGTGGGTCCATTTGGTTCAATTTGTACACTGTCAGAGTTAAGGGGAGAACTTGAAATTAAAAGGTTGAGAACCACTGGTCTAGACTATTAGAGGCAGGCTATTTTTGAGAATGTTGACCTATGACGACATACCCAGAATAGAGAGACCGGCGTTAATGTGGTTTATGTACCGTAATACCATGGACTGTAGTAAATAAAATACTGTAGGTCATGTACAGTACAGTAAACTTGCTTGTTCGGAATTGAAACAGCAAACTCAATAACATAAGTATTGGGATCTCAACTCGCAGGCCGCATTAAGTGAAGATGGGGGCGCCAGTTGCCTATGTATGGTCTAGACCAGTGTTTCTCAAAGTGGATTCCAGGGACTCTGTGGGTTCCTTTACGGGGGGTCGACCCATACGTGTCTGTAACTCTGACATTGTACAAATGGAACCAAATGAACCCTGGTGGGTCCATTTGGTTCAATTTGTACACTGTCAGAGTTAAGGGGAGAACTTGAAATTAAAAGGTTGAGAACCACTGGTCTAGACTATTAGAGGCAGGCTATTTTTGAGAATGTTGACCTATGACGACATACCCAGAATAGAGAGACCGGCGTTAATGTGGTTAACTCTCAAAAAAGACCTAGTGAGAGTGATAGAGTGTGCCACTTAATTATCTTTACTAGCCCTTACCCGTTCAAAGATATGAGCTCCAAAATGATGTGCAGTGTGTGGGTTATGGGATGTGCACTGTGCACACAGTATATGAGGGATGGAAAGTAACTTTAACTGGTGCTTGCATGATGTAGGAGCATCAATGTAAGAAACCCGTTTCGTTTAATGGCTACAGAGATACTGTTACTGTTGCTGTTTCAGACAGACAGACACTCAGACAGACATTCGCAAAATTATAGTATAGATGGGTAGAGTGGGGTAAAAGCCCCCTTGGGATTAAAGGCCCTCTGGCTGTATAATTCTCCAAAAACAAACAAAACAAGCAAACAGCAAATGCCACCAAATGTTATTTCAACACATATGCTGCCACTCTTGCACAATGTATAAAATGTTATGGTCTCATCTCCTCGAGGTCTAGTTATTCCTCCAAAAGGACACTGCGGTCAATTGATGTTTTGTTGTGGTTGTTTTTGCTATTTTTTTACTTTTATCCTGAAAAGTATTGCAGTTTTGGACATGCCTGTGAGGTTTCTAACCGACAGAGACAAAATAATCGATCATCGATTCTAATAAAAATAATCAATTTGTTTCTTCTGTTTAGCCACGTTGTGACTTGTGAGCCTGTAGATCGCCTATTTTTTGACTATTGCTGTGTGACACTATTGTATGGTGAAATAGGGCGTAAGTGGTTAATTAATTTAGTTGATTTAGAAAAAGTCAAACAAATTATCCCCCTAAAAATGCTTCTTGATTAGATTTGTCAATTAGACGAAAATGTAATCGACAGAATAATCGCTATGGAAATCATCGCTATGGAAATCATCGCTATGGAAATAATGGATAGTCGAAGCCCAAATATCACCATGCTGGCACTGTGTGCACAGCAGGCTCATGAGGTGAAGAGGCTCCTGGGTCACTTTGACGTCTGGCAGAGGTCCAAGTGCAATGACACTCGGTGCCATAAGTGATTTCAAATGGACCACATCGTTGACAGAGGCACTCACAGACACTCAGTCACTTGGACAGAAGACCTTTTCCCACCCATAAATTAACGCCCTAAGTGTCGCAAAGTGAAATTGATTAAGTGTTTCTGTCGGTTTTCAAAGAACCAATGAAAAATAATAAATGCTTTTTGACTAAATAATAAGTACAGTAGTCTACTATGGATCCATTGGTTATTTTATTTTTTATTTTTTACTAATTTCCTGAAAAGGAAAGTTTGTGGCTCTCAGGCTTCTGCCTGACAGCCACAAACTCAATTGAGGTGATCGGTGGCCGTGTGCATCCAGGCTTTTCTAAGCTTTTAAAGCTGTGCAAACCCACACAAAAACATTGTTGCTGTGGGGCAAAAACCTCACATCTCGATATTTAAACCTTTCATAAGATTTTACGCAATTTACGTCCAACTTGATCATACTGTACAATACATAGCGCAGCAGATCTGCAAGCTCAAAACTCCCAAAGCGACACGCTTTGAGCTTGTAAAGCTGCTATTTTTTAATTCGAATCCTGAAAGGTTTTGGACATAATGAGGTTTCCTTCGGACAGCAATGACATACAAAGGCATTAACTCATATACAGTACACACAAAATCACACACCTACACGTGCATGAAAAGCACACGTGCATTCGCTTGCTCATTATTATACACACAAACGCAAATATACACACACGCACACACACACACACACACACCTCTGATCTTACTTTGCAGATTGATCCAAAGTAATGAACAGCCATTCATACATCATTAGGGTGTTAATGTCTTGTCTCATCAGTGCATTGTTGTTGTCATTAATTAGAATAACGTGTCCTTTGATACTTTCTGATATGTTTATCCACGGTGCAACATCGCTGACAATCTAAATGTGAACAGGTGAGGTGAAGTCAACAACTCCTCTGTGTCTTGTTTACGGTTGTGGACTGTAACCGCTGTACTTGTAAACTCTGTAAATGTGTTGAGGATGTACTGTAAATTATATTTTTTCTCCATATATATGGCCATTAATCTATTAGTGAATTAATTTTCCCCATTGATTGAATGGGGAAAATTCAAATGGTAAGACAGAATTCATTTGCTAAAAGAGGGGCATGCGAGTAATCAGGAGCGGAGGTTGTGGTTTGCCAGCCAAGGAGTGTGTGTGCAAAGTTTGGTATGGATAGGGGCAACAGTGCCATGTATACAGAATAATGTTGTCTGCAAAAAGCAACCTCATGCTGGCGCTAGAAGAGGGGAATGTGAGAAATCAGGAGCATACACTGCAGTGTATAACACTGCTTGCTTTTTGAGCGGTGGTCACACCGTCTCCATAGCGTGGCCGTGTGTGTCTGTGTGTGTGTCTGTGTGTGTGTCTGTGTGTGTGTCTGTCTGTCTGTATGTAGCCTCTGGTGTAGCCTGAGTACCCTGGGTGACCAGAGAGGTGCTGTTGAGTCTAGCCTGCCCTGAGCATCAACTGCAATACACACACACACACACACACACACCCCCACCCCACACACACAGGCACCCCCCCTCAGAAAGTGGTGGAGGAAGTACTTTTTATTTTTCTTTAAGTAAAAGTAGCAATACCACAAGATAGAAATACTCTAAACCCATTGTAACTTCTAAACCCATTGTAAAACCCATTGTAAAAAGTGTGTGTGTGTGTGTGTGTGTGTGTGTGTGTGTGTATGTGTGTGTGTGTGTGTGTGTGTGTGTGTGTGTGTGTGTGTGTGTGTGTGTGTGTGTGTGTGTGTGTGTGTGTGTGTGTGCAAGATATCAAATATAGATTAGGGACTAGGGAGTGCTGTGTGCTCGGTATAAAAATATAATAGATATATAATAACCAGTTAATTGATTGACTGACGGGTATCGTATGATATGGCAGTGCTGGTGCTTGTACACAGCATATACAGTACATGTATATATGGGTATACAGTACACAATCTAGGTCTGTGTGCGCAGATTTTTTTTTTGCTTGTCGATCTGCTATTTCTTTTAACGAAAGCTGTCCCCATAATAGTGGGGTTTAAGTGGTTAAGTACAGCACTTGATTAAATGTACTTTACCCGGCTTAGATGTGTGTAGTCTCGTAGGTCAGTGAACTGTGCTCCCAGTCTGATGGTTTGCTAGATGGATGATGCGGTGGCGTAGCTTGATGATTTATTTAAGCAATCATTAGTGGGTGCGTCCAGACCAGTGCATCATTCGTTCAACATGTGAATGCGGGCCATCTGTTTGAAGGAACCCCCCTGCATTCTGGCATTCCTGACCGCATTGTCTCATATCCTGTGATCTGATTGGATTTCTATTAGGAATGTAAAAGCACAAACATTCAAAGTAGAAAATCATGATGACACCAAATCCCAGAAGATAGCACTTTAAATGCATTACTGAAAAGCCCTTTATTGCCAAAGTGGTCCTCAGTGGAAATAAATAAATCTCTGGAAACAAACAAACGACCAGATAAACCTGCCATTCCCCCTTGCAGCCCCACACCCATGGTTCAAACGCCCTCTCTTAAAAGTCAAACAGCAACACTCCCCACAATGCTGCCTTATTTTTTGTTTAGAAAAATAATTGCCTTTGTTTAATTTAAAGGAGCACTTTGTCCATTTTCAATGTATCGATGTATAATTGGTCCTCATGATGCTCATTATGAGATGGCAAAATGTCCGTCTACTTGAAACTACAACATTATTCTTCCAAGAAAGTTAACGTGGTGAATCGAAAGACATTGAATTCCTATTTAAGTTCATTGCATTAAGTTTGAAATATTTTCTTTTCTTTTTTTTCCTTCTAAACCTGCCTTCAGATGATGTAACTGGTAGGCAGGTTTCTGAACTGTTCACAGACCTCCTCTGAGAATCGTGAGTAGACTGAAATGGTGCACATCTCATTATTAGCATTAGTGACGACCATGGTGATGTGTTCCTTTAAAGGGACTACACCATTTTTTTGGTGTCCCACCAGCACCTTCTATCCTCACAAAGTCCTATTTTCAGTTTAAATGGTAAATGGTGCATTTATATAGCGCTTTTATCCAAAGCGCTTTACATTCACGCACACATTCATATACCGGTGGCGGTGGAAACCATGCAAGGCACCAACAAGCTCACCAGAGGCAACTTGGGGTTCAGTGTCTTGCCCAAGGACACTTCGACATGTAGACAGGAGAAGCTGGGATTTGAACCGCCAACCCATGGAGCATTGGCCAACCCACTCTACCTCCTGAGCTACAGCCGCCCCACAGTTTAAGGGCGGATCTATGCAACTAGGTCTCAGAACGGGCTGTCAGATGTTCTCCCTCCAGTGACATCACGGGAGGGACCTACTGCTGTGCTGAGTGGGGGTTGGGGAGGGGTGGACACTGGACAGGCCTGAGCAGGGGTAGGGGAGGAGCTGTATAGCGCAGTCCTACCACTCAGGACAAGGTGGTACTGCAGCTGAAAATTCCCTGAAAGCCAGGCAGAAATGACATAGCCTAGCTGCAGCTAGACATCATCCCCACACATGTTAAAACAATATATACTATACTGCAGTTACTAGTTAGCTGCATTAGTATATTTGCTGGCCCCAGGCTAGAAATGACAGGGGCTCTGTATTCAGGAGTGGTAATTTAGCCTCAAACCTTTTGAAAAATGTTTTTGGGACACAAACAATATGATATTAATTATTTGTAAATGCATGGTGTTGTAGAACCTTTAATAAGCAATGGCCTGCCCTGTACACAAAGAGAAGAGATCCTAATTTAGGAGCTGTACTTTTAAGTTAGCAAAACTGCATGAAATGCAGTAATGCTTGCCTTTGTGTCGCAGTTATGCTGTGTACTTATGAAACCTTAATGTTCCCCTGCGTTTTTCCTCCAACAGGCACTACCACAGTATGGATGAGTTCAGCCATTATGACCTGCTGGAGGTGTCCACCGGCCGCAAGGTGGCAGAGGGACACAAGGCCAGCTTCTGTCTAGAGGACACAACATGTGACTTTGGTCACTTGAAGCGTTATGCCTGCACCTCTCACACACAGGTAAAGGATGACCAGAGAATATGTATGTACTGTTACAGTAGGTGCGTGGTTAAGGAATGGACGGGAGAAAGCACGTTCATTTGATGCAGCTTATTCAGCATCCTTTTGATTTCAGCCGCAGGACATGCACTTGAGGCCTCATCCAACTGAATTTAAAATGTGCAACTGTACCAGAGGAGCATAATGTACTGTATATCGTCATATTGTACGTGGTCAACATTTCAGAGGCGTTATGCAGAACTTCTTGTTCTGGAATTTGCTGGAATGTGCAAACTGGTCGGACAAGCTCATGGATTTGGCAATTTTGACACTGTAGTATGATCAAGTAGGGCATTCATTTACAGAAAAAAAAAGTTAGAATATGGAGATAAGAGGTTTCTGCCCAACAGCAACGATAAAGGGTACTGTATGTACTCGCGACCAATGATAATGTTTGTGTGACCCAAAAATGTGATCACTTGTTAGGGAAACATTGCTCTAAAGCCAGCAGCAGAATGCCTCAAACCGAAAGATCATCCTACAATTCTGCATGAAGTCATTGAGACTGGTTTTATATTCCACATGTATGCCTGTATTCCTCCAGGGTCTCAGTCCAGGCTGCTACGATACCTACAACGCTGATATCGACTGCCAGTGGATCGATATCACCGACATCCAGCCTGGAAACTACATATTAAAGGTAAGGCAGGAGGAGGAGACATTGGGTGTGTAGACATATTCAACTAGAAATACTGTTCCTACGAAACAGTGTGGGCTCGCATGTAACACCATGTATGGGCACAAAGATCTACCCTTTGGCTGCACCTCATTGGCTAAGGGCCCTGCCTTTGAACTGTCGGTACAAAGGCAGTGTCAGTCTTACGTCATTTTGAGGAGAACTTGACTGATAGATTACGTCATTTTGAGGAGTGTTGAGGAATGTCATTCTTTTTCAAGATCATCGAATACTTTCATTTTCAAAAAGAAAAACGTTCGATAACAGCAGAACTTCTTATTTGGGACTGAAGTTTTCCTTTTTTTCCTTTGGCTTTATTTGTGAGTCATTGGCATGGAAAGGTTCTGGGGGAACCCATCATGGTCTGTTCCACCAAATATAATTGATGTGACTACGACAAAGCAGATGGAAACTTTCTGTAGAGTTTTGACATTTCCTGCAGCTCCTCAGTGACTCTGTAAAGCCGTCACGGGTCTTGACTTGATTGAAGGATTAAAGAGCCACATTATATGCCATTGTATTCTCGGGTCACGCTTGAATGACACATAGAGTTTAATACATGGATGAGATCAGTGCCACACAATGCACTTCATACCGTCACTGTCGGGTGGAAACCTTGTATTAATGCAATGGAGGAAAAAGTACTCAAATATTTTACTGTAGGTAAAAGCATCAATACTGCAATGTAGAAATACTCTGTTACAAGTACGGAATTCAAAATTGACTTGAGTAAAAGTACAAAGGTATTGGCATCAGAATTTACTAAAGCCGTGCCAAAAGTAGAAAGTAGCCTACTCCCTATGCAGAATGTCCCCTTTCACAAGTTTTCAAATGTATAAAATATATAAAGACCTTTTGAAAATAGCAGATCTACAAGCTTACAATTCGTTGTGATGTGACACATTGTAAGATTGTAGATCGGTTATTTTCAAATTGCGAAATGTATGTAGGGCTGAAGTGGTTATGTTTTGTAATAAAAATCAAAGTTTTCAGATAAATGTGGTGGAGTAAAAGTACAATATTTGCATCTGAAATGTAGTGGAGTAGAAGTAAAAGTACTGAAAATTGGTAATACTTAGGTAAAGTACAAAATAAAATACCTCAACATTGTACTTAAGTAAATGTACGTGTATTTAGTTACTTTACACGACTGCTTGTATGTCCAGAAAACATTACTTTACATGAAATGGGCGAGGGGAAAAAACAAGCCTGTGTTCAAGTGTGTCCGATGATGTTATTATTTGGTCACAAGCTCTCGTTAAAGGACCACTTCACCATTGTCATCCTTACTTAAACAGGTTAAACAAGATTAAAAAAATTGGTATGTTTAAAATAATTTTGTTATTGATACAAGAACAATAGTAGCTTCTAGTTCAGCATGCTAACTTTCCAGAAAGAGAAATGTAGTTTCTATTAGCTTGGAAGATAGATGATTGGTTAGGCAGGTTTCCGAACTGTCCATAGCCCACCAATGAGACACAGTGAGAAAACAGAAATTGTGCCATCTGACTGTGAGGACCGATTATAAGGTTTAAAATGGCTAAAGTGCTCCTTAAATGCTTTTCATTTATCAATATTTATAGAACCCACATACATAACCACTTTCACTTTCAAATTTTGCAGAGTTTTAGATAGAGTATTTTGGATTCTCTTGTATGACGAACTAGGTCATTAATTCAGGAAAACAAACAAACAAACAAACAAACTAAAAACATAAGAAGGTGAAATATGAGGATACAGTATTCTGGCCGACAGCAGCGATATCCATCGCACTCCCACTCCTTTGAGTCCGACATGCCTCTTAAAACCAAGTCGTTAAACCAAGAAGAATCATGGTTCAATTCTTGTCGAGAACCACTCGGTTTAGGTATTAAGCCTTAACAATGAATGAAGCCGCTTCTGTAGGAGCTCCAATGTCTAGCTCAATGACGCTTTGATAAAACATGTCATTGTCCTTCTGACCCTGTGACGACCTCCAATTCCAAAACTGTGTCTAAAGGCTCTTTTTCGATTACAAGAGCAAAGTGAGCTAATATTTCTCGGGTTCTGGATTTGTTACCACGTGCTTATGGCTCTGTGTCATTTCTTCTTCTTCTTTTTTTTTTATAAATTAATACTACAGCGTCACACAAAGCATCACAAGTAGCAGATCTACAAGCTTGAAATGCTTGTCGTTCTGCTACTTTTGCTGCTTTTGAATTTGAATCCTGAAAAGTAACAGTTTTGGACCTAGCCTAATGAGGTTTCCACCCAACAAGAGTTTAAACGTTTTTCAAAAATAGTGCAAATAGCAGATCTACAAGCTCACAATGCATCACGTTGCAACACATTGTGAGCTTGTAGATTGTCTATTTTCACTTTTCCTTTTTTTATTGTTTAATATAGAAATAAATAATGTCAGAACTCCACGGGTTCTGAATAGTTTGAGGTTCTGAAAGGTTGTAAGGTTTGTTGTTGTTACCCCTCCTAGTGGAAAAGAGCTCTGTTTTTCTGCTCTCTTTTCAACTGTACCTTTTCTTGTGCATTTTGTCCCACGTGCAGCTCCAGGTTAACCCCAAGTACCTAGTACTGGAATCAGACTTTACCAACAACGTGATCAGGTGCAACATCCACTACACGGGACGCTTTGTCACCACAAACAACTGCAAGATAGTACAGTGAGTATGAACCAACAAGCCCAGCAGCCATAGCAACACAATTCACCCTTTGTTATTCCCTGGTAGGTCCCTGACTGACCAACCAGCAGGCTCTATATGCCTTGTCCCGCCCTGGTTCCGCCTTTCATGTTGAATTTGCTAAAACAAATTTAAAAACATGCTGAGTCACTACACTGCCACTGAGCAGTGAGCACTCCATTTTACTGAAACCAAGTTTGAAAATAGAATTGAATACACAGAATAACAATACGAAGCAACTGAATTAAAATGGTTGTGGATGGAGTGTCCCACCGAGTGTCCCACCAAGACACATGCAGCAACCACAGTGTGAAGATTGGCAGGACTTGACAAAGGGTGAATTGGCCGTGACCAGAATCAGTTGTGTTTGTCACATCACAGTTTACAGGTGTAAAGCAGAGGGGTATTGTTTTTGTATTATTATTTTTTATTATTATTTATTTGTTTCTGTTAGGAGATGATATAGTGGTAGTGTGAGAGCAATGGCAATATATAGACACAACACGTTAAATAGAACAAATAAATAAATATATACAGCATATTTTTTAAGTTTAAGCATCATTATGCAGACATGTATAATGCATCATATGCAGGTGAAAAAGTAGCAGCAGGTAGCTTGATTGTTGCCAGGCAGGAATGGCGATCTCTGTTGCTGCACTTGCTACTCTGACAGGTTGGCGCCATGTTCAGTAGAGGGCTGCACTGTGAGGAATAGCGTGTACCTCCACATTATACGTTCACCCACTGAAATTCTCATGTGAAAAGCGTCTGGTGTGAAGTGTATCAATTGGTGTCGCTTGTTTGCACCCTCCCTATAGCCTCGGGAACCCAGGCATTTCATTCAAGAAAGAAAATCCTAGGTAAATCCCCCAGTAACTGTGGCTCAGCCTATCACAAGCCGCGGGCCGTCAAGGCATCACCCACGATAGTATCCGTGTGCAGAGGGGCTCACATGAAAATGTATTTTAATTGTAATACTGCGCATATAGAATATATTATGTAGCCATTCAGATATCTTATTTATTTTACATCAATATCATTCACGTGAACTAGTTTGTTTATGCGTATTTGTTGAAATGATGAAAATCGGTATGGCGATTACCACCCCCGCTGTTGGCCGGTGGAAGGCTGGATTTTAGCTGGGGAGGAGGAAACTAAAATCGGACACAAACACTTTGGTGGTGGTGCTTGCTGAAATGCGGTGCCGCGGCGGACAACCAGAGCGATAAATCATAGCGATCTTGATAATTACAATGAATAAGCATATAGGCCTACAAACTAGTTCACATGAACACATTACATGGATAATCGATGTAGCTATGATATCCATACGGGTACATATATTTTATAGGTGCAGAATTACTTACAATTAAAATAAATGTTTCCTAATTTCCTCATTTTCCAAGTTCGAGAGCCAGACCGGGTGACAAGGAGGGGAGCAGACAGCAGACAGCAGACAGCAGACAGCAGACAGCAGACAGAGGGGGGTGGGGCTGTGGGGGAGGCGAGGTGGGCACACAGATCAAAGACAGACAGATAGTCGGGGGTGTAAGGGACTTTCGCGCTAATCAGTCTAAAAGTGCAAAACTTTGCACAGATGTAGCCCAAGGAATGTTTTTTGTGCAAAACAAATGCTTGCAATGGATTCAGCATCATGACAAACCCCTAGTTAGACCCCTCATATCCTACTTAAATACCCAGAAAAGAAGTGTTTTTCTGGGTATTTTCCTCCTGTATTGAAAGTCGATGGGAGCCCAACTTGATTTGGCCGCTGTGGCGACCCCGAATGTCACAGACTCGGGCGCCCTAGCTAAATCATTAGAGCATGCCCTGGGCTACATCTGTGCAAAATTCTGCGCTTTTAGACTAATTAGCACGAAATTACCATGTCATCTCCCTAACGCCCCCGACTAAGACCAAAGATCAAATAGGGAGCTGCCGTTTGAATCCAGCAGCAAGTGTATCCCCGCCTCACCCTCCCTAACGAACCAACCAGTAGAGGTCAGCACTGACAAGCGATTAAGTACAAGTGGAAGTGGAAATTGGCAGATTTGGGGGTGGGTATGGCAGTGGTTCTCAACCTGTGGGTCGGGACCCCCAGGGGGTCCCCAAATTATTTTGGGGGGTCCCCAGATGGTTAACTTAATGTGCAACATTGTTTTCTCACTAAACAGTAAACAAACAAACAAAGTTTTAAGTGTATACTGTATAGAGGGTGTCTAGACTGTCTACACATTTCTAAAGTGACAATTTAAATACCTCTAAAATGACAAATTAAACATTGGCCAAATCGTCAAATATTAGAGGCAGAGATTGTGAAAATAGCCGATCTACATGCTCATGTGACCATCTGCTATTTTCACAATAGAACCGTGTTATACAAAATGTAATTCCTCAACTCTTAGTGCTCGTCAGGGTGGGTGGGGTCACCAGTTAAAATATGATTATTTTGGGGGTCACAGCCTGAAAAGGTTGAGAACCACTGGGGTAGGGGATGCTGAGGATATCACAGTGCAGCTGTGGGGTCCCAGAGGAAAAATCGTAGCAAATAGGGGTCCTTCTAATGTATCTCAAACTTGGGGGCCTTGAAATGAAAAGGGTTGAGGCTCACTTCCCTACAGTAGTGCATTCATTTTAGTGCGAGTGGCCCCGGTGTGATTTCAAGCACGAACCCAACCGGAGGGCTAATGATGTGGTCTGTACACACTGAGCTGGGCGAGACCGAGACGGCATGACATGGTGCCTGCCAAACACTGTTTTATGGACACACTCTCAGTGTTTTAAATTACTTAGTGGACTTAATGGGTTCTTTGCTGAAATATCTGATGATTTAATGAATTATGTGCTCATTCTCGAGTCAAGATTAATGACCTCTGAAACTTTCATATTTCGCCTCAAAGGAAGCAGTAGGGGAGTTGGCGCCGTTCAATAGCTCTTTATATCAGTGTTACTATCTTGTAGGGAGTTCATAGAGAGCAGATATATGAGTGGATATCGTTGCTGTCGGGGGGTAAAATCTGTGTCTCCAACTTCAACCATTCCCAACCTGTCCTACAGGTTTCTTCATATAAATGGTCCTCACTAATGCTCATTATAGGATGGCACCATTTCTGTCTATTTGATCTGTGTCTCAGAAGAGGCCTTTGGACTGTTCTGAAACCTGCCTTCCAGCGACATTGAACTTTTTTCTGTTTGTATTAAGTGTTTAAAAGAAAAAGTAAAAAAGTTACAGAAGCAAGGGAAAAAAGATTGGCGAAGGCCTCTTTGACGTCCAGGATTCAGTGCGTTCTTCACTAACCTTTGAAAAAATCTCTGAATGTTCTGCGTCGACGATTACAATAACAAACTGTCTGAATTTGTACAGACACATCCTACAAAAATAGACTGAATAAAATAAAAGCATGGTGAAAGGTGTTTGAGATTGTGGGCGATTATAGCATTTAAACGCAGCATGTACTTTCACACCAGCGCCAAGCAGATGGCGTGCAAAGGCAATATGCTCTGCTTCTGCTTACATGCCAGTACTCCAATTGTCTTTTAGAAAAAGTAGCAATATCTCAATATAAATGTCAATCAAGCAATAAAGCGTTGCCGTCGGGCAGAAACCTCTTATTTCCATATTGAAATACTTTTTTCGTAAACGAACACCCTACTTGATCATACTACCGTGTCACACAAAAGCATCAGTAGTAGCAGATCCACAAGTTGAGCTTGTAGTTCTGCTACTTTTGATGCTTTTGAATTTGAATCCTGAAAAGTAACAGTTCTGGGCATGAATTCCTCACCCAACAGAGACAATAAAAATAGTGATGAACTAGAACTGCACTCTGTCGAGGTGCCAACTTGCTAGGGGTGGGACGATATGAAAATTTCATATCACGATTATTGTGACAAAAGAAATCGCGATTTACGATATTATCACAGTAATCAAAATCCATTATCCTTGGGCAGAACATTTGGCAAAAAATAGCCGATCTTTACAACTTGTGAGCTTGTAGATTTCTTGGCAAAAACATTTGATAGAGAGTGAAAAAAAAGACTGTATCGAGTACATATATTATAAGTACCTTTTACCAATTATAGTGGTACCGGATATGCAGCTCTGCAAATAAAAGGTGAATTGATCCCAGTGCATGACGGAGGACGATATCACAATAAATTAAATCTCCACGATACGATTATTGTGAGTGTTTTTAATCACGATAAACGATAATATCGTGTATCGTCCCATCCCTACAACTTGCACAAGTGGCCTACTTGTGCCACAGCAGAGCACGCCATGAGGTGCGCTCACTTCTGGCATCACCACTGGTGATGACAGTGACACAACCAGGAATGCTGGTCCCTCATTGGCGATTCAAGTTTCTGTCCGATATTATATGGATGATAATAGTGGATTACCGGTATGTCCAGTGTATTTCTTCATTTACTGTGGTATTGAGTATTATGGTCTGTCTAACAGTGGTATAAAGTAACTAAGTACTTTTACTTAAGTACTGTTCTTAAGTACAGTTTTGAGGTATTACTGGAGTATTTCCAATTATCAGTATTTTTACTTCCACTCCAAATATTGTACTTTTACTCCACTACATTTATTTGAGCACTTTAGTCACTAGTTACTTTACAGATATCAATTATAATATTAACATACATTAACCACTTTAGTCCTATAGGCTATTTGAAAATAGCCAATCTACAAGCTCACAACGTGTTGTGAGCTTTTAGATCGGCTATTTTCAAACATTTTGTAGGTTTACTTTTGGTACTTAGGGTTGCACAGGGTTGTACAGAAGTACAGTTTGATGCCAACACTTTCGTACTTTTACTCAAGTACATTTTGAATTCTGGACTTTTACTTGTAAGGGTGCCCACACACCAAAATACCTATGAGAGTGGAATCCGCGTTCCGCCAATGCATTTCAATGAGAATGAAGCTTATCATTGAAATGCATTGGCGGGACGCGGATTCCACTCTCATACCGGTAGGTATTTTGGTGTGAGGGCACCCTAACAGAGCATGTTGCTATGTTGCTGATACTTTTACTTGAGTAAGAAATGACAGTACTTTTTACACCACTGCTGTCTAACAATGTGTTCTTTTGTTTGTGTGTCCATTGTTGCAGGTCCTGATGGGACTGGGGATGGATGGACGGATGGATGGACGGATGGATGGATGGATGGCTGCCCGGGCCAGGGCACATCCTCCCAGAGGAATGCTGTTCCATTGAAATGTGAATGGAATCACCCCCTTCCCCTCCCATTGTCGATGCTGTTGGCGGTGTCAACGTTTTGTGTGTGTTTTTTCATTTTTTTTAATCCTGGGCCCGCGGTAAAGGGCTCCACTGGCACTGAAGAATGTGGAGTATTTAGCCTACAGAAACACACACACACACACACGCACACGCACACACACACACACACACACACACACACACACACACACACACACACACACACACACACACACACACAGTGCACACTCAAACCCATTCTACACCAACCGTTCAGATCCCCATAGTCAGTCTCCATAATTAAATCTTCTTTCCAATAGTCATTATCCAAGCCCTCATAGTGCTACTCCACTGCTCCTAATGTTACCAAGTTACCTCACCAAGGCGCACAGCGGAGGCCGTTGTCGGGCGTAAACCTAGTATGGCCATATTTCATATATTCTTTTTTTAAATAAATGAATGTCCTACTTCATCATACAAGAGTGTCACACAAAAGTAATGAAAACAGCAGATCTAAAAGCCTGTAGATATTTTCACTATTTTTGTTTTGTTTTGATTTGTTAAATAATAACCAAAAAAGTACTGGTTTTGGACATACAAGGTTTCCACCTGACAGCGCTGAAATTAGTTTCCTTTCTGTGTCGGTGAGCGTCCAAAAACATCTGTGCCTGCCTCCCCCCCAGGAGTGGCTGGCTCCGTTTGATTACAAATAAGGCGTGAAAATGGTGGCGGTGCTGAGACGAACGGTCCCACACGAGTCAGGGTTCAACTGCAAGCCACACTAATAAAATTAAAGAGAGAGGAGGGGGTACCTTCCCAGGTGCAGTCATCCATGCTGTCTGGGTGAGAGAGAGAGAGAGAGAGAGAGAGAGAGAGAGAGAGAGAGAGAGAGAGAGAGAGAGAGAGAGAGAGAGAGAGAGCGCTTTGGAAGATTTCTCTGTTACAACAAGTCGTTGCTGTCGGGCAGAAACCTCTTATCTCCATATTCTAACTTTTTATGTTTTTGTTTTCTTTTTGCATAAATTAACGCCCTACTTGATCATACTACATCGTCAAACAAAAGCAAGTAGAAGATCTACAAGCTAAAAAATGCACACTTTTTGTTTCTCGAATAGCCAAAGTGTAAAGGTAAGGTAGTGGAGTAAAAATGTTAAATATTTGCGAGATTATATTGGAGTAGAAGTATAGTATTTTATGTATTGAAAATGGAAATAAGTAAACTAATAGTACCTTCAAACCACTGCTTAAAGGACGACTTATCTTCATATACTGTACATCAGGGTTCCCCAATTAGTTTTCCCCAAGGGCCGGATTATATCTAGGGTACCAAGTCGAGGGCCACAGCATTGCGGGGGGCGACGGCGGCGTTCCCGCTACTCCAGCGACAGTTCAGATATCGTCGTTGTCGGGTGAAAATCTTGTATGTCCACAACTGTTTGTTTAGCATTTATCATTTTAAAAATGATTTAAACTAGTGAAAACAGCCGATCTACAAGCACACAACGCCTCGCACCGCGAGGCGTTGTGTGGTTGTAGATCTGCTGTTTTCACTACTTTTGTGCGACGGCCATGAACTGTATGATGAAGCAGGGCTTTACTTGCGAAAGAACATACAAATTTGGAGATACGAGGTTTCCACCCGACAACGACTATATACTAGTGTTGTTGCTGCTCTTATACCACCATTATTACTGGGATTGGTGGGGGCCAGACAGTAGCCCCCCGGGGGCCACAAATGGCCCTTGGGCCGCCTATTGGGGAACCGTGCTGTACATAATTGGTCCCCACTAAATGCTCATTATAAAATGGCACCATTTAACTGTCTCGTAGGAGGGCAGTGGACAGTTCAGAAACCTGCCTACCAGTGGCATCATCAATTGGGATTCCAAGTTACAGCTTTTCTCTTCCTGTAAAGTTAGCATGCTGAAATGGAAGCAATTGTTCTTGAACCAATATAATAACAATACAACCAAACAGTATCTGAACTGTCCACAGCCCTCCCCTGAGACATAGACAAAAATGGTAACATCCTTTAATAAGCATGAGTGTACCATGAATATACCATACGTTGAAAATGGGTGAAGTGGTCCTTTAAGTACAGTAGTTGAGTATATACTCACAGCTACTTTCCACCAGAGAGAGAATCAGGGAGAGAGAGAGAGAGAGAGAGAGAGAGAGAGCTACCCAGTGAGTCATAAGAGTCATAATGTGTGTGTGTTTATGTGAGCTGGCTGCCTCATTGGACCAGGCAGGATGGTCATATAGTGATTCTCCAGGCACACAAACCATTTAATGTTGTGTTTACCAGCCAGAGCGAAACCCACCGCAAGTTTGTTCTCATTTGCATTTTGTCATTGGCACGTCGGACAGAGACCTAGTATAATGTGGTTTTGTGTGTGTGTGTGTGTGTGTGCGTGTGTGCGTGTGTGTGTGCGTGCGTGCGTGCGTGTGTGCGTGTGTGTTTTGTTAGTTTTTATTAATGCCCTACTTCATCATTCAAGAGTCGCACAAAAGGGTTTTTTTTTTCTTTCTTTTCTTTTCTTTTTTTTATAAAAAAGGTTTTGGACATACAAGGTTTCCATCCGACTGTGAGACAGTGAGACAATGGAGGCACGCCGTCTCAGGCGACGATGAGCCCAGTGAGACACCGCCGAGCTGGCGGTAGCGAGCGAGTTGCCGTGTCTAGCGGTGCAAACGTCGCATGAGCGGACTCAGCGCGTTACCGAGTTATGTGCTGTTATGGACAGAATAGTAAATATTAGTCCCCTAATATCCACGTTGTCAATGATAACACAAAAAAAGGGGGTTTGGCCAGCTGCTACGTAGCTCAGTGAGTTGAGCAAGTTGGCCACTATCACTATGGTCTGGGTTCGCCTCCCACTTAGGGGAGATAACTATTCGAGTCAACATGCGTTGGCGCATGCGCACTAACACTCTGACCGACTCAGTCCCCAGAGCATGGCCCAACTGGCCCATTACAACCGGCTGATAAGAAGTGATAATCGCTGAGGATATCGAATGATAACATCCAAATCGGCTGGTTTTATTCAATAGTGTGTTGTGGCAAAAAAAAGAGACTACTGCTACAGACTTGTCATTGGGATGCAGACTGCCCCAATGTCACATCCACCTACCTCTCTATGAGTGAGCTTTTTGTTCTTCCCCTCTGCCTGTATCACCTTCTGAAAAGAATAGCATGTCATTTTCATCTCTTTTCTCTTTTAATGAATATCATTATGTTCTATTTAGTCTTTATTTTTTTTTACTTTAAAAATGTGACTTGGACCGTTCTTTTCAGAAGGTGAAAGTGTGGGTCCCATTACAAGTCCCTGTGATGGCTCACAATGGCTTCCTCCAACTCTGTCACAACACATTTCCCAACCCCCAGGTGTCTAGAGCTGGGCCATATGACCTCCAATCAATATCACCCTTATCTCATAACTTTTGCCGCAATTCCAATTAATTAACAATTTTTTAAAAATATATTTATACTGTATATAGTGAAGATTGCTGATCTACAAGCTCACAACATGTGACGTCACATCATGATGCGTTCTGACCTAGATCGGCTAATGTAGCTATTTTTCACCATGTTTAAAGATTAGTTTTTTGGGCTTTTATGCCTTTAATGAAAGGACAGTAGACTGACAGGAAATGGGGGGAGAGACACCCGGCAAAGGTCGGGGATCGAACCAGCGACGCCGCCAGGCATCCATGTGTAATTGGTAGGCCACTGGACCAGTAGGCCAGCGGGCGCCCCTCCATTCGCTATGTTTGCACACCACCAAGACAAGTATAACACAGGCCTTGAATGGTTAATCAGACTAACCGATTATGTTGATTATGAAAAAAAAATCGAGATTCTTCGTGTCGACTTTATATGAAATAAAAATATTTAAAATTGTCTATTTGGATGTAGGCTATTTGTGGTTATTTGCTCAGCCCTGCTGGTGTCAATTGAATAGAATAAGGAAGTAATAACCTGACTTGCGCCAGATGGTGGCAGTAGTGCGTAGGCTACCGCCCTACTTTACCATCTGAGATCTCTCGGGGGGAGTTGATAACGCTCGTAAAGTCCCGGGCCGGACGAATCAGCGGCAGCTACGGGCGGGCTCTGAGCGGCTCTGAGCCAATAGAGTCTGATTGCAGACCACGTGGATGCAGACAGGCCAATATGAGTGGTTGGAGTTGGCACTCCCAGACTGTGATAGAGAGACGGCCACATCCAATCACCTGCTAAAGAATTTGAAAAAATGGCCCGCCCCTTACATCGGGTCTGCCCGAGAGATCCCAGATCATGGTAAGCAGAGCGGTATGCAGCCAGGCATACGCACTGCTGCCATTATCTGGCGCAGTCAGGTTAAGGAAGTAAGGCATTAAAAGAGCAAAATGCCAGGCATTTTGTAGCGTATATTTTGGGCCAAGCACGTTGGATTGATGTTACCAATGTAGTACTGTATATATATATAACAAGTTCTTATTTATCACTATCACAGTGAATCAAAACATTTTAAGGTTTTTGGACGTTACAGGTGAAAGAAAATGCATTGGAGAACTGATACAGATACTTTACTAACTGCCTACTATTTGAGCCAGAATGTTATGCATGTCCAATACATGTAGTATACACTAAGAACAGTACTCAACCTCACTTGAATCATCGTATAGACTAGAGATACTCCAGGTCAAATATTACTCAACTACAAGTTGCGCTGTGAAATTTGTACTCGAATGAAACTATAGGTGCTTTAAATCGCTGGGTGGCACTGTTCGCTAGCTTATGGGTCACCAATTATTTCTAGGGTAACCGGAAGGTCACCTGATACGGTGACAAAAGTGCATTTGTCTTTGAAGTGTAGTATCCTAAACACAAATACTTAGTTTTGTGTGTTTCTGTCCACTAGGTCCAAAAGCATGACTGTCATTAGTTTCACTGCCTTTAGAGCTTGGCCCCCTAATATATTACCCATTGCATTTACCACATTCCATTGACCTTTTTAAGTTGTACTGTAAACAGTCAGTTATCTGGTTTGATCTACTAGTCCAGTGGTTCTCAACCTTTTCTGGATCAGGACACACTTGAAAATCAACAGAGTGTTCACAGCCCACCCATCAGATGGGTGGGCCACATGCATTCTCCGGCTTGGATCAATGGAACTAACACAGTATATTTTAAGTTCCTATTTATCACAATGAAACTCATTTTCAAGTTTTTAAAGAAAACATACCATGATCTTTTTTTTCTTATTTTTTTTTACGTTTTATGTTTTTTTTTTTTTTTTTGTATATTGTTATATTATCAATACAATCTTAGTGTATTTCCAATTATTTGGGGGCCACTTGCAATACCCTCATGGACGCGGTTGAGAATGGCTGTACTAGTCCTTCTGGTAACTGCATGGAGACTGTAAGCTCACATCGAGCCAAAACAAAGTAATACTGAAACTTTAAGTTCAGACAACAGGATGACTGTGTAAAACTATGTGACAATTATATGATTGTGATGATACATTTCGATTGTTTTGCTAACAATGAACACCTGTCAGAAATGTCATATCTAATAAAAGAAAACATTTACACATCCGCCATGTGCACATGGGCAACGACTCACGCTGTTACTTTATTTTCCTCCTGTAAGTGAATACACATCTGTTTATAACATCATTCACACCTACGTACAATACAGGGGCAATGTTGTATGGAATCACTTTAGTCATCAAGGCCTATTTTGAAAATATGGAATTTTGGAAATAGCCATTCTACTAACTCACAGCACATTGCATCGTGTTGAGATGTGAGCTTGTAGACTGTAGCGACATCTCCAAAATAGTGACACCAGATTTAAAGTAGTTAATTATCATATAGCGGGTATAAAAAATATGAATAATGCCTTTAAACATGTACCCTGCCATCTGCATGTGAAAGATGGCAGGGTATGTCCAGTGGTAGAATAACTACTCAGATTTTGGACTAAAGTCAAATCACCATGCAAACCACAGTGTAAAATAGCCATTGTATATAGGTTTAAAGTGGTTAATATAAATAGATTTTATGCCATTTGCTGGGGACCCCTTGGAACCCCCTCAAAGATCCCTGAGGGTCCCACTTTGAGAACCTCTGCTGTACGTACTGTCATTGTTCCGTTTGTAGTAGTTCAATAAAATCACTGAAGACGAGACAAAAAAAGTAGTCTAGTAGGAAAGGGGGGTCCACGCGCATAGGGTGGATATTTTTTCGCCACCTGTTTTTTCTTAATCCTTAAAGGGTATATTTTAAGATTCTGCCAGGTGCCAAGCTGAAATATCGTCCCAAGGGGTTCATTGTTAATGATTTCTTGCATCTACCCATTCACTTGCTATACAGGAAAAAAAGACCCCCAAAAGAATATTCTTCAAGAAGCATGTGAGGGGTATAACTATTTTTTTTTTAAGATTCTGAATCCATTGCAAGCATTTGTTTTGCACGAAAACCATTCCTTGGGATAAAAATGGACCCCACAAAACTGTGAAATGTGATGACTCATCACTTTTCACCTCAACATTTTGCATTTGTAGTTATTTTACTGTAATTTAACAACATAATAACCAGCACAGATAGACAAAGAGACATTCATATTTAAAAGTAACTTTTATTCTTCCCCCTGGACCCAGGGTATGGCAGCTGCATACCCCTTGCTATTGCAAGTAAAAGTCTGGAATTGAGTAAAATTACAAAAGTATTGGTGACAAAAGTAGAAAGTACTCATTATGCAGAAAGTTTCAAAATGTTCAAATGTATGAAATGTATTGAATCTTTTGAAAATAGCAGATCTACAAGCTCACGATATGTCACATTGAACTTGTATATCTGCTATTTTCAAATGGCCGAAATGAACAGTATACAGAGCTGAATTTGTTAATATGTTTTGTAACAATAATCAAAATCTACAAGGTAACTAGTAAATGTTGTCAAATAATTGTAGTACAAGTACAATATTTGCCTCTGAGACGGAATAGAAGTAAAAGTACTGAAGATTGAACATACTCCAGTAAAGTACAAATACCTCAGATTGTAGGCTTCTTACAGTAAGTACAGTAGGGGAGAGCGGGGTAAACTGAGACACTTTTTACATTTTCTCCCCTAGAGGCGAACTAAAAGATATATCAGTAAAAATATACACATTTCCCAGTAATTTGGGATGTTTCCTAACAATGGAAGTTATCAGAACATATTCAAGACAAAAGGCAGAGAAAATATGATTGTTTTAAAAAAAGTGGTCTTGTGTCTCAGTTTACCCCAGGACCGGGGTAAACTGAGACAGACCAGAGAAATCAACGGGGTAAAGTGATCCACTCACTTTTTTCACTTTAAAACTACCATAAAAACACAAAAACCCGGTTAACCGGGTTAAATATGCGCAATACAAAAATGTACATAGCAGACATTCTTTTAATCGGCTTTGTCCTGTCATTTCCACCCATGTGTCAAATAATGTGACACATGGGCAGAAGGAAAAAACTAAAAACCCTATAAAAAATGTATAGAAGGGTTTACCAAACTTTCCTCAGTTGATCCTTATGTAATTCTTCCTGTAGAATCTATTTCTGCAAAGTATATTGTTGTATTGTGCATAACTAATGAAATAATTCGCATATTTAGTCAAATATGCTAATTATCTCATTAATTATGCACAATACAAAGAAATATATATCAAAAATGGATTCTACAGGGGAAAATACATAAGAATCAATTGAGACTAGTTTGGTACACCCTTTAATTAGGTTTTTACAGCTTTCTCCCTGTCTTTCATGTTAAGGATAGTCTCACTTTACCCCGAAGCAATTGTCTCACTTTACCCCACAGCCACATTTTGGGAAAAGGGATATTTTTATCAATTCAGGGTAATCTTCAGCTAGCATCTATCACATGGATTTATAAGTTGGTAGTTCATCAACATGTATGATATAAAATGTTCTCCCTGCATCAATTTGCTTTGACACAACAGCTGATTATGTTGACAGCAAGAAAATTTACTTTTACATGCAAAAAACACATTTTTGTGAAAAAAGCATGTTTTCTACAGCACTATCAGGTCTCTCTTTTCATGACAAGTGGGAAATTCAAGGGGCTTGAAAATATAATGGTCACATGGCCACAAATGTGTTCCATTGCCAAGATAAATGGAGCGTCTCAGTTTACCCGGTGTCTCAGTTTACCCCGCTCTCCCCTACTTGAGTAAATGCACTTGGTTACTTTACACCACTGCATGTGGGCAGCCTGTGACATCAGGCTGGCCACATGACGTCACAAGCTAACGTAGGACCCCGTCTGAGTCCCATTTCCATCCCTTATTGAATTAAAATGTAATATTTCATAGATCATTTGAAGACTAACTGCTGGCAGAAAGTTGGCACTGATCAGTCCAGTGGTTGAGACAAACACACATGCACACACACGCACCCACGCTCGCACGCACGCACGCACGCACGCACACACACACACACTAGCCTCCTGCAGAGCTACCGTCATAAAAACGTCAAACATACTGGATCGTATCAAGGCTACGGCACAGTACTGTCCAGTAACCTTGACGACCGCGAATAGAACCCAGCGATAGATTACCTCACTCTAAAACTGCTATAAGTAAATGTGAGCCCACAAAAACTCTTACCGGTCTCTTACCGGGGGCACGGCTCAAAAACAAGTTCAACAAAACCACAATAGCCTATTAATATTTTGTATTAATATTATTATCTTATTTTTTAATTTAATTTTTTCAATTGAGATAGCCATTTAAGCTCCTGGCAGGCATCTTGGACGCCATCTTAAAAAGTATGCCTTTTACAATGTTTTCCTAGATTTTTTGTTTGTTATTTAGCATGCTCAATACTACCAGATTCCATTGAAAAAACGTATCAATTTGTTTGGGTTTAAACCATATATTGACTCATCTAGAAACGTGAGTAGGCCTACAGTCATGTAGCCATGTATCGTATACGTTATAACTTCTTTGAAACTTTTTGTTTTATTTCAGACTGTTGCTGGTAAGATTTCCGTCCCAATTTCAGCTGTGCCTCCCCTCTGCTTGATGAGACGACTCATTGTAGATGCAAGTGTTGGCTCAAAGGTACACCATGCATTAAAAAAATATATAATAATATCATATTGTTTATGTCCCAAAAAACGTTTTTCAAAAGGTTTGAGGCTAAATGTACCACGCACCGCTGAATCTACCCATAAACTGAGAAGGACACAATGGTCATAAATAGGTGCTGGTGGGACACCCAAAAAATACATACAAATAGGACACATTTAAATTCATGGTGTAGTCCAGGGGTTTTCAAAGTGGGTGACGGGGCACCCTGGGGTGCTGTGACAGCAGTCCAGGGGTGCCGCGAGATATTTTGATAATATTTGGAATTTGTCTGGACACTTAAAAAATATTTAGTATCATTTTAAACTTGAAGTACAAAGTTATTTTTAGTCAGTTCTAACCAAAGTGGCTATTATCTCAATGTTTTCCTCGCAACATAATCGCTAAAATATGCTATCAGATAATGTACCATACAAGTCCTCCTACCTAATATATATTTTAGTATAATGAATAAATGTTCACCAAATGTTTGCCTGTGACATGCCATTACGCTATGGTTGAAGTGGTTAAATTGAAAAGCTAAAAGAGAATCTAAGTATAGGGATGGGATTAGTAGGCATTCTGACACTTTTGAAGAGGAAATAATAGACTTCAATGGAAGGTATTATTAGAGAGTTTTCTAGAGTGAGTGTGTATGTGTGTGTGTGTTTGGGGGGGGGGGGGGTATGTATCTCCTTTGAACAATGAGACATTACATAAGCAAATGAAAGGACAAGAAAACAGAGAGACTATTACACACATACACAAATAGACACCCACACATAGAAAGACAGACAGGCAAGACACTTGTCTCGCACGCACGCACGCACACGGGTCAGTGACGTGACGCCCCAAAAAATGTGTTTTTAAAAAAACTTTAAATTGCAGGCATAAAAGTTATTTACTTTTGTTCTACTCACTCTCAACCTTATGGAAATACATTTTGTTTTTAGATATTTTATTGGAATCAGACTTTATTCAGCAGTTTGTTGTACTTGTGCCTAAAATCGTCATATGGTGTGACATGAAAATAATTGTTCATAAAATGAAAATGGAGTACATCTTTCTTAAGTTACTCACTTTATCAAAGTCCTTTATCATAACTAACCAGTGATCCACTATAGTTTTTTGAAAATTAATTATATCTGTATATTTTTTTCATAATCGACACTCTGTGTGAGGCCCATGTTCATGATCTTACAACATATTTTAAATGTATTCTGTCAAAACTTTCTCTAAAATTACACAAATATTTGTGACTCTTCCTGATAATATTCTCTATGTAATCCATACACATTTTTTTGGTTTAATCATTAATAAAGGTATGATTTCTCACTATTTGGAATGTCACACCAAATGATTTAGTGTCACACCGTATGATCATATCTTCATGTGTCAAAGCAAACTGTGTTTTAACCTACCTATTAGTGAGTACTGAACTTTACTGATTGATTAAACAATTACCCAGGATAACATGGCCTTAATATTTCTGAACAGGATATTATTGTAGGGCTTTAACATGGGATAAGAAAGAATTGTAGTAGTAGATGGATGATGAGGATGTGCACAGGAATGCTACGCACACCTAAGTCTTCTGCCGGCCCACGGCAGAAGGATCCTAAAGGGACAATAAGGCGCATAGCCACACTTGGAGCCAAGGCATTGAAGGCAACATTTTATTAACACCAATTAGTGGAAACAGAACTCAGCATTCAGGTAAATTGCTTTTTTTCCGAAGTCTCCTGAACTTGAACACAGCATTTTGTGTTGAACAAATGTAATTAGGAATCATGACATTACACCACATCTCCACTAGCTAAAGAGTGCTGGGTTGCGCAACTCTGAAAATAGCTGATCTACAAGCTCTCGCAGCACAACGTGTTGAGAGCTTGTAGATCAGCTATTTTCGCTAGTTTTGTCTCGGGTCCTACCTTAACACTGTCCACTGTCCAGTCCAGTGAGTGAAAGTACAAAAGTATTAGATCAGATTAGATTATACATTTAGACTGTATTATTTGTACATCAGCCAGTCGTATTTGGTGAGGGTAGCAAACCGGCTGCCTTGTTGAGGTTCTGCTATGCCACAGACAACCTCCTGCTCTTCGTAGAAAATGCAGTCTCGCCCCTTTGGCTCCTCTCTCCTTGCTGGGTCATTGTTTAGTTTCTCCCTGTACTTTCTCGTTCTCTCAGCACTTGTCATTTTCCAGCTGACAAAAGAAAATGGAATGTATAGTTTAAGACAAAGAGAAAATATTGTTTAGATTGAAACAATATGTTAAGGTTTCTGTGAAGGGGTTTCTGCTCTGTCTGATGAATTTGAAGTATCACTGAATGAAGCTAAATTACATTTTATGTAAAAATGTTTAAAACAAATGTTTAAATGTACAAAAGAAACATGGAACTTTGTTATTTGTTGTTATATCTGTAGTTAAATACAGTATAAATCATATGGTGTGACAGTCAAGTCATATGGTGTGACAAGCAGACATGTCACACCATATGATTAAGTGTCACACCATATTACTGTTTTCTCCATTTAGGTTTACCTTGAGGCTACTATGCACACATTAGCATGCTAACAGCATGCTAGCTATAACAAAGCAGCCTAGATCTACATGGAAATATGACCAAAACTTCAAATAACTTAAGCTTTTTTTAAAGAAAAGGTGTCACACCAAAAGACATCCAGAATGGTGAGTTTGTCAACGTTTCAACAAGATGGCATTTCATGAAAATGTTAAAATCATAACTCACCTCAGACACCTGTCTTGCAGTTGTGCTGGGAGTGCTGAATAGCCTTACAGAAGAAGGACCTCTCTAGCCAATAGGTGTCCAAATAATTGCCTGTTTAATTTTTCCAAACTAGTGTCACACCAAATGATTTTGGGTTGGGGGACAAAATGTTTTTGATCAGAAATGACTGAAAACATTATGCTTTGACTTTGAAAAGATATAGGCTCAAAATAGACATTTTTTTTGCCTAAATTCATTTTCAAATGATTTTTAGCAATTCTTTTTCTTAGTTTTATTCAAGTTCCCACTTTGAGAAACAAGGTCAGGACAGTCACACCATATGAGTTTTGCCATGTTTGGTTGAAGATTCTGAAGAAATGAGGAATGAAATGTTTTAATCTTGAGTAAGTTCACATAAAGCTTAATGTCCTGCACAATATTCAGAAGGTTTTTGACAAATATATTTTTTATTTATACATGTTTGACACCGAGGACAGCGAAAACGTTACGTCACGTCACCCACCCACACGCACACGCACGCACGCACGCACGCACGCACGCACGCACGCACGCACGCACGCACACACAAACACACACACACACAAACACACACAATCAAACCGAGGCAAGGAAGCTTCAAAGACGAGCATATTTTCAAAGTCTCATCATCTCCCTAGGAGTGCAGCAGCAGCACTGTCCAGATCCAAGCAGTGAGGGAGTCTAACTGTCTGTCTGTCTGTCTGTCTGTCTGTCTGTCTGTCTGTCTGTCTGTCTGTCTGTCTGTCTGTCTGTCCTTAACCACTTGAACCATGGCGTGCCTATTCTGGGTCAACATTCACTCAAATGGCAAATGTTATTGTTGGGCAATTGTTTGGAGGGGGGGGGGGGGGTCTAAAAAACGCTCCAAAACTTTGCAACTCAGGTCCGTTTCAATCAGACTAGAGGGCGTTAATACAGAAGGGGATGGAATTTCATACTGTAAGCATTCCATTCAGTTTACGTTCTTCTGGCCTCCCGAGTATAAGGAATTGTGTTCATCCTGTCACCACCTCAAATCAAATCTCGGAAAAAAATAAAGACACACAGTGTACTACCTCGAGGCACTTTCAAGCGAGCTGCATTACAAGCAGATGGTTGTCCCTTGTGGTAAACTGTATGAGGACATGGCATAAGAGATTAAAAAAGAGGGGGTGTATCAAATGGGGGTCCTTGGTATCCTGGCTCCAGACCATAGACCTCGCCCACTCCACTGAATGGACTGCTTTAAGAGCTTCAGTCTCATAATCAGGCTAGGTACATGGCCTATTGCGTATTAAACTTGTCGGTCCTTGAAATGGAAAAGATCACAGTGTTTGAATGTTTGTAAGTAGTAAGCCTTGCCGAGCCATGCTTATGCCGGTTTTGATTGATTGATTGAAGACTTTATTAGAAGTTTGCATAGGAAAAGGTACAGTTTCATGACGGTACAGTTCACTGGTACAAGGTCTACTAAAAGGAGATCCATGAAAAGACTAAGCTTATTTCCACTGGAAACCATTAAAGTATCTCATATAACATTGAATGACAGACGAATAGAACACAGTACTATGCAGTAGATATGTAAATAAAATAAAATGAAAGAACAAAAAAAAAGAAAACCGTAATTCTAAACAAACAGAAAGTATATACAAAGAAGGGGCAGGGGAGGGTAGGGCTGGGCTAGGTTTGTTTTTTTACCAGTTGCGAACGGCTGCTGCCTGTAAGTGGTTTTTCAGGGCAATTTTAAAGGATGCTAGTGATCCACACTCCTTTATGGCCTTAAAGGCTTTCCACATTTTGGTGGTATAGCAGAAGAACGAGTTTGACCCTTTGTTGGTTTTTAGTCTGGGTTGAAAGTGATCTGTGGCGCTGCCTCTGGTGTTGTAATTATGGACATCCTTAACGTTTATAAAGTATTTTGACAGGTACTTGGGTATCATAGTGGTGTAGTGTATCTTGTACACCAGGCCCATTGCAAGTTGCCGTACTCTGTCATCTACTCTGAGCCACCCCATTCTTAACTGGTGAGTAGCGGTGAGGTGAGTCTGATAGGGAAGGTTAAGCAGGACCCTAATTAGTTTATTTTGGGCTGTTTTGAGTTTAGTTTTTAGGGCTTGTGGGGCGTCACGATACCATACGTGGACTCCGTAGTCAAAGAGGGGCTGGATTATTGCACCAGCTATGGTCTTCAGTGTGTTGAAATTGACCATTGGGGCGATCCTCTGTAGGAAATAGTTCGTTGGTTGATTTTATTTATTACTTTAGAAGTCATCTTTTGTGTATATCTGCAAAGTAACTAGTAGCTAAAGTTTTCAAATAAATGTAGTGGAGTAAAAGTACAATATTTGGATCCCAGATGTAGTGGAGTAGAAAAGTATTGGAAATTGGAATTACTGAAGTAAAGTAGAAATACCTCAAAATTGTACTTCAGTACATTACTTAACTAAATGTACCTAGTTACTTTACACCACTGAGCGTGAGGCGGCTTGACGTACAATTATATCCTCCAGCCTTGATGTACATGTACACCCCCTGAACATGACGCTCGAACAGTATGTCTCAGGGACCAGGGACTTACCCCCAATCCAACCTTTGCTGGTTGCCCAGCAGGGAGGCAGTGGCTTACATTTTTATAGTCTTTGGTATGACCCGGCCGGGGATCGAACCCCGACCTCCCTCTCTGAGGGCGGACACTCAAACCAAAAGGCCTGTTCTGAATATGTGTAAACAAATGGGTGTTTCCAAGTAGAATGTCTTGGGACTTTTCACAATATTATGATAGTATCCAGAACATTAGCTATGTCTAGTTCGTCAATAACAATATCATACAGCAGGTGTCATGTTTCTTCGAGAAATATGCACAAATGGGTGGACTGGGCATATGCCCGGACTGGGCATGCATGGGCATGCATGACCGAAGTGTTACCTACCAAACGTTACCACCTTGCACCGTGTCTAACCTCATGCACATACTGTACCTGGTTTAGGCTACTATGATTGCGACCGTTAGGGAGCAGTTTACTATGAAAACCTCCACCGGCCGTCCGTCCGTCACACGTCACACGTCACACCTTTGCCCTGCTCATATCTCCGCATCAGTATGACATCACACCACATGTGTACACAAACCTTTGTGTACGTTGCTGTGGCAACAGTCTGTTGTTGCTGGTTTGTTAGTGTACGTTAGCAACCACCTTAGCAACCATGGTTTTACCCTAGCAACCAACTGTTTACTCTAGCAACCAACTGTTTACCATAGCAACCATGTTTTTTTACCCTAGCAACCAACTGTCACACCACATGTGTACACAAACCTTTGTGTACGTTGCTGTGGCAACAGTCTGTTGTTGCTGGTTTGTTAGTGTACGTTAGCAACCACCTTAGCAACCATGGTTTTACCCTAGCAACCAACTGTTTACCCTAGCAACCAACTGTTTACCATAGCAACCATGTTTTTTTACCCTAGCAACCAACTGTTTACCATAGCAACCAGATACGCAGAGCAGGGATCTCCATATATGGGCATAAACAGGTGACATCACACTGATGTCAGATACTCAGAGCAGGGATTTCTCCATAATATATGGGCATAAAAGGGATTCTGTTAGGGATCTCCATATATGGGCATAAAAGGGATTCTGTTAGGGATCTCCATATATGGGCATACAAGGGATTCTGTTAGGGATCTCCATATATGGGCATAAAAGGGATTCTCTGTTAGGGATCTCCATATATGGGCATAAAAGGGATTCTGTTAGGGATCTCCATATATGGGCATAAAAGGGATTCTGTTAGGGATCTCCATATATGGGCATAAAAGGGATTCTGTTAGGGATCTCCATATATGGGCATAAAAGGGATAGTGTTAGGGATGTCATCATATCTCCATATATGGAGACATAAGTTGCTCATGCCCAAATATGGGCTGGTGAGGTCAGATTTAGTGTGATGCGTAGGTTATCTCCATATATGGAGATTCAACTTCAATGAGTAACCATGGCAAACTGTCAACTGCCCGTATGTCTTGATAATTGGTAAAACAAACTTTTGGCCTATTTGTGGAGATAAGCGACCAACGGTCGCTTATCTCCCGATTAGGGAGTCTTACTGGTATATACCAGATATCCTTGAGTTATGCCTCTCCTTGACAAGTTTTTCTTTACCTTACTGAATGTTTCTCCTTGCTAATTTTCACATGCTCATTTTTACACTCAGAGTTACAGACCCCGAGCCTAAGGATCTACATTTGGACCCCTCATGATGGTCCACGAACCTGACGTTGAGAACCAGCGCATTACCTCAAGGCTCTTTCATGCGAGCAGCATTACAAGCAGATGGCCGTCCCTTGTGGTAAACTGCATGAGGACAAGGCATAGCGATTGTTTCCCTGTAATTTCAATTGCAACATTGAATTAGCCGCCCATCACAGACGTGGGCATCTTTGTTGCAGCGGGCCGCTGTTCTTGAACACATACTTCCTGAACTACGTAGCGCTGTGCCACGCAAGCTGTCAACAAAAGGCTTTGTTTTTGAAAACATGACGCAGATGATGACATCGTCGTGGTGGGTCCAGGGGGTCCCCAGCTAAATAATTGGTAGTGAAGACTCTGACATGGTTGTTGTGTATGATATTGTGCGTCCTGTACAGTGCAGGCTATTGTAGAGGGTGTATGTTGTCTTAACCATGTCTATTCTGGGGGGAACATTTGCCAAATAATTGCACATCTACACGCAACTGAGCTTGTAGATTTGCTGTTTTGGCAAAGAGATTTGGTTTTGGCGGAAGAAATTCTTAAGACTGCAGGGTTTAAGTGGCGACACTATTGTTTATCATCGATGATGCTTACAGTACTCCTCTTACTAATTGTAATTGTAGCTTGACTGTCGTGCTTACTCTGGCGACTACAATTTCAATCAATAAAGGTCTATCTATCCAACCTCGACCATCCATCGTTTTAAGTCGATTCGTCATCTCCATATGGCTAATTATCGGTTGGATTGGAGGTTGCGAACTGCAAGTTTGATGTCGACAGTGGTGTAACTAAGTACATTTACTTAAGTACTGTACTTAAGTACAATATTGAGTTATTTGTACTTTACTTGAGTATTTCCAATTTCCAATACTTTGACTTCTACTCCACTACATCTCAGATCCAAATATTGTACTTTTACTCCACTACATTTATTTGAAAACTTTAGTTACTTAGATGATCTACAAGCTCACAACGCTGCGCATCGCGACGCGTTGTGAGCTTGTAGATCTGCTATTTTCAAACATTTTGTACTTTTACTTTTGGTACTTTAAGTATATTTTGATGCCTATACTTTTGTACTTTTACTCAAGTACATTTTGAATTTCTGACTTTTACTTGTAACAGAGTATTTCTACTAAGTATAAAATGTGAGTACTTTTTCCACCACTGGAAGTCGATCGGTCAAACAGTTCTCCAGATACATAAACTACAGACACACTCACATAGGCAGAGATTTCGCACATTTTGCCATTACTGGATTTATAGCAGTAGGATGCTTCATGAAAACAACATCTTTGTGTAGACTGTAGATGTTACATTTGCAGTGGAAGGAATCTCCATCCACATCCGTTTGTTTTGATGTTCCAATGCCCACTGTGTGTGTTTGGTTTGTTCCAGCATCACCCTGACCCCCACGACCCCTGATTTCCTCTGGGCCCCAGCTGTTTGTTCAGGCCGCTCACACCATGGCTGTGCAGTGTGTGTGCGTGTGCGTGTGTGTATTAGAACACTGTGCTTGGTTGATTTTCCATCTGCATCCATCAGAACTAAAAGCTGCAGAATGCACTGAAGTGAATATGTCATTCACTACAGTGGTTGGTATTAGTTTGTCTAACTGCCATGACTACAGTGGTGGAAGAAGTACTCTTGCCACTTAAAGGGGAAGACCACCCATTTTCAATATTGAACTATGTCATTAATATACCTTAGAGGAGTTGTGTGGAAATAGAAAAAAAGTTCCCCCTCTTCTGTGTTGCCTAGAACTGGAAGATTGATTTTGGGGTTTGTATTGTAAAGTACAATGTGTGATGTCATCAAGTTGTAATTTACAATACAAACCCCAAAATCAATCCTCCAGTTCTAGGCAACACTGAAGAGGTGTAACTTTTTTTCTATTTCCACACACCTCCTCTATAAGGTATATTAATGACATAGTTCAATATTGAAAATGGGTGGTCTTCCCCTTTAAGTAAAAGTAGCAAAACCACAATGTAGAAACACTGTTACAAGTAAAAAAAGATAATTACTTAATTATTGGCATCAAAATGTACTTGCAACACTCTTACCCTTAGTCATTTCTTTTAAATATTGTTTCTCAAAGTTGACAGCACCACCAGGGTTTCTGGAAACACGCTTTAAAAGACCTGGTGGAAACCTGGGCAGAGATGGAGCTTATCGTAACATTTGTTCCAGCTTTGTAATCCAAGACGTGTGTAATGTGTAAAATGTCCTGCATAAATAGTGCAGACAGACATGGTGTTGACGCTCCAGCACAACACTCAGTGCCACTAGGAGCTCGTAGAAGTACTGAGCAGCTCCCTGGGGCCAGCTGTGTAACACTTCCATAACTGCTGGAAACTAGACTAGTACAGGGGTCTTCAACAGGGGGTCCGGGACCCCTAGGTGGTCCTCAGAGTTACTACAGGGGGGCCGCCAAACCTTTGTGTGATATAGTAGGATAATTATTTTAAATTAACAACTTGAATCCTTTCATCCCTATTCTGAGGAGAACCTTAGCCAAAAATAGCAGATCTACAAGCTCTCAACACCTCGCTCCGCGAGGCGGTGAGAGCCCTGGGTACTCTCACCGCTAACTTCTGGGTACTTTAACTATTGAAAAATAGCAGATATACAACCTCACAGAGCGGCACGAGTGCCACCCTGCGAGCTTGTAAATCTGCTATTTTTGAAAAATCATGAAAACTTGTGCAAGTCTTCTAGGTTTTTTGAAAACCCTATGTTTCTATGTCAGTGGTGCTCAGACTTTTTCACATGAAGGATCCCCAAAATGATATGTATTTGGTCACGGACCCCCATCTCAAAATATTTAGTTCCAGGGACCCCCCAGAATCAAAATTTGAGTTACAAATGTTCGCTTAAAAAATACATATATTCAATGATTTGCACACATTTTCACGACTTTTCAAAAATAGCAGATCTACAAGCTTGCAGCGCTGCACCGCGCTGTGAGCTTGAATATCTGCTATTTTGCAATAGCTAAAGTATAAAATAATGAAGGCCCCTCCACCTTGGGCCCTAGTAACTCAGTCCCCGCTTTTTTGTGTGACGCTGTATAATGCCCTACGTTATAATAATATAACGTAGGGCATTAATACACAAAACACAAAAAATAAAATATGTACAACAGCAACAAAATTAAATGGGGATCTTGAATATTAAACTAAACTGGGGGTCCTTGAGAGGGTTGAGAACCACTCAACTGAACTATACTGGAAGTCTGGAACCCCTATAAAATCCTCAGTGTTATATTCTATAAAAGTATTTTACATTTATGGAAGGAAGCGCGCTGCCTTACAAACCGCTTCAAAGCGTGTCAATCGAAAAAGCAATAACATATGCACTCCTCATTAAAAAGTACACCTCAAAGTGCTCCCAGCGGATGTGAGTGTTACTGAGTCAAGCGAAAGGCTGTATCTGCTTTACCTAGAGGTTAGCAGAACCAGTGGTGGGAGACATACTCCATTATTTTACAGTAGTAAAACTCAATCGAGTAAATGTACTTACAGTAGTTACTTTCCACTATACTGTTCTTTTTTCAAGGGAAAAGTTACATCTACTTTACAGGACAGGTTGTCAACCTGTCCTGTAAAGTAGTAACTGCTAACCGTTAGCAGAACAATAAAACCAGCACACTGGTACAGGTCATCAAACAAAGACATATAGTGGTGGAAGCTAACCTCAGTGAGGGAACATAGGGTCAAGGGGAACATAGCCATGATCCCAAAGAAGTAGGCCTCAGATTTATTGTTAGTTTTTTTGATTTAAGTCAAAGTACCAATAACACAATGTTGCAAGTAAGAGGCCCATTATTAAAAATTGACTTGGGTAAAAGAACAAAAGTATTGGCATGAAGATATACTTACAAGCTCCACCAGCTCCACAAGGCATTACATTGCAATACGTTGTTGTGAGCTTGTATATTAGCTATTTTCGAATACACAATGTATAAAATAGGGCTTAATTGGTTAAAGTATTATTGTAATAATAATCTAAATCTATTTATTGTGGAGAATGGATTGGATTTCACTCATTGCACATGGGTGAAATCAGCACATTGCTACCATTGGCCCACTCAATAGCAATGCAATTCTTGTAAAAGCTTACATCATGTGCTTAAAATGTTCAGAAGTACACCTGAAGCTGGCACCGACTATGATGCTCTTCATTAAGAATACAGACTTTCACCAACCAAAACATTTCTAAACTCGAAATGAAATGTTCTGCGGCGAAAACCACTCTTCAAAACAAAAACTTCCTTTCATTGAAGAAAGGAGGAAAAAAATATTTTTTTGTATTCGTTCACACAAAACCCCACCATCATGCCAGTACCCTTAATAAACTGTCACAGTCCAACCCTCAACCTTTGGACATTGTGTTCTTCAGTTTTTGGACATTATTTCTCTAAACTAATTTTCCTTGTTTTGGATGTTTAGTCTATTTGTTAGCTCTGTAGCTTTATGTTACAGATTGTTCTATGTCAAGATCTTCTATATCGTATTTGTACGATAATTATACCCTCTGTACGATGTACGATCAATAATTCTAAAAAATGCCCAAATTTACGATAATTTAGCCATATCATAAAAAAGTGTGTGAATTTATTAAATTTCTTGGTTGCTGATTTGGGATCCGGTTTACCTTTTCAAAATAAGTTCTAGATCTGTACTAGATCTGAAGCATTAAAACATTGGCCACGTACTTCAGTCCAGTTCAAGGCTTTTATTCGTGAAAGGTCCAGGAAGTTGCCTGTTTCTACACAGCATATGTGATGGGTTTTTTGTGATTTTTTTCACTTTTTTTTAAGATTTGTTTCTTAGAATAAATGTAAGCCATTTACCATGAGAGGGAGTGGGTTGTTGGCTGATTTATCACTGTTTCTGGGTTGTGGCACGAGGCGAAGCCGAGTGCAAAACGACCCTGAAACAGTGGTAAATCAGCCAACAACCTACGACCCATACGTGCAAACAATCCGGGAGCGGCATGTAATTATCGTTGAACGGCATCATTTCTGAGTAAAAGGAGACTTGTAAGCACTTTATTTTTGAAATCTGACGTTTGTAGCTCAAACCGTTGAGCCACGAATACCCCACTGGTTCTCAGGTTGAGGGGGAAACATGACGGTCATGTATATGACTGTCATGTATTCAGGGCTACTGCTCGCAGGGAGTCGCTGAAGTTGAAGGCGTTTATTGACACAGACACCTGTCAGTGAATTATACATTTTCTTGATATTCGTCATCACGCAAGATGTTTCTGTTTAGGGGCTGGGCTTAGGGCTCTAATTGTTTCATTACAATACACAAATACTCGATTTTCTTTTTTTTTTGGCATCCATGTTAGGTAGGCCTATGGCCATATTATCACTACAGATTATGCTCTAAAAGTGTGAAAAACATATTTTTGATTTCATTTCGACTTTAAGATAAATGTCCCGAATGGTGTGCACTACATGGCAGAGGTGGTTTCTCAACCTTTTATGGTTATAGGGCCCACTTGAAATTCTCGAGGCTCACCCATCTGGCACTTAAATGTCATGCGTCCATTTTCAGAGTGAAAAAAGCGGATCTCCAAGCTCACAACGTGTCGCCTGCAATGCAACGTGTCATGAGCTTCTAGATCTATTTTTGGAAATATGTCTGGGAAATCTTGTGTTACCCCAATATTCCAATACTAAGCATCTTCCTATTTGAGTAATATTTTGACAAGTACTGGACTTGAGTACTTCATGTCCACCACTGACTGCCGGGCACATTTTTCGTTTTCACTTTTACTTTGCATAACCTTCGAGAACTGCATGACCCCATCCTGCTTGCCATTGCAGCATAACATAATCATAGTAATGTAATGCCATAAGTATACGTGGTTTGTGGACATAGCAGAAAGTGAAATTGGCTGGAGGTGGGAATATATTATGCAATTTTAACTTGCAGTATCCATCCACACACCTACTCTCTCAGGAAGTTGTCCACCTAGGCTAATATCTGCATTACACACACACAACACAGACCTAACTCCACTTTCATTCCGACAAAGTTACAAAGATCTCAAGTAGTTTGACTTTCCTCCAGGATCAATAAAAAAGACTAAGTACATACAAAGAACCCCAAAACACTCGCTTACAACGAGACACGGCCGGAAGACATGACTTGAGACCTCCATTCCCCACCCCAGCAGGACTGTGGGGGATAATTGAATTGAGTGGAAGTGGAAGGAGAGGACAGGGACACTACTCTGTGTGCAGACAGTGCCAAAAGTCAACGACAACTCCTCACATGAGCTCTCATTTCTGTTGTGCCTCCTGGCTGCAAAGAGATTCAGCGACACAATAATCCAGTAGTGGAAAGTACCTGAGTACAGTTTTGAGGTAATTCTACTTTACTTGAGTGTTTCAGTTTTGTCTACATTTCGGGTTTGGAATGGCACGAGGGAGCCCCACAAAAAGACCACCCCAAAGATCTGTGCACGTATGCCCCTTCTTTGTGGAGTTTGAGCACCTGCCCCTTCAGTGCTCTCTGCAAGGCCCTGCCATAGACTGTAGAGAAACTTGGACTAAGGGAACGGTGACGTCACCCATTGGTTTCTACAGAGTGTAAATGAAGCCTGTTTAGAAAACGTGTGCATGCCGTCATCTTTCTACATCTCCTGTCCTGAAAAAGAGAAATGGTATAATTCTATTGGTTGGCACAGAGCGGGGGGTGGGTCAATACATGCTATTGGTTGGGAAATCAGGCTAGCCACGCCCCTCCTACGGCATACACTATTTTATCATCAATTTTAATAATACATGGGACCATAATTTAACAAAACGCATATCAGATTGAAACAAGACTTAAAATGGGTGACTGGAACCATAAAGTATTTATGACAATGTTTATTAAGGTAATACAATCAAGTGTTATGGTCAGCAAAACCCCATTTTCTTGACTGGAGCACGTCATCTTTTTGGTAGGCCTACCAGCAGAGGGGAAAACAGCGAAACTAGCAGTGGTGGAAAAAGTACTCTCATTTTGTACTTAAGTAAAAGTATCAATAATGCACTGTAGATGTACTCTGTTACAAGTAAACATCCAGAATTCAAAATGTACTTGAGTAAAAGTATGAAAGTATTGGCATCAAAATGTACTAAAAGTACCAAAAGTAAAAGTACAAAATGTTTGAAAATAGCAGATCTACAAGCTGACAACGCATCGCATCGCGACACGTTGTGAGCTTGTAGATCGGCTATTTTCAAATAGCCAAGGTATAGGGCTAAAGTGCATTAAAAAATTATGTTTTATAATTGCGACCGAAGGTTGCATATACTCTGAAGAACCGTGTCGCTTGAGTGTCCTTCCGTACCCCTGTGATGTCAGTGTGATGTCAGCGAGTTGTGACATCACTTCCTGTACAGGGCGGCTACACGAAATGTGGATAACACTATATATGGAGATAGTCCAGTCCATCATGTCATATGGGACTACCGTCATAGAAAGTAGCCATTGTTAGGCCGGAGTCAATGGCTGTCTGTCTGACTGTCTGTACAGGAAGTGATGTCACATGACATACTTTTCATATATGTAAATATGGGGGCGTCTGTGTTAAGAACGTTTCGTTGTCAAGCTCAACGTTGGGCATTTGGACCTATACATGGAGAAATGGAGCGAATCTGTTTGGCCTAAACATGGAGATGTGGAGAACACTATATGTGGAGAAAGTCCATTCCATCATGTCATATGGGACTACCGTCATAGACAGTAGCCATTGTTAGGCCAACTCAATGGACTGAGTCAAGCATCAACTGCTGCTCTGGAACACAGGGTAGTGTTCCAAACATCTAGGCTGATAATCCAGCTTTTGCAGCGTCACAGGTTCAAGTCCTGACTTGCGACCTCAAGTCCCCATCTCTTCCTGTACGGGGCGGCTACACAAGACTAAGAAAGACAAAAAAAAAAGAGAAGGATACACAAGACTAAGAAAGACAAAAAAAGAGAAGAATAAAAAAGAAAAAAAGAAGGAGGAGGATAAAGATACCAAAAGGAGAGAGAAGAAAGGGTGGATGAGGTACAATGTGCGGTATCCTCTTCCGATCTGATACGGGCGGCTGGACTTAGATCACATATGAACGGATGTCCATGAAAGAATGTCCATCCACCTGGAGAAAAGAAAATGTAACAAGGAGGTGGCAACGGGGCGGCCAGATAAGTTATTAGGCCTGGATCCAACTTTAAGTCGATGTATCAAACCGGTACTCGAAACGTACTTAGAATTTAAACATATTTTCTAAAGTAAATATGGGGGCGGCTGTGTTAAGAATGTTTCGTTGTCAAGCTCAACGTTGGGCATTTGGACCTATACATGGAGAAATGGAGCGAATCTGTTTGGCCTAAACATGGAGATGTGGATAACACTATATATGGAGATAGTCTAGTCCAATATGTCATATGGGACTACCGTCATAGACAGTAGCCATTGTTAATCCGGAGTCAATGGCTGACTGTCTGTACAGGAAGTGATGTCACATGACATACTTTTTATGCCCATATATGAGTCCTAACATGGAGATGCGGATAACACTATATATGGAGATAGTCTAGTCCAATATGTCATATGGAACTACCGTCATAGACAGTAGCCATTGTTAGGTCGGAGTCAATGGCTGTCTGTCTGACTGTCTGTACAGGAAGTGATGTCACATGACATACTTTTTATGCCCATATATGAGTCCTTCTGTACCACATCTCCATGTTTAGGCAAACTCCACACAGAAAGGCCCTATCGCCAACCCAACCCAACCCAACCGATAGGGCCTTTCTGTGTGGAGTTTGCATGTTCTCCCCGTGTCTCCTAGGGTTGATACCCTCACAAAAACATGAACAAACTCCCCCCAGAATGACAACAACTAGAATCGTCAGAGAAACGCTGTGGTTGGCCAGATGGTCAAGAATTGGCGCGACCTCGCCCTTTAGGGCGAGGTTGCATGTCACCCTGAGGTCGAATTCCACCCTCAGGTGTCTTACTAGTTTATACCTGCAAAGTAACTAGTAACTAAAGTTTTCAAATAATTGTAGTGAAGTAAAAGTACAATATCTGGATCTGAGATGTAGTGGAATAGAAGTAAAAGTATTGGAAATTGGAAATACTCAGTAAAGTACAAATGCCTCAAAATCGTACGTAAGTAAAATTACTTAAGTACATTTACTTAGGTACTTTACACCACTGGAAACTAGCGGCCATTCATAGGAACTTGTTCTTCCGGGTTTGTTTCATCTTAATTCTGCAGAACTATCTGCACTTGAACAACCGTTCTAGGCTGCCATATCCAGCCCAAGAAACCGTAGAAACGGGGGAAAAAAATTAAATGTACTTAACGCTGATCCCGAGTATACTCGTGAACAATACTCGAGTATTTAGAGTGCCGATCCCGAGTATACTCGCGTAAAATACTGTATATAGAGTAACGCCGGCACCCTTACCCTATGGTCCGTTGGAAAGTCCTGGCACGATTGGACTCGCCGATTCATCATCATCACGGATCCACGTGCACAAAATAGTAATCCCTTAACATGGAGGCCGACGGTGGATCTCATCTTGAATGTCCATTTTCTCCAAACAACACTTTTAAAGCCAAGGATGGCATTAGATTCTCGCTACAATAACGTAATAACAAAGGCAACGATCGGCCATTTTAGCAACGGCATGGGGTGACGATCGCTTCCGTTGAATGACGTCATGACGTCAAACCGGAAGTGTTTACGCTATGGACTTCTGGCCTTCAAAATAAGAGAATGGCAGCGTATGGAGCCTGCGAGAAGCACGCTGGACATTTAACCCGTTCATGTCTGGAGCACTAAATGGGTTAAAATAAATGTATCATGCCTGTTGCTAAGGTATGGCAACATGACTCTGAACTGACGCCACTGCTCTCCAGCTGAACAACAGAAAACCCTTTTCATATTGTGATACAAATGTTATCCAATCAGAAGAGATAACTCATACATACAGGATACAGGATTAATTGGAAGTGATGACATGAAGAACTGTGCAGACAAAATTGGGGAACACTATACAAAGTTCAATTGATGTCTGACTGAAATTGGAAACCCACCTGAAAATGTATTTTCTGTTTATTAAAGAGCTGTTACTGAACAAACACTCTATAGCAATGATTGCTATCAGAATGCTTTACCCTTTTCACCAAAAAACATAACAAATATCACTTAATACTCCTCTCACAAGGACTAATAATGGTGCATCTTTAAAAGATATTACCGAGCGGGACCATACAAAGCATCACATTTCTAAGTAAGGAACAATAATTGTGCATTTGAATCTGCATGCATTTGAATACAGAGTATTTCTACATTGTGGTATTGCTTCTAGTACTTAAAGGACGACTTTGCCACTTTTCAACCTATCTTCATATAATAGGTCCTCACTAATGTTCATAATAAAATAGTCTCTTAGGAGAGCTGTGGGAAGTTCAGAAATCCATAGTCTTGTGACATCATCGTTTGACAGTTTTATTGCAACTGGAATAAAAAGCCTGCATTTTCTGTTAGCTTGGATTCTCCATCGATGACGTCACAAGACGATGGGTTTCTGACCTGCCCTGCACAGCCCTCCTCTGAGACACAGACAGAGTAGAAAAGAATGATGCTATTTTATCATGAACATTAGTGAGGCTGAGAACCAATTATATGAAGATAGGTTGAAAAGTGGTGAAGTCGTCCTTTAAGTAAAAAAAAAAAAAAGAAAAACTATCCAGAGTACTTCCACCTCTGCCCAGCTGCACACGAGTGTCATTTGTGTAGTGCCTTGCTGCAACGATATTCAGTGGCACAATATCAAGGCCACAGGTAATTCATCTTGTGACTCCAGCTCTGCTTTGCTGCCTTATTAAGTGAATAAAGACATGGAGAAGCCTTCATTTCCGCATGAGAAAGGTAGGAGGGAAGGCTGGCTGTGGGAAGGAAGAATAGCAGCAGCATGAGATACCGCTGGCTGGGAGACGAAGAATGGCTTAAGTCATTTAAATACGAAAAAATAATGTTCTGATTTACATGCAGCTGCAGTCGCTGGCTCATTTGTTTTGATAATGGCTCATCCTGCGCACAATTTATGCAGAGCCGGCCCCGTCATATATATATATATATATAACAAACATCTCACTTTTTGTGCTAAGGCTTCACATTAAAACGGAGGAAAGTAAAGCTTGCATTGTAGGCTCAAAACGTTCTCTAGCACACCCCCAAATGTATGTCATTTATATGGCCACGGACCACTATCTGAACAGGTTTTGTGCCAGGGACCCCCAGGCCAGGAGAGAAGATTGGGTTTTAAAAATATGCAAAGATTATTAAAACTCTTCCAAGCATTTTTAAAAAAAATGCCTATAATAGAAGATGTACAACTTGAGCTCACACAGCTCGAAGTGACACGATGTGAGCTTTACATCTGCAAGCTAAAGTGGTTAAAATCATTGTGATGATGTACAGTATTAAGACATTTTGCTGGGAAACCCCTGGAACCCGCCCCCCAGGACCCCATTTTGAGTTGTTTCTAATTACTTTGCACATTTTGATTATAGATAAATAATAAACATACATTGGCCACTTAAGTGTTATATACTTTGTCTATTGATAAACAGCATATCTACAAGCTCATCACAATATGTCGCAATGCAGAAAACCACCCTGGAACCCCCTAGAGGACCCCCCTACCGCCCACCACCACTGTTGTACTCAAATAACCCACCAGCCCACCCCACCCCCCTCCAGCGTCTTTGGGAGTCCACCAGGTGGCAACAATGAGGGCAATAAATCCTCATTAAAGCTTCTGCCTTCTTCTTTGAAAAGTGGGAAAGTGAGGTGGGGGGATATTCCTGTTTATGCTCCCAGACAATTGGAACAAATGAGTGGAAGGGGCCTTGAGGTGCCCTCTAATCAGGTTCACTCAGTCTCAGTCTCAGAAGTCTGAAGATGTCACCTCGTGCCCCTTGAGACCAATGTGTCCCAAACTTTTTTGTCTGGAGACCCAAGCGATAAGTTTGGCGTCTCCCCGGGACCACGAATCAACCACTTAAGCCTTTTATAATAGTGAAAATAGGCCACCTACAACAAGCTTGTTGTGAGCTTCTACGTCTGTAGAATTGTTTCTTACATTTTTTTTAATTATTATTTTGAGTTTGATAGAAAGACATGAGGGAACAACGACCCGGGCACTCAAAGGTAGAATGGGGGAAAGACCCTTTAAGAAGATGAGGCGAACAGCAACATGCTTCGACCTGAAGTGTTCTTCATCATTAGAGGGTGTGTTTTTGAAATAATAAATGTAAAACATTGTAGGAGATGTTAAAAAGGTATGTTTAGTCACGACCCATAAAAATCTAAATTGGGTGCGGCCCATTATTTGGGAAACACTGCTGGGTCTTCAATGTTTTCAGGCCAAGGACCACTTTGCTGAGAGAGAGATGAAGCAGGGACCCCCACTATAGCCTATATATTCTATACAATTGTGTTGCAGATTAAAAATATTCATAGATTTCTTAGACAGCGTAGACTTGTTTGACAGCACCGTCATCAGTGTATGTTGGATTAATGTGTATGTTCAGACATTTAACCACTTGAACCGACAATACTTGGTCTGCTATGCTTTCCCCCCTACACCAAACCTCTTTGCCAGAAATAGCCTATCTAAAAGCTCACAACGCCTCGCACTGCGAGGCGTTGTGAGCTTGTAGATCGGCTATTTTTGGCTAATGTTCCACTCAGAATAGGGACGCTATAGGGTTCAAGTGGTTAATGGCGGCCCCACTGTAGTAACTCTGAGGACCCCCCTAGGGGTCCCGGACCCCCTGTTGAAGACCCCTGCCCTAGAAGACCATGCACCCAGCCACCCACTTAGGACATGCATCCCAAATTTGCACTGTTCCCAACTTGCATCGTACCCGAGTAATAATAATAATAATGAATTGCATTTTTATAGCGCTTTTCCAAGTGCTCAAAGCGCTTTACAATGGTTCATTCATTCATACATAATATTTTCTTCTGAGATGTGGCGGTGGAGTTAACGTATAAAGTCTAGAAATGGTAATACTCGCAGCCAGTAAAAGTAACCACACTGGACTGTAGCACTCCCTCAGCCTCTGACAGGCTCATATTTCACCTGGTTCTTCTCCAACCTTCCACTGTCACGCTGCCTTGGCTGTCACAGGGGACAGGAGGGGCGAGGACATGCCATCATCTGTGGGATCAGTGATTTCACAGGCCGCTGGTGGCAGCAGTCCTTTAACCACCACAGTGGTGGACAGTAACAGAGGACGTTCTGTACTTAAAGGGATATTTAACTTTCAAAAAAACCTTTGGTCATCTTATCGTCTAATCAGGCTTTTATGAACACCCTGAACAGTTTTTAATTTGCTTGATTCAATATTTAGATATTTGATGTAAATGTTACCAGGCCCTCCAGGCCCAGGGCCTCTCCCCACACACACCCATTGTAACTTCAAACTTCATTTTAACCATGATAGATTCATTAAAAACACCCATTATTTTTTTTCTGGTGACTCGTACTACCCTCCTAATACGTGAGCAGGCCGTGTTTTTTCGTTAACTTTGTTTCATTTATTTTTTTGCATGCATGCAACATTCAAAGTCAGTGGGGTCAAATAGTGCTGGTATTGTGTCTTTGGGGCTGTGAGGAGTTGGCGTAGCCATTTTCATGATGTAACACTCACCTGGTCTGAAAAATGGGGGAGAATGTCCTGGCAGGCAAATCTATATTGCAGAATAAAAGCCTTTCACATTTTTTTTTTTTTTTTTCAGAAAACATTGGTGATTGGGAATGTTTTGGGGAGGCCACTAGAATCTTAGGGCCAGCTCTGGAACACAGTAAACATCCGAAGCCTTCTTCTCTATTCTGATAGGAAAACAGCTTCTAAAAGTTTGATGGAATGCAGGACCATCTTTCCATTGCGTCGATCGTTTTTTTTTTTTTTTTCTTCTTTTTTTTTTATGCCAGCCTCCGTGCACATAATGCTGCTGTGTGACGTTGTGTGAAGGGATCTAAATTTGGCATCAAAATATACTTTAAGTACCAAAAGTAGAATAACTCATTGTACAGAATGCCCCATTTCACAAGTGTTTTCAAAAGATTAACATTTGTCCAAATCTTTCAAAAATAGCAGATCTATGAGCACACAACATCGCAGCAGAATACTTTCAAATGTAGTACCTACGGTAGAAAGTTTTCAAACAATTATACCGGTAGTTGAATAAAAAGTGTAATATTTGCCTCTGAGATGTAAGAGAGTAGAATTGAAAAATGAAAATACTCAATTAAAGTCAAAGACTCAAACTACTTCCAAATTGTACTTAATTAAGTACAGTACTTATCGTCTCTGTCAGATAGAAACCTCATACTGTATGTCCAAAAAGTATAGAAGTTCAAAATGCATCTCTTCACGCTGTGTTTCGAGCTTGTGGATCTGCTGCTTTTGATGCTTTTGTGTGATGCTGTAGTGTCCACTAGAAGAAAAAAAAAGTTAAAATGTGGTCTGCCCGACAGCAACGATCCTGTATGTTACTTTCCAGCACTGCAGCTGGCTGACCCCTCCCTAGCTTAATTAGCACATGGCTGCATGGGTCCAGTCCTCCCAGGATGCAACCTGCTGAAGATGAGCTGGGCTGACTGGGGATTCTTACTGCATGATGCCTAGCCCTCCTGGGGAGAGCTGAATAGTTGTGTCACGCAGAAACCCTCTATCTACATATTTCAACTTTGATGTTTATTGTGGGCTCGAAAGGCGAGCACACTTTAGATATTATCATTATTTATCTATCAGTCAGACAGACAGTTCTCCTCAACACTTTGGCACCTGTCTACTCCCATACTTACACCGAAAATCGATATTCAAACATCAATGTGTTCAGCTTACTGTGGCGACGTGTGCTATTACTTTTTTTTTTTACAGTAAAACTCTATCTCCTCCTGGGATTTTTGCGTTACGCACACAAAACTTTTTTTTACATGAACTTTGGACCAATATGGTCAAACTGGTCTAATGGTTTTTTTTTTTAAAGTGAAACATTATTTTTTAATAATTCACTGAATATTGCAGTTTTATGCAAATTATTCTTCTGCCTCTAAATCATACACGCAAAGTGACACGTTCATGGCATTTGGCAAAGATGTAGAGGGTTAGTCCAAATATCACTGAAAGCAATCTTATTCCAATTGGCCAAAGGGGGAAGCTATACGAAGCGTTTGAAAATTCAAACTTTAAACAGGCATAAGTCATGCCTCGTTTCGTTTAAAGACATGCAACTTGCTTACACACGTGCCTTGACTCAAGCGGAAGACATCTGTGTCTTTGTTAAGTATGCTTAGAACACAGCCTGCGATGTGCGTGAAATTTTGCACACACATTCTCACTAGGTCAAGGAACAGATGCCATCATTCTCACATTGGCCTGTTATAGCGCCACCAGCGGGTCAACCTTTGCATAACACATTTTTCGGAACAAAATGTCTCAAATCATACCGTTAAGTTCATGTAATAACACTGCTTGTCTGCATTGTAGTTCGATTACCATTTTACTTCAGTAACGTCAAAGAAAGCACTGCCTGCAATCTTGACATTTTGTACTATTATAGCTGTTGTTTTTTGGCTTGAAGTTTTAGCATAACATTTGACTGCACTTGCTGTACTGTTATTAATGTTGTTAATTGCGACCGAAGGTCGCATATACTCTGAAAAACCGTGTCGCTTGAGTGTCCTTCCTTCCTTCCGTAACCTCTGTGATGTCAGTGTGATGTCAGCGAGTTGTGACATCACTTCCTGTACGGGGCGGCTACACGAAATGTGGATAACACTATATATGGAGATAGTCCAGTCCATCATGTCATATGGGACTACCGTCATAGACAGTAGCCAAAGGAGAAGGATACACAAGACTAAGAAAGACAAAAAAAGGAGGAGGAGGATAAAGATACCAAAAGGAGAGAGAAGAAAGGGTGGATGAGGTACAATGTGTCTCAGAAAAGAAAAGGAGGTGGCAACGGGGGCGGCTAGATAAAGTTATTAGGCCTGGATCCGACTTTAAGTCGACGTACAGGATTCCAGAAGTGTAGCGCTTATTCGCTCTTGTATCAAACTGGTACTCGAAACGTTCTTAGAATTTAATATATATTTTCTAAAGTAAATATGGGGGCGGCTGTGAAAAAAAGAGAAGAATAAAAAAGAAAAAAAGGAGGAGGAGGATAAAGATACCAAAAGGAGAGAGAAGAAAGGGTGGATGAGGTACAATGTGCGGTATCCTCCTTGTCAAGCTCGACGTTGGTCATTTGGACCTATACATGGAGAAATGGAGCGAACCTGTTTGGCCTAAACATGGAGATGTGGTACAGAATGACTCATACTGTATATGGGCATAAAAAGTATGTCATGTGACATCACTTCCTGTACAGACAGTCAGACAGACAGCCATTGACTCCGGCCTAACAATGGCTACTGTCTATGACGGTAGTCCCATATGACATGATGGACTGGACTATCTCCATATATAGTGTTCTCCACATCTCCATGTTTAGGCCCTATCGCTCACACCCTAGGTGGGGTTGGCGATAGGGCCTTTCTGTGTGGAGTTTGCATGTTCTCCCCGTGTCTCCTAGGGTTGATACCCTCACAAAAACATGAACAAACTCCCCCCAGAATGATAACAACTAGAATCGTCAGAGAAACGCTGTGGTTGGCCAGATAGTCAAGAATTGGTGCGACCTCGCCCTTTAGGGTGAGGTCGCATGTCACCCTGAGGTCGCATTCCACCCTCAGGTGTCTTACTAGTAACATATTAGTAGAACCGTTGCTCCCACACTTGGAAAGGAGTCAGCTTAGGTGGTTCGGGCATCTAGTACGGATGCCTCCCGAGCGCCTTCCTAGGAAGGTCCTCGATGCACGTCCCACTGGGAGGAGACCCCGTGGCAGACCAAAGACCAGATGGAGGGATTATATCTCCAAACTGGCTTGGGAACGCCTCGGTATACTCCCTGAGGGAGTGGAGGAAGTTGCTCGGGATAAGGAAATCTGGAGGTCTCAGTTGGAACTGTTACCCCCGTCCCCCGCGACCCAATTCCGGATAAGCGGTTGAAGATGGATGGATGGATGGAATAACGTATTAATCAAACAAACAAGTAAATGTAAATAAGCATTAAGGTGAACAACCGTCCCGGAATACAATGTGTTTTTAAAGCATTGCCTGTTCCAATCTCAAATGCTTAGAATCAGAATATCCAGATTTCAAAGCCAGCTAGGGGAACGACACAAGGGGGAGATGCACAACACTCTCCAGCTAACTAAACAAGTAGGTGGCCTAGGACTCAAATGTCAAATATTATTACTGGGCCACTCAATTATACAGCCACTGATGACATGGATAAAAGATCATTCAAGTACCAGATGGTTACTGATGGAGAGATTGAATTATGGTACTCAGTACTCACTAGCAGTGAGACCTTTTCTGGGAAAATGATTGTGAAAAACCTTTGTCGAAACACACTTCAGATCTGGAGGAGAGTGCATTGTAATTTGCACGTATTTACAGCATGAAAAGGTTTGAGAAGCTCTGTGCTAAATGCCTAAATTGTAAATTGCTCAGACACAGAGAAGTCTAACCACCAGCAACAGACCCCAGGGGGGAAGGACTGGATGATGAACAGGAGGTGTGTCTGTGTGTCACAGACTCCAGGCAGGCACGTGCACACATAGACATCAAAGGGGGCTTGAACCCCTGCCCTTTTACCCGTCTGTAAAAAGTGCCCTTTCCAGACCATTAATGTAGTTTTTACTAGGGTGAAAGAAATGCAAATGCCCTCTTTCCTGAAGGCAGCATTCAAGAGAATTGCCTCGTCCAAACTCTCCTGAACTTGAATGTGGCATCTTATGTTGAAAGTATTGCCCTCTCTGTGTAGAAATCCATGCTGTTACGCCACATGTCCAGCATTGCCTTTTTTATGCTTAGTTTAGTGTGGTATCAAGTACCGAAAATAGCCGACCTCCAAGCTCACAACGCGTCGCAGCGCGATGCGTTGTGATCTTAGAGGTCTGCTATTTTCAATATTTTCATCAAAAGGCCCTTTTAGAAATGTCAGACCCTGCCTCTCTAACATTCTCTACACGTCCCTGACAGACTCAGTAATAAGGACAGAATGCCAGCAGGCCAGGCCAAATACACACCTACTCTGTTGGAGTCAGAGGCAACACCATTACCTCATAACGTCACCCGTGTAAGTGCGTGGTTCTGCCCGGAGACCCGCGGTCCCACCCCTCCCCTTGCTCATCCACCACCCTGGCATCATATGAGTCTCACCAACGCATGCATGCTTGTGGGACACTCTCTCACCCACTCACCTCTCAGGAAACAGGTTTACACAGCAGACAGGGTGGGAACCCATGTGGGTGAGTGAGTGTGTGTCTCTCACATGCATGTGTGCGAGCAAGTGTGTGCGAGCAAGTGTGTGTGTGTGTGTGTGTGTGTGTGTGTGTGTGTGTGTGTGTGTGTGTGCGTGCGTGCGTGCGTGCGCGCACGCGTGAGTGCGTGCATGTGCGTGTGCGTGTGTGTGTGTGTACATACTGTACTGTACATATTTATTTCTGAATTTGTGCCTCCATGCGTACATGCCTGCAAAGTCAAATCCCCAGTGTCTCAGAGTGTGTAGAGGTACATTTGGGTACAATTTTACACAAGTGGAATTGGAACCCAACTGAAAATGTCATGTCTGTTCATTAATGAGCTAGAGAAACTGGGATTTAATGTCAAAAACAGCCCAAATAGCAGGTCTGCAATCGGCTATTTTCACTATAGTAAAACTAAAGTTTTATATTTCAACATTTTATGTGTTGTTTTTTTGTTTAGTTTTTTTCGTAAATGAATCCACGACAACTTCAACATACAAGAGTGTCTAACAAATATAGTGAAAATGGCCAATCTACAAGCTCACAACGCTGCACGATGCGTTGTGAGCTTGTAGATCGGATATTTTTACTAATTAAAATAATAATAATAATAATAATAAATTAAATAGTCATCTAAAAGTAACGGTTTGGGAATTGGGAGGTTTCAACCCAACATCAATGATGAATTCCCTTCTCTCCGGACCAGTGCTGAAACACAGCCTCTCTGTTCAGTCCACTTCAGGTCATACAGTGGTCTTTCTGTGGACCCCGCCCCACCCTCCCTTCTCATTTCAGCTTGACTGCTCATGGGGAAGACTTGTGTTTACAGATTAGGCAATCCTTTGCTGTTTTGCCATGACTACGGCAATCAAAACACTGTGAGAAAGGGCTGGGCACAGGGAGGGACGGGTCAAAACCCTGACATCTATTGCGTTGGTTCTCAACGTGGTGGTCCGGGAAACACCATGAACAGCAATCTGTCACTCTGAGAGTGTACAAATGGAATCCAATTATAGGTCTGATTTGTACTACTTGACTCTCAATATGCCATAGTCTCTATGCCAATGTGCTGCACCTCTTAAAGGATCAAGAAACCCTGCATCTTTATTTGTTTTACCAGAATTCAGAATATGAAAAGAAATCTAAAATGTAGGCGTGGTTATCTGCTGTTGTGGGGGAGGGGGCGGAGTAATGCATGCATATTATTGTGTTCTGAAACTAGCCTCAGAGAGAAGCTGTCCGCACTTCTGCTCACTGTCTGCTGTCTGCATTTCGGAAACCAATTTTAAAACCAGCCATTGGAGGTGTAAAAATGATAAAGATTTCGCAACTCCATCTTAGATTTACCGGTAAAAATGTGCAAATATTTTACAAACAAGCTTTTATCCATGGTTCCAGGCGTTCCAGCCGTGCTCAGTGCTCTGTGGGCCGCACGTCGAGCATGTCTTATCCGTGGGGACAACCGTTGAACCATAGCGATGGACGCTAGCACTGTGTGTGTGTGTGTGTGTGTGTGTGTGTGTGTGTGTGTGTGTGTGTGTGTGGTGCGCACCACACACACACACACATTGAGTTGAACAGCCCTGCTCCACGCTCGACATTAGCAGCAGCAGCCGCAACAGCGTTCTCTCACGGGCCACGGCATGTAAACACGGTGGTGTCGGCTCTGAACGAGACAACGAGACAACAAGCCATGGCTAAAATACTCAAATTGAATATATCCGACTAAAAACATTGAAAATACATGCCCTAAACTATACCCTAAAGTCCGACTTGAGTGAGAGAACCAGGAAACGCAGTCACTACACAGTGTGACTGTTTGCCCAGAATAACGCGACTGTGGGTGTTTCTCTCTGGTCATTCAGTACAGTGAAACCACGCCCCCCCTTGATACAAATCTATATAAAACAAACGTTAATATTAATTGGTACGTCACGCCGAACGAATGGAATGCAGAGAGCAAATATGTAATGAGTGGTGCCAAATATTTATTTTCTTCCCAGAAACTAGAAGTTCACAGAAATGGCTACAGAGACAGCAGAAAGCTCTGAATCCACAAGCCTATGGGCAAATTGAACCATATCATCGCTCCCTATCACAAGTGACTCATTGATATAATATATATTTATAATGTTATATATAAAAAGGTTTATAAACAAAACAAAACAAAACAAAACAAAAAAAATACCTTTTTTGCCTGTCACTTGAATTAAGGTGACTTGATTGATTGATTGATTGATTGATCAAGAAGGGCCTGTCAGCTCCCATCATGGCTTCTAAAGTAGGCAAACCCCCAATGCAATGCTTTGTTTTCAAGAGTCAGTAACATTACAAAGAACCCGAAAACCTACCACTTCCGTACTTTTTCCCCACTATTTCCCATTCCTGGTGCGTTTGTCTTATTACTGTATACCGTATATAACGTCAGTGCCGCTATTCCAAAGCCCCCTCAGGTAAATTTTCTTTTTTGGTGGGTAGATCATGTTGAGCTGTTTTTAAATGTAGCTCTCTAGTCAAAAAGGTGTGGGCACCCCTGCTCTCGGGCCTGGTATCAGAAGACTGGTGTACCTTGGCATAATCTCTAACAACACCAGTCTTCTGCCATCCATGACTCTGATCAGTGAGATCACCAGGGACGTGCAGAGAATGTGAGAGAGGCAGGGGCTGAAACGTCTAAAAGGGCCTTTTGGTGAACATATCGAAAATAGCAGACCTCCAAGCTTACAGTGCGTCGCAGCACGATGCGTTGTGAGCTTGAAGGTCAGCTATTTTCAGTGCTTGATACCACACTGAACTAAGCATTATCAAGTCAATACAGGAGATGTGGCGTAACGGCATGCTTTATACACAGAGAGGGCAATTCTTTCAACATAAGATGTTGCATTCAAGGTCAGGAGAGTTTGGACAAGCCAATTCTCTTATGCTGCCTTCAGGTATGGCATGGAAAGAGGGCATTTGCATTTCTTTCACCACAGTAAAAATGTCCTACACTTGCATCCTTTCCTTGTATGTTAGTCCCTCCCACAGAGGAAACATACTGTAGAAGAGAAGAGAGGAAAGACTGAACATTTGTTTAGAGAAGTGGAACGTCAATTCCTCTGAAGTGTCATGTCGTGCAACGTCCATTTTTGATGACATCATCACAGGCGATTAGGGTGGCCACCAGCTATCCACCTGTTTCCGCGAGAATTTACTGTAGCATTATTTGCGGGACACTTCCGGTCTACCTTTCCTTTGATCGTTGCACACAGTGCAAAGTGCATGATACTTGTCAATTCTGCTCTTCTTTATTAACTTGTTTACCTTGCTCCATTGATCAGTAAATGAAGTTTCGGTTCGGCGTCTTTGGGCAAATCTGCTGCAGTTCATCTCCGTTACTGCGTTACATCTACAGTAGCCTATACTTGCTGTTGCCGTCGGTTTCATCTGACACGGCACACAATAAACAAGCATGGTAGGAGCCACTGCAGTGTTCAGCGTGAGTAACAGTTGGGACTGGAGCGAGCACAAAGCGAAATGCACGCACAAAATAAAGCTGTTATTCTATCTATACCAATGAAACGGGAGATTTGTAAATATGTAAATGTAAAAACGCATACACTCTGATCACTCTCGCAAAAGCCGGACAATTATGCACAATTATTACCCGGCTTGTTTGGATGCTTGATTCTGATTGGTTGAGCGCTGAAATCAGCTGTGAATTATAGGCGTATAATGACCGCTCCGCTCTATAATTCACCACTGCCTAATCAAAGGCTCAGAGCAGCTGCTGCATTCAGGCTGCACTGTGTGGATTTAGTGCCGTATCCAACATGTCTTCCATGTAAACAAACACACAGCGTCATTTACAACCAAACGTTGCTCTTAAGAATGTTTTAAAAAACATTTGAGGCGAGAAATAGACGACGCAGTAACAGAAAATGGATTCTATTTGATCAGCACTTCCTTGTTTTCCAAGGCGACCGTGTTGCGCTCGGGGGGACGCACTTTCAGCCGCCTGTAAGCAAGGAAATACTTTGTTTTGTTTTTAGTTTTGAGTCAAATTATTAATTTCCGCCAAGGGGAATTATCAGCCTGTCGTGTCCATATAAGCCATAATGACCGCGCAGCAAGACGTTATCACATACTTATGCACGGACAGTTATGATATTTATCTGGCCTAGAATATCACCTGATATCAACCAACATAAATCCTGTCAAACAAGCCCAAAGACGTCCTGGTAATGACGTCAAGATCATTCCCATATGGGCTGTGATCTGGCCTCACTCGAAACGTCACTGATTGGTCCACGTCCTGACCGTGCTTGCTGCTCCTTCGAGCAGGCATAGGAGACTTGACACGAGGAAAAAATGGCCGACCGAATTCTACTTCCTGTGGGAGCAAGGATGTAGGACAGATCAGAATAAGGACCTGAGATGCAGCCTAGGTTAGAGACGCAAAGGTGGGTAGTTTTCAGTATAGGTCCATACAGTAGCAGGTATGTACATGAGATTAGAGGTGCGAAAGAGTCAGCATGTTATACATGAGAGATAGTGCAAACAGAGAATCAACATATTTGTCAGGTTCAACCATAATAGTCCATCGGGTTAACTTTCACAGGTAAAAATCCACACGGTAGTTTCAACAGGATTCACACACACAAAGGAGAACAAAGCACTGCAGTAACACTGCGGTTATTTATGAATGATTCAGCGGCTGACAACCAAACACAGTCTTGTACAGGGGGTACAAGGCTTTGGCTGCCACTACATTTCGTTTCTGTCCGGTTGAAACCTCATGTGTCCAAAACTGTTACTTTTTCAAATCCAAAAGCAGCGAAAGTAGAAGGTCTACAAGCCCGTGTTTCGAGCTTGTTTAACTGCTACTTTTGATGCTTTTGTGTGACACTGTTGTGTGATCAAGTAGGGCGTTAATTTACGAAAAAACACAAAAAGTTAAAAGGATTATTGAGATAAGAGGTTTCTGTCCGACAGCAACGATGTAATGTTCATGGCAATAACCAGGGACGTGCTGGGCCCCTGATTCAGCCCGGGAAAAAGAGTCGGAGAGGCCCCTCATTGCGCGCTATAGCGCTGCTGCTACTCAAAGATTTGTCATTTCAGATCATGACAAGTGACAAGCCAGTGGGCCAATTACATGAGTTATTCTTTGTTGTTGTCGGGTGGAAACCTTGTATGTCCAAAACCGTTTGTTTTCTATTTATCATTTTAAAAATGATTTAAACTAGTGAAAACAGCCGATCTACAAGCACACAACGCCTCGCACCGCGAGGCGTTGTGTGCTTGTAGATCTGCTGTTTGTGCGACGGCCTTGTATGATGAAGCAGGGCTTTACTTTGCGAAAAAATGTACAAACTTGGAGATACAAGGTTTCTGCCCGACAGTGACGATTTACTTTGTTGGCCGCTCAGCCCCCAAAATGGAACGAAGGGCGACATTTTATTTTTTATTTTTTCCTAACGGCCGGCCTGGACCGGCTGGGAATGAACCGGCCGTTCGGGAGTTGTCCCGCTTTTCCCAATGGCCAGCACGTCCCTGGCAATAACAGCGCTGGTTGCCTGTATCGACATGTGTAATAATTTAATATCCAGACACAGTAATTCACTTCTCTCACACAGGGAGATCCAGGCCCATGAGCAGTGGTGGAAAGTAACAAAGTACATTTACTCAACAACTACTGTACTTACAGTATATATCGTTGCTGTTGGAAAGATACCTCTTATCTCCATATTCTAACTTTTTATGTTTTTCCCCCCGTAAAATTAACACTACTCGATAGATAGATAGATAGATAGATAGATAGATAGATAGATAGATAGATAGATAGATAGATAGATAGATAGATACCTTTATTATCCCAAGGGGGAAACTAAGTTGCCCAATGGTAGCACAGCAGTATACAGTTATATACAAAGTTACAGAGAAGTAAGAAAAAGGTAGGAAGAAACAAGAACAGTACTATAACAGTAAAGAGAAGGTGCAAGGTACTAGCGTAGCTGATCCACAAGCTCGAAACGTGACGCCTATTGAGCTTGTAGATCTGCTACTATTCAAAAATAGCCGATCTACAAGCTCGCAACTCGCCGCAACGTGGCCTTGTTGTGAACTTGTAGATCTGGTCGTAAATCTGATATTTGTTAAATATCGAATTGACAAAAAAAGAAGTAAAAAGTATACTTCTGATGTCGATACTTTTGTACTTTAATTCAATTCAGGTTTTTTAATACAGGGCTTTTACTTGTAACAGAGTATCTTTTACTTTTACTTACTATCATAGTACTTCTTCCACACTGCCTCTGGTGAGCCTGTATCGGTACGTGTAATTTCATCGTCAGCTTCTCGGAGTAATTCACTTGTGGATGCAGAGAGAGAGGCAGCTAGGCCATCAGGCATCTAGGCAGTGGTCTAAATCTAATCAGTGATGAGGCACCTTCTCAGAAACGTGTCAAGGGTGAAATTGTGTTGGGGAATGGGTAGGTTTGAGTTTACCAGAGTTAAGGTTATTAGAGACACATGTAAACAGCCTGTAGCAGCTCAATAAGCCCTGAAACTATCTTTCTGTGCTTCCTACATTTTGTCACTGTCGGGGAGAAAAACTGTCAAAAACTGTTACCTTTCAGATTAGCTCACAGACCCCCATTTGATAACTTAAATTAAAAAAATTAAAAAATTAAAAATTACCCCAATCTACACTGCAAATTCATTCATTTAACACTCTACCTCAGTCTGAAAGTGTACAAATTCAACCAAATGGACCCATTTGGTTACACGTGTACTCTCTCAGAGTTACAGACCCATAAAGATTCATTTGGACCCCTGGTGGTCCCTGGACCTGACATTTATCTCAGCACCCAACTCATTGAGCTATACCCAGCTACAAAGGACCAACACTGCCACCCAGAGGCCATAGACTGAAATGCAGTACACTTTTTTTCTCTCTTCTCCCTTTTGTCTTGCCAGTGTTTAAATGTAGCACAGCATCATTTGCTGTGTGTAATGTATTGGAAACTATTTAAAATCACATTTTAATGATTGAGTATGACATTTTGATTAAATGGAGCAAATGTAACAAACTAAATCTCAGCAACTATGGAAACAAATGGGCACCACACAAAACAAAGTGCTTGAGTGATCACACAAAAAAAAGAAGAAAAGAAAAAAGATTTATTGAGCTGTTTGCAAACTAGATAGGAATTTTAACAGATATGATCATTAAAGCACCAAAAAAGGTATATCTAATTCTGGTATGGGAAGATGTAACGTAGCATTCAGTCATGATAAGTGACTCAGAATAATCTTTTAAAAATGGTCTTAAAATAGCCAGGAATACAGTAGTAGGCCTATTAGCTGATTAGCTAAATAACTTATTACATTTGTTTTGAAAATACATCCATGTTTCAGTGAAAATGTAGGCTAGCGCCACTGTTTTATTTGCCAAAGACAACCACAGTTGCAAAAAAGTTGCAGATCTACAAGCTCAAAAAGCATCTTGTGTTTTGAGCTTATAGATCTGCTATTTTGGATGCTTTTGTGTGACACTAGTACTGTATGATAGTAAGCCTAGGCCGTTAATTTGTGGGGCGGGGGGGCGGTAAAATATGGAGATAAGAGGTTTCTGCAAAGAGGTGGTCTATGAAGGATTTATGGAGGCAGAGTTTTAACATTTACAAGTTTATTTTACACTGAACACTAGCCCTCAGTGGCCATGCAGTCATACAGCATGAACCTTACATTATCCTGACTTGACACATCTTTATTTAAAAAAAGTGCTTATACTAAAAGACAATCAGTACAAAACTGTTACATGAAGAAAACAAAACTGTATACTGAATTATAGACCAGTGTATAGTATCTGTGAATTCAATTTGGTTTCTTTCCAGGGTTTGTCATGTTGGTAGTTTGTCTAGATTCACTAGTACTGTAGATGAATATACATTTATAAAATTGCTGCTTCCTGTCTTAAACCAACAAAAAAAGGTTCCAACATAAAATGGGACGAACAAGTGATTAACACCAGCTGAAACAGGTCTTAACCACCTGTTAAAAAAATTCTGTCTACACCAAATCACTTTGGCGAGGAAAAAAAAAGAGAAAAAAAAAGAAAAGGCTGATCTACAAGCTCACAATGTGTCGCAATGTATAATGCTTTGTGAGCTTGTAGAATAAAGATAGTCTATTTCTTGGGCTAATGTTCCCCCCACAGTAGATGCTGGGGTTCAAGTGGTTGATTCACGTGTGAGCTATCGTACACATGAACGTCCATGTGTCTCTCATCTTTTGGTCTATGAAGAAGTACCTGAACATCATTTTACAGTTTTGATATTGGACCTGTTGGAGATTGACATACTGTATATCACTTTTAAACATGTTTGCTCTTGTAATTCACCACAGACTCTTTACAATAGCCTTTCTTCATAGTGCAACTACAGTAAAACAGTTTCAAAGCAGTGTACTGCAAGGACCACCAGGCTACAGAGATACCATTTGGTGGGAAACAGGACAGACCTTGTACCCAGACACATCCTATGTCTCTGAATCTATCCTCAGACATGAAGAGAAGTCTATGTTACGATGCAGAGCCTAAGTAAGAAAATGCTAAAATAATTACACCTCAAAATAAATAGTCACCTATAAGCTATTAGGCTACTGTGTTGTTTACATACTTTCATAAAAATACTTAGACCAGCATTGTGGAATACAAATATATATTTTTTATCAACACATGTATACAGTACATCGCCAGCATACAGCTCTCACAATGGAGCCACTAAAAGTAATTCACATCCAAAACTACTGTAAGAGATCATTCGACGTTATAAAACTATAAATACATGGAGTGCCTGGTTTCTCAGCCAGTTAATGCAAATATCATTAGCTCCTTGAGAGCAGTGAGGATCCGAGTTTGAGTCCAACTACCATCGCAACTTGCATGTCTCTCCTCTCCCTGCCCTAGGTCTTCTGTCTCTCTACTCTCCTATCAAAATAAACCATAAAAATGCCTCCAAATAAAACAGTATTTAATATAGGCTATCGTTGCTATCGGGCAGAAACCTCTCATCTCCATATTTTTGTGTTTTTTGTAAATGAATGCCCTACTACTTGATCATTCTACAGCGTCACACAAAAGCATCAAAAGTAACAGTTCCACAAGCTTGAGCTTGTAGATCTGCTACTTTTATTACTTAATAATTTGAAAAGTAACAGTTTTGGACATATGAGGTTGCCACCCGACAGAGACGATATTGTAGCTGCAAACCTGTAATTCAGTGGTTCAAGCCAACATGGACTGTTGGCAAAGCAGAATAATTAGAGTTTTAAGTACCAAAAGAGAACAAAATGCCTGAAAAGGCAAACAGATATAAGGAGCTATTACTAAGAGCGTGTCGATATTTCAGCGCAGGTGAATGTTAACCTGGTGAAATGCTAATCCGACAACGCTGATGAGTAGGTAACCTGCCGATGCTGGTGAATGTTAACCTCTATGCCTAAACCTAAACCTAACCCAAACTCTAACCCTCAGTAACCCAGACGCTGGTGAGTAGCTAACCTGCTGACGCCCGTAGACGAAATAATGGGATGTAGAAATAGCGAGATTTCCCCGCTGTTACCGACGTAGCTACTGATGTTGAACATTGATAAAACACCACAACTTCCGTCCTTTGGAAAACCTCTTGAATTTGTGAAAATGAATGTAACAGACTCTTGAACACACGCCCTCCATCTGTTCAATACCCCGGTTCATTTTGGAGTGGTTACATCTGGTTGTCAGTATGTTGTGGTGGATTAGAGTACTGATCTTGTTGCATGGCTCCTGCAGCTGCGCCCATGGCGGCCTGTTGGACCATGGGATTCTTCCAGGCTCCCGTGGTCCACTCCTCCTGGGCTCTGGACATGCTGTTCCCACTGCCACGGTAGAAGTTATGTATCTGTGCACACACAACAGGAGACGCAGAGGTGGGGAAAAGTACTTACATTTAAGACCTGCAATATTTGCCTCTGAGATGTAATGGAGTATTGACATTTTTAAATACTCAAGTAAAGTAAAAGTACCTCAAAAAGTGTACATTACTTGAGTAAATGTTACTTTCCACCACTGGTGATAATTAGTAGAAATCCTGTTGCTGATGTGAATACTATAGATGCCTCTCCGTTTTAAAAGGAAGACATCATGTGTAGCCTCCTATAACCTAGCCTCGCGTAGCCAGGCTTACTCATCTCCGAAGAGAAAAGCCTGGTGACAATAGAAGGCAGAAAGCGTTCAACTTCCGCCGTAGGAATTTCACCGGAAGCTGTATTTTTTTCACGGTGCGGTGTTCCTGCAAACGTATTCCCTGCACGAAATTAACTCTGGTCTACTTCTCCTGCTCCGTCGGTTGCGCTCGCAATAAACAATATACAAACAAAAACATTGATTCAAGCAATGTTACACCTATTAAGAGTGAGTTAAGAGCAACAATATATTTTAGTTTTTTCGCTGGGGAATGTAAACAGACCCGCACCGCATGACGTAACGTCCGTTAAACGCAGACTTCCGCTAGAAATCTTGGAACACACCGGAAGGCATATTGTCTACAGGGTGCCTATAACCTCAGTCCCACTGTTGTCACAGGTAACTATCAATTAGTCAAGAGCCAGTAATTAACTGCAGCTCAAACGTGTCAGAATGTTTCTCCTGCCAAATACAATCCGTCAAACACTGCGTTAAAATCATTTACAAGACTCAGAAAGTACAAATGACATCATTGTTCAATCAGCTGATGAAGAAGGCTTTATAGTCATGATATAACGTCATATATTGAATGATGCTAGTATTATGAGCCAACTGTCAACTGTTATTTGCCTCTAAACTCTGACCCTATACCGAATGATTAAGAAAAAGATTGATGATTGAACTGACACGTTCTTCAAAAGAGAATGGATCACTGAAAAAGAAAAATAACTTCATTATGACTAAATATCCTATTTGTGCTGTTTTTTACAAGCACGGGTACCACGGGGTCCCCAGCTAAATGTGTTAATAAAGCATCACAATCATTTTAACTACTTTAGCCATATGTTATACAATGGCTGTTCAAAATATGCAGATATACAAGCTCATATGTGGCACTATGAGCTTGTACATCTGCTATTTTCTAACACAAAACTTCTGGGGCACCCCTGGCACAGAAGATTTTCAAAATAAATATCAATTTGCGGGATCTTGGCACAGAATTAGGCTACTGACCTAAAGTACAGGTTTTCAAAGTGGGCGCACATCATTGGAAAAGAGAATTGGGAGGTCCCCGGCTGCATCATATCCTTGGGATGGGACTGTTATCAATACTGTCATGCCTTAGCCAAGGCTCAGGAGTCTGACTACCAGCTCCCAGGAGCTGGGAAGACCCGATATCAGCCTTGGTCTTGTCATTGCAATGCGCATGCGCCAAAACACGAGGGGGAAAAAAGAAGTCACGCTGGGATTCGAGACTACAGGGTTGGGAATTCTAGCCATGCGTTCTAACTTCTTACTGAGGACGCTACTGAGATGGAGGCGCCGCTCCGATATTTTTTTTGGGTGTTAGGTTTAGCCATAGTTTTACTGAGGTTAAGGTTAGGGTTTGGCTCAGGGTTAGGCATAGTTTTACTGAGGTTAAGGTTAGGGTTTGGGTTAGGGTTAGGGTTAGGTTTAGGTGTAGGCATAGTATTTTTCACCGCTGCGTAGCGTTCCGTTACCGAGTTATGTGTAAAACCAGGCAAAAGCTGCCTCGTTAGCTCAGTCAGTAGCGACGGGAACTGGTAATCTGACGGCCTGGGTTCGATTCTCACTCAGGGAGCGACCAGTACATTATTCCTGTGAACGTGCGTTGGCGCATGCGCATTGCAATGACAAGTCTATGGGTGATAACGGAGCTTCCAGCTCCTGGGAGCTGGGAGTCCGACTACTGAGCCTTGGCCAAGGCATGGGGTGATAAAAGACCCATACCAAGGGAGGATAATGCGAACATCGGCTGCCGGTTTGCTCCTCCATACCTTGGTGTCGAGGTGTCCCATGAGCAAGGCACTGAACCACTAATTGCTCCCTGTGTGCCTGCATGGAGCAGCACACTTCTCCTAATTGGATGGATCAAATGCAGAGAAGTACTGTAGTTTCCCCTCGGGGATCACTTTAAGATGATGTACCTGTATTAGTTCCCTTTGATGCACAGAGCCTACTGTACTGTACAGCACATTCCTCCTCATATCAGTATAGAAAATTCTTCCCCCTTTACCCTGACAAACATCCTGAGGGTTTATTATTGCCCCCTATAGACCTCCTGTTGACATTGACTGACAGAAATGATCCTGTCCATGAACTTTATCAAATACTCTGGCAAGCTGCCTTCAATCCTGAGGCAAATAATCTCCTTTGATGCATACAGTAGGCCTATGCAGTGAAAAAGAAAACAACAACAACAACAACAACAACAACCCCTATAGTCCTTGGAACTTGCTCCATTTAAGAGACTTACTGAACAAACACTCTCTAGCAATGATTACTATCTGAATATAGAGCAATTTAACACTACCCCTTTACAACAGTGGTTCTCAAACCCCCTCTGGTGGTGCGCAGAGGAGTCTCCCAAAAAAAAACAAGACAAAATACATAAGTGGAGGGACATATTTATATTATACTACAGGTAGTTCTTCTGACCAAGCAATTGGTTAACGGCTCTCCAGCCGTGCTGAAATGAACATGACACTGACAGCACACCTAATAGAAGATTTGAGAAGGGATTAATCACATTTGAAATATCATCATTTCAGTTGTGCAGCTGATAAGACAGACTGACAGAGTCTCTGCAGCAGCAGTGCTGTTGCAACCGCCGTAGGCTAAGCGGCTATGCTAGCGCAGTTTGCATGGGAAGTTCACAGGCGTAGTAGCTAAATCTGGCCGATGAATGCAACAAAAACTTCAAAATCTCCATGAATTCAAGGAATAAATTGGCCTCCTTCCTGTGTTAACTGTGCTGAATAGGATGGGGTATAGGTCTATGCACCTAGTTCTACGGTGGTACTTGTAGAGACAGATATTTTCTGAGGTGGTACTTGGTGTAAAAAGGTTGAGAACCATTGTTTTACAACAATAACAACCACAACACCTTTAAATAGTTTTGCCTATGGGTGGATGTATGATATCGTTGTTGTCAGGTGGACAGAGCTACAAACTCACGTGTTGTGGCTATTTTCACTTGTTTGAGTTCCGGGGAGACAACAATTTTCTCTTTTGGGTCTCGAGCTAAAACTCTTTGGAACCACTGCTCTACAGCAATGATTGTTATTAAAATAACTTACTAGTTACTACTGCACCTTCAATGCAGGCCATGGTCTCTGGCTCTAAAGTGTTCCTTCATTGTAATGGCTTGAGCTTGGAAAACAGTTCCCAAGCAATCTTTTATAAAGGTGTGTTTCTGTTCACAACGTCTAAACTTTGTAAAAGACAAAAGCCAGTTTCAAGCTTGCAGATCTGCTACCTTTGACACTTTTGTGCACCACAGTAGCGTGATCAAATAGGCTGTTAATTTCCGAAACAACACAAAATGTAAAAATATGGAGATAAGAGGTTTCTGCCCAACAGTGAAGATAACAGGGCTGTCTTACCTTTGTTAAGGCGATGAAGGACAGCGCGGCCACAGCGGTGAACATGATGGTGGGAACCAGCATGATCAGCGCTATTAGAATGTTATAACTGAAGAAGGACAGGGTCGCCAGCCAGCCGCTGAAAAGGGAACATTACTTTACTTCATTTGTTTAATTAGACACCGCATATTAATGAACAATAATATGCGGTCATAACAAAATGATACACTGGACACTGAAAAACATTAAAACAAGCAACAATAGAGTACAACATTACACAAGGAAAACAGAACAGAGATACAAAAACAGAAGCACAGAGCCCGTACAAACAGACCATTACGACTACAGACCATTACGACTACAGTAATCAGTGGTGGAAGAAGTTGTATTTTTGTTGTACTTACTGTAGAAATACCACTATAGTGACACGCTTTTATACATAAATCTTCTCAGATGGGGGTCCCTGCCTAGCACAAAACCTTTTCAGATGGGGGTCCAGGACCAAATATACATCAATTTGGGGGTCCTTGACATGTTTGAGAACTACTGCTTTACACCACTAGGTAGAGAATATGAAAAGTACAGTAATGCATCACACTTAATTAATGTCTGAGAATTATGAGAGTTATTCGTTTTTGAAGAAGATGATAGTGGCGGCTATAACTATTGTAGGATTATTTATCACTTTTGAGTGTGTGAACCAAGTTTAAATGTTTTATACTTGACACATAAAGCTGTCCCATGTTCTAAAGGTTGACATTCATAAACTTTATGGAAGCCGTCATAATAATAATATCTGATCATCAACAAGTCAAGTGACATTTTGAGGACCTGTTAACAGCCTCTCAAAATGGAAACTAGACCACATAAAACTTATATGAGGCCAATTTCTGCCAGTGAATCACTGTCATTATTAATGACATGCACAGAGCAGGGCCATTTGGCAATATGGATGACTTTAGACGTACTGCTCTCTTTCTGAATGTTCGATAAGAATTAGAGTTCTGTGGTCGCTGGCTGTGACCTGGTGAAGATACCACTGTCCACAGCCACGTCTTCTTTCATTATGATGATGAACAGTGTTGTCCCAAACAATGGGTTGTGGGACCCGTTTTGCGGTCAAAATGGGTCCTGTGACACGTGAGCAAAATATCTATTTTTTTTATTATTATACAATAATTTCTTTCCCCCCAAAAGATTACAAAGTGTATATTAAGCAATGGTAAAAATAGCAGATCTGCAAGCTCACAATTTGTCATCACTATTTTGAAATAGGGCTGAAATGGTTCATTCATAATGCATTTTTGTGGGTCCCGGCTGGGTCACCAAATCATCTCTGCCGGGTGGAAACCTCATATGTCCAAAACTGTTACTTTTCAGGATTCAAAATTAAACATAGCAAAAGATGCAGATCTATTCTATTTTTAGTTCCATCTGAGTGCTGCTGTGACATTTCCTCAGACAGTGTTTTCTAACGTAAGTGTGTGTGTGAGGTTCTTACCATACGCCCCATCCAGGGATGCCGATGCTCTGGATGATGCTGATGCCCACCTGAGCCATGAAGACGAAGAAGAATGCCATGAAGTTGAAGGAGCTGTCAGACCTGAGGAGAACAAGACAGGACAATGTGAGCCGTTGAACCATTTCAGCCTTTTCATACTGACAATACTAGACTAATGGCTAAAATACCCACTCTACATGCTCGAAATATGTGAGCATCTGCTATTTTAGCTATATATATATTTCTTTTACTTTTTGGCCATACTGACATGCCCAGAACAGGGACACCATTGATTATTCTATTGACAACTTTTTTGATTAATCAAATAATCTTTGAACACTTTTTATTTTATTTTATTATATACAGTATATCAATGAATCGATTAACCACTTGCTGAAGGCATTATTTTATTTTTCACAGAAAAGAGCTGATCAACACTTTGCGTTGCAAGCTTGTTACGAGCTTGCAGAGCAGCTATTTTCATTATTTATCGAATGTTTTAGAATGTTTCAGAATTTTGCAACCTGTAATGGCAAAATAGCAATAGATTATTGATCAATTATTTTATTAAATCATCGATAATCAGCATTAGTGGCGTGGCGTGGGGTGAGGCGGGATGGCGTGGCATGGGGAGAGGAGGAGTGGGGTGAGGAGGGGTGGTGTGACGTAACATACTTGAAAGCCTTGTAGAGGGTCCTGAACCAGCAGACGTAGGAACATGGAGTAAACATGAGCAGCCATATGATGGACAGACCAAAGTTGGTCACTCCTCCTCCACCAAACATCCAGGCAAAGCAGCCGACTAGATTCACCGCGAGTGTGACAGTGTTCACTGCAACAACAAAACGCACGTCATTGCAAAGGCTCGCCTAAGCTTTATTGTATGACTGTGCCCGCTCACTGAAAATAAATATTTGGAGTATAAATAAGGCTTTTAGCCTGTGCATAAACCAACCCAAACCCACGTGCATGCATGCATTGCACACCCATACATAAATAGTTGAACACATGCATATTGTCACAGTCGGGCAGAAACCTCTTATCTCCATATTCTAACTTTTTTCTGTTTTTCGTTAATGCCTTACTTGATCATACTACAGTGTCACACAAAAGCATCAAAATTAGCAGATCTACAAGCTCCAAACACAGTGCAAAACTACACGTTTTGAGCATGGACATATGAGGTTTCCACCCGACAGAGACGACATACTGTACAGGCGCACAGAGACACAGATAAAGCATGCAGACTGGGTGCAAAGATATGAAAATGTAAATCAATACCAGGAACACTTTTGTTAAATGTAATGCTACTACAGCAAAGCTCTACTACTGTGTGTCGTTTTCTGGTGATGTTTCTCTATTTACACACAGTGTGATGTAATTAATATGCAGTCATCTTCCCCCAGCACCCAAAGTGAATCTAATTGTGAACACCTCATGTGCAGCTTGCTTCACTCCGCAGCCAAAAGGGAGCAAATCTCCTTCAATTATCTGTCTACCGAGGAATGAGGCTTCTGTTTGAGAGCGAACCAGCCCCAGCTGAATTGAGACAGCCATTAGTGGTGTTTCCATCTCCTGAATAGAAACAATTAAGGCTGCACGATCAATCGAAAGTAAGTGTGATGTTATGTTTATCACAATTATGTAATCACGAAACTTGACTATTAATTCAAACGTGGTATTTTGTAAACGTGTTGCAGCTTGCCTCTGTCTCCTCCTCATTACACAACAGTTAGTAAGCAGAACATTGAGAAACCCATCTCTCCACCTTTTTGATGAATTGAATAATTGAGAAGCGACACATTGTATATGCTTGTAGATCTGCTCTTTTCTAAAAATGTGTTAAAACTGTAGAATATTAACACCAGTCTTGTGTGGGGGTTCCTGGCACAAAATATTCTTAGATGGGGGTCCATGGCCAAATATACGAATATATGATATGAAAAAGTTTGAGAACCACGGCAATAGACCCTCAATCAGTATAAAACTCCTTGGTCAGACATGCATGCTATAGTTGCGAAATATATATATATATATAGTTGGAAATATCCAAATAGATGCAACACAAACAATTAAATTAATTTAGGCAAAGCAATTATATGAGTGATTTCTTTGGTGGAATTAAAACAATAGAGTATGCAAAGACAAGAAAGAGAGTTACAGAAAATAATTTAAAACATAGTATTAAGCATATGGCTGAATACAAATTGGATACATGGAATACCTGATTATATTTATCATTTACTGCAGTCTGTAGAGGGAGAACATAAATAACCAGTAAAAACAATGAAACATTATCGTATCCAATGTCCAATAATGCGAGGCAACTCAAGGTGGGGTTACATTAACCTGGAAATGTGTCTCACTGGTTTCTGAATTGGGGAGACACATGATTCTTATCATAGTATCCTATTAAGTTTCATTCTATTAATATTGTTTGATCCAATTGTGTTGGAGACTTACGATCAATACTAACTAAGTTAATTAGCCTACTGAATGAATGTTTCATGCCAGCTTACTTTGACTTGAATTATTTCATCAGGTTTTAATTTTCTTTCTCTCCCTCTTGATGGAGGGAATGAGGTAAGAATTCTGACCTGTTCTTCTGGATTCTGATTCTTGGGATTTGAGATGTATTTATTTATTAATCTGTTCAGCAGAACATAAAATGGAAGGTTTCAGTGTTTATTTGTTTTCACCCACATTTCACCTATAATGACATGCCCAAAAAACTTAAAGCGGCACTATATATGTTTTATTTTATGAATACATTTTAATTTTATCCAATCTGTATGGTAGAGTTTATTAATACAATATAATTTATACAATTGTGGTGGTTGCATTTTGTCTCCCTGTTCTTCCATTGAGACTTTAGATCAAAGGTCATGTCTCACCTAGACACAGGATCTGACATGAATTTTGACCTGATGGTCAAGATTAAAATGTATCCCCTGAGCAAGCAGGCTGGCTCTATTAGCTCAATGGTAGAATATCAGCACTTGTGTAGGAAACCTGGTTCAAATCCGGCATAGAAGAGGAAAGTTACGTAGTGCATCTTTAACCAATTAAGACCTATTTTATTCTTTGAAGCAGGGTCACTTACAGATCCACAGGTGGTACATTCTCTTGCACATGACACGGTGATGCTCAGGAATCTCCTCAAAGTCCTGGTAGAAGCATGGCTTCAATGGTATGAACCCAGGCAGCGGGGGGAAGTTAGGCTCTGCAACGTCACACAATACATGTCAGTGGTTAATTCTGTTTCAACATTAGTGTTTTTTTGTTGTTTTTTTGACAGGCAGAACATAAGTTGTTTAAAATGTGTATGCTATTACTCATTGTTAACTAGTCAGTGGTTATTACCTTAACCATATTGTTGCAACTGTGTTTCTTTTTCTTTTTTTTTTCAATTAATGCCCTACTTGATTAATACTACAGCGTCACACAAAAGCATCAAAGGTAGCGGATCTGCAAGCTTGAGCTTCAGATTTGTCTGATATCATAATGTCATGGACGCCAACAGAAATTCCATACATTAATTTATATATTTAGTTCATACATTATATATATTTTTATAACCTATATAGTATAAGATGGCATGTATGTAACATATAACTTCTTAGATAATATGGCAAACTCTTGTCCTTTACTTAGGCCTATGTAATACATCACTTTGTACTTTGTAATGTCATAAAATCTAAGATACCTGCATTTAAAATGTACAGTTTAGCCTATAAATGTGATCAAATGTGAAATGCAAATGCACTTTGTTATTCCAGTGTTGTAGTGTAGGCCTACTGTACCTGCCATGTGGACACCGTTGATTGTTGTGTTTTGGTTGAGTTGGTATGCTGTCTCTTGAACCTATGGGATCACAATTTCCACATATTATAGGCCTAGACTTCTCAAAGAAGCTACTTCACCTTGTAGTTACATCATTGTTACATATACATCAGGGGATAAGCTATTTATCAGGTCAATATCACAACGTAGTGTAGGCTGTATAGCTATAGGAAGGCAAGTGTTTTTACAACAAAGATAATAGGAGGTTTAGCTTAACAGGGGGGATTTGCAGTAGCCTAACAGACGGTGTGTGTGTGTGGATCCTCCAGACACCGGCTCAGTTAGCGGCTCTAAATCCTCATACACTTTCATTCAGTCAGGAAATGCAAAGACAATCATACTGTAGGTAGCTATCTCATAAGCACGCTTGGCATAAAAAGATAATAATTCAAAGTCAGTAACAGGTAAGTAGGTAAGGTAAGTAGTTACCTAAAGAAGCTTCGGTCAGAATGCATGGTAATATCATGCCTAATTAATGCTACTAAAGGCAAAAAGCATTCTGAAGCCTACTCTTTTTTCTTAAAAAAAAAAAAGGATCAATATTGCAATAATAGAAACACTCAGTAATACAAGTAAACGTCCAGAATTCAAAATGTAGACTACTAGTAAAAGTACAAAAGTATTGGCATTAAAATGTAGGCCTACTCAATTTACCAAAAGTAAAAGTACTCATTAGTCACTAGGCGGTTTTTCAAAAGCATACAAATCGTTTAAAAATAGCAGATCTACAAGCTCACAATGCATTGCATTGCTATGCATTGTGTGCTTGCAGATTGGCTATTTTCAAATGGCCGAAATGCATAGGCTATTAAGGCTGAAGTGGTTAATGTATGTTTTGTAATAATAATCCAAATCTACCAAGTAACTAGTGGTTAACGTTTTCAAATAAATCTAGTGGAGTAGAAGTAGGCTACAATATTTTCCTCAAGGATGTAGTGGAGTAGAAGTATTTGAAATTGGAATTACTCAAGTAAAGTACAAATACCTCAAAATTGTACAGTAGACTACTTAAGTAAATGTACTTAGTTACTTTACACCACTGCTGAAGCCTACTGTGTGTGCATGCCATCATAACCAGGAATTATACGGTCTTCCACGAGAGAGAGAGAACAGTAATCTGCTTACCTCCTACAGGACACAGTTTGTGTTTAGAGTGTCCTATCGCTCCAAAGCATAGTCTGCTGACCTACAGTATAGTATCACATGGAAGATGACTGGACGCGATGATAATTGCGCGATTACTGCAGATGAACGATGCCACGATAATAACGATACTTTATGCAGGACTATTAGTATGTCAGAGTAACAATAATAAATCCCTCGTCGTCCTGTGGCCCTATCATCGCGCGTCAAGCTTAAAGCCGATTCTAATCAGACCAATGGGCGTTCCGCTTCAATGGGCGCCGTTTGAGTGACTGCTCCAATCGCTGTCCACGGTGCTGAAACAGTGGACCGGGGGGAAGCTACAATGGTGTGTGTGCTTGTGCACCATGCAGCGTGTTTTCTTTCTTTCTTTCCACATCAGTAGCCTACACGTTGCAATACAACAACAGAAATATTTGTTACAAGTAAACGTCCTGCAACTGTATTAACATTTTCAATTGAGTAAAACTAAACGTATTGGCATGACAACATACTTGTCAAAACCGGTCACTTTTCTCTGTATTTTCTCCCTTTTTTAATTGCAGATCTACAAGCTCACGCAGATCTACAAGCTCACAAGTCACATAATGAACGGAAAACATGGTCATTTGTCTCCCTTTGATAAAACAATCCAGAAGGAGCTGTCCCTCAAACAATCCATGAGTCCTCCTCACCCAAACAATATGGACATGTATTATCTTGTTTTGGACACGCGGTGGCGCCACAACACCTGCAGTAGCCTCATCTACACTAACGTTGTACATTTTAGTTTTCCACTATTACTGTAGAACATTACTACATTTACTTGTGTAGGCCCTCTTTTTTTCTTTTTCTTTTTTTTTTTTCTTCCTTTTTGTCAATTAATGAGTGTTGAGCTTGTAGATCTGCTACTTGATGCTTTTGAATTTAAATCCTCAACAGTTTTGGACATAATGAGGTGTGAGTGTGTGTGTGTGTGTGTGTGTGTGTGTGTGTGTGTGTGTGTGTGTGTGTGTGTGTGTGTGTGTGTGTGTGTGTGTGTGTGTGTGTGTGTGTGTGTGTGTTAAAATGTGCTCTTCACTGGTGTGCCAAATGTAGTTCTAAGAGCGGCCATTTCTTGTGACAACACAGCCTTACACAGGTGTTCTGATTAGACTATAGCATTAGTTCTATGCAATCAAACAATTGAAACACCTGTGTTTTGTCACAAGAAATGGCCGCTAAGGACTACAATGACGTAGTGGCACACACTATACTGCAAATCTATGCAAGCTATAAGGAAACCCTGCTATTGGGTGGAAATCTCATGTCCAAAACTTAATTCACATTCAAAAGTAGCAACAACAAAAAAAAAACGCAAAATACACCACACCAAAAATGCTTGTAGATCGGCTACTTTCGCTACTTTTGTGTGAATTTACCCCAAAAAAAGTTTAAATTTTGAGTCTATAGAGAGGTTTCTGCCTGACAGCAACACTGTTTTAGCAGTACTGTTAGTGCCGTGGCTCTTGTACCTTGCAGAGTTGTTTCATGGTCACTTCATGTCTTTTCAACACTCTGTCTATTGTATGATGCTGACATAGTCGACATGTTAAGGTTGCGCTGTGGATGTGTGAGTAATCAGTTTCTATATTCACATCTGTTGCTCTTGTTCAGGTATAAAAACTGCTCTTCTCATGCTAGCACAAGGTGACCATATAACCAGTAAGACTTTAGAAGGCAATCGTAGCCAATCAGGAGGGAATATGGGAAATGGGACAGATCCATGTTGATGACATTGCTTTAGAGATACGGTGTAGTGCTTTGCATGATTTTAGGCCAAAATCTGTAGGAGTCCAAAAATGTGTTTTTCAAAAATCGGCCTCATGGGCCTTTTTCTCGAATGTTGCTCATAAATGGAAGGTTTGGTATGGGTCTGTAGTTTTCCAGGTTATTGCTGTCTAGGTTGTTGTTTTCAGTAGTGGTTTTATGACAGCTGTTTTAAATGCTTCTGGACAGACTCCTGATGTTAATGATGTGTTAATGATCTGCAGGACGGTGGAGGAGATACTGTTAAAAGCATTCTTAAAGAGATTGGCGGGAATTGGGTCAAATATGTAAGATGGTGGCTTGATTTTACTGACTATCTGGACTGGCTGAGCTCTTCTTTGGATATTGTGTTAAAATTGTTTAAGGTATTCTGGCTGTCTGATTGTGGGCTGAGATGGTCACTAACTGATGTCGTAATGTTGTTGTTTCTAATGGAAATAAATGTTATTGAGATGATTTCTATTTGTATTCCCTTTGAAATGACTAAATCTAAAGTGTTGCCCAATCGATGGGTAGAATGAGAGATATGTTGAGTAAGGTCAAAACCCTTTAGAAGGTTGATGAATTCTATGGCTTTCGAGTCGGCCTCGTTATTAATATGGATATTAAAGTCCCCGTTCAGAATTATGTTGTGGAATTTGGTGTTGATGAGGGCCAGCCGCTGTGGGAATTCTGAGAGAAATATGTGTAATTATGACTCTAGGGTCATAATGTGTATCCTACTGTGTGGTGTGTGAGGTCTGTCTTTCTTCCCTCATTGTTGTGTGTTTGTGATAGAGATGAGTGGCTCATTGACCACCTGCTGGTGTGAGAGCTGACTGAGTGGTGATTGGCTCCTTTGACCGGGCAGAAGAATCCTCAATTTTCTTTGCTGATTTGATTATGGTGGCCACAGGTTATCATTGTGGAAAAAGGTGATTTGATGTATGTCTGTAAGTTTGTTTATGATTTGGTTAAATCTTATTATGTGTGAGTCATGTATTCGTTTTTGTTAAGTGGTCATTGGTGAAAAAATGAAAATAAAATGATTGAAAGAAAAGCGAAGAAATATGTAAAGTTGCAAGTTACACTGGACTGTGTTGTACTCTCCTGCTGCACTGTGTGCAGCACACATCTGTGTATTTCTTACAGCATTTCCCTGACATTATGGAACTCTTTCTTTGGGGGGTGAGGGAACTTTCCATCTTTTATTTGCTGGACAGTGGAGAGAGAGATGAGGACATTCATACAAGGCCCGCAAGGACCCAAGAGCCTTTACACATTTTTTAACTTTTGTAACTAACTTATATAAGCCAGTCTTCTTTTTCTATAGTTGAATTGCACAATCACACAATATACAAACAGGGATAGAACAAGACAGTATCTTGCTGTTTATTTAAAAAAAAAAAAAATCCAGATAGTTGATTATTGATTCTTTCGAGAAGTGAGGTCGTTTCAAATAGATTTGCTGGCTAAAACGTGGGTTTTGCAATACAAACAAACAAATCTCTGACAAACAACTATGGTCTGACAGAGCTTACAATTTATTTGCTGAAAAGAGTAATCAATATACAGTATAGACCCACTTCAGAGTCAGTCACCTTTTTAAAAGAAAGTAACTTTCAAGCACAGTTCAGCCAATTGGCCTACTTTGATTTAGAAAGTCCAGTTCACATGTGTTTGTTTTTTTTAAGTTTGTGGAGAAACAAGCAATACAATACATTTTTTCAATACACAATCTTCAGAACACAAGGAATCCAAAAATCTATGTTTGCATTTGCAAAGACACAGGCATGGCCCCCATATTGGACTTTTAAAATGGCTTCCAATAAAATACATCATTTGCGATATCTTGGCTTCTAGACAGCATACAAGTTAATCCTATGTTTTCTGGGTCAAGGAATCCAATAGAGACCTAAAGGAATGTGCAGGGACTTGTGGTGTCATCTCCTATGGGATGGCCTTGCCACCAACCTTAAAGGAGAATTCTGGATTAGTTATTTTATTACCTTAATCTGATGTTATATCCCAGAACGAGCGGTATATGTCTTTTGTTGTAAAATAACTTCAGGAGGACCAGATTCAGAATATCAGTGAGTCAATCATTTACTGTGTATCTTCAGGTAGCAGACAGTAGCATAACATCCAGACACCGGTATCACGTCACATCCGGTTCCTCTTCAGTATGGGTCACCAGACCATCTGACACACACACACACACACACACACACACACACACACACACACACACACACACACACACACACACACACACACACACACATAGCGTTAATTGGAGGCAAAGAAATTTTAAATGATATAATATCCGCTATAAACCAATAGGTGTACCGTTGGGCTGGTGGTCTGTGTGCATTTTCAGAGGATGTTTAATGATCAATGTCCTGGCTTGGACCAATGGAACCTGCTCCATATACTTTTAAGTTCATATTTCACTATTTTCATTATGAAAATACTTTTTTCAAGGTTTTAAAGAAAAATAAATATGGGTCATCCTCGAAAAGATGTATTACCACCTCATGGTGTGACATTTTGGAGCCTGGTAGCTCTTCGTCAGACCACCAGGCTCGAAACGTCATGCTGCAAGGTGGTAATAAATATTCTCTTGTCTTTTGGAGCATGACCCATGTGTGCAGATTCTATTTTTCTTTGATGCTTGCATCTGCCCTGCACCTGGCATCTAACATTTTGGGTGTACGTACGTTCTTTTCTACTTGTTCTTTAAAGAAAAACACATTTAACTTTCAACATTTATATTTCAACAGATATGGACAAACCCACACCTTGACATGAACACAGATATTACACACATTTATCGATAAATCATGAGTAGCAATATGGAATGTAAAAGTAATTAGACACCTCTTTTAAATTTTTCTTCTAAAAATTGCTAAATACAAGGCACAAGTATTTAGTATCCATACAATCGATTATTTGCAATGCAAAATGATTCGATACATTGTAAAACAATACGATACGATACAAAGCCAAAGGGTACGATATTTTGCTGTTTGCATATCGATGTAGTAAATTTAAATTGATTTTTCAATTCAGTTATTATTATATCGTCACACCCCTACGGCTACGATCCATATATGGACAAGACAGAATTCATTTGCAAGTGTGACTCGTGTCACGGCAACCACACTTGCAAATTAATTCCGTGCTTTGTATGACCATATATGGAGATTTGTGATGTCATCAATATTAAGCCCATATCAGGGAATGTCCATGTATGGACATATTGTGTAAGTCTCTGTTATTTCAGCACAACGATGTTAACCTTCATCTGCACGCACACACACACACACACACGCAGTGTAGCTAAATGCAGCACTCGTCTGTGCTTTGAACAAAACAACACCACCGCCTTATATCACATGCATGCACACATGCATGCCGATCTATAAGCTCACAATGTGTCGCGTTGTGACGCATTGTGAGGTTGTAGATCTGCTATTTTCAAATGTTTTTTTTCCCCTACATTTTATTCATTGGAAAACTTGTGAAATGGGACATTTTGCATAATGAGTACTTTCTACTATTGGTACTTTAAGTGCATTTTGATACCAATACTTTTGTACTTTTACTCAACTTACATTTTGAATTCCGAACTTCTACTTGTGGCAGAGTATTTCTACATTGCAGTATTGATACTTTTACATAAGTAAAGAATGAATGTACTTTTTCCCACCACTGTTCATTTAGAAAGGAACGGCTCCCTACTGCGAACCAGATCCCATCGTTCATTTCAAAGAGCCGTTCAAAAGACTCAATTCGTTCGCAAACGTCCCACCTAATGCACTGTATTATTGCTACAATAAGTACTGTCCAATGAATTGTATTTTGTTCAAATAGCAGGGGGTCTAGCTATAAACAAAAAATAAGATACGATAACTAAAAAAGTGCCTTTCTTTCACATCTTGAAAATGAAACAACACAAAGAACAAGCATGTACTGTAGGATAAATTGCCTATCTGCCCAGGTTAATTTCAAAACACTGTAGACTATACTGTTGGGCCATAAATAATACATTTCAGGAAATTGGGCCATATACAATCTTCCCTTGTATCGCGATTGGCCCCCGGGATGGAATATAGACATGTCTGATGTGGTGGAAAGTAATTAGTAAATGGACTCAAGAGGTCTATTTTGTGGTATTTTGACTTGACTTCTTAAAGGTGTGCTCATCATGTAATACAGTCACATCTCTTAATTAAGAGGTTGAGGGAGTAGAGGGACCTTAATGTCCATGATCCCCTTATTATCAGGTGGTACTTTTCCTTTTTAACTGAACAGTGTGAATTGTACTTTGTCAGAGCCCAGTACTGGGGCACCTCAGGGCTGCGTTAGCTCACCTGTCCTTTTTACTTTGTACACAAATGAGTGTAGAAGTGGTAACCCGAATAATTACATTATAACATTCTCGCATGATGCTGCCATCTTAGCACTACTGGATAAGGATAGGGATTTAGCTGGTACAGAGATTTGTAAAATGGTGTGATGACAACCACCTTGTCCTCAGTGTTAGGAAGACACATGGTGTTTGACCCTATGAGCATTGGTGACGTACCACAGGCCTGTGGTCAGTCATGACTCAACCATCTCAAAGGTTTCTTCATATAAATACTTGGGCATTTGTATTGACAACTCACTAACTTGGAAGATTTATGCTAGATTTATGCTAGTATTTTACCGAGCGGTCTTGGAAAGCCTGGTCAGATTTGGCATTATTTGGTTTGGTAATTGGTGCAACTGAGGTCCAAATTGTTCAAGGACGATTATAGGGGTAAGACAACTCCCCTCTCTGCAGTCTATTTATGAGCAGGCTACACTAAGACAGGCTCAGAAAATAGTCAGTGATGTTACCCATGGAAAGTTTGTACTTCTGCCTTCTGGTAGAAGGTACACCGAACCAAAGTGGAAGTATATCAGGTTTAAAGAATTGTTTGTAGGCCTACCAGCGTCAACTAAAATGTTGAACGAGGCCCGGAAACAGCACTGACTGAGAGATTTGATTAATCACTATTTGTGCACTTGTGTAATGTTGTCGTCCCCCCCCCCTCTTTTATGTATTTCTATATTGTAATGTGTCACAGATGTTTTGTGTGTGTGTGGCTGCAGCCCAAGACAAATTTCCCTTGTGGACAGTAAAGTTTTCCTTGATCTTGACCTCCATAAAATCACTCTATAAGTAAATGAATAATACAACTTGTCGGAACATAATTATAGGTTGATTTTCTAAACTTCTCTAACCCAACTGCATCTCCAATAAATGTAATGAATCTCTTGGCACCTACCTATACATGTTGTGGAACCTGTCCAAGAATTTAACAAATCACCCATATTTTATCTTCTCAGGGCTGACCCAGTTGCTTGCCTCAGGCCCTGCTCAAGTGAACATTTTTTATTTTAGGAGTTTCTCTGCCAAAAAAAAGCATCTTAAAGTTGTGGAATACTGTGAGCATTCCAACTTTACGATTATGGTTAGACGCTCAGATCACATCAATATTTATGAGGGGCTGTGAATTAAATATTGAGTCACTCACAAATGCTATACTGAAAGGCTCTTACATTTATATGAAACAATCACTCTCAAACATATGCCATCTGAAACTCTTAGATCTTAGATCTTAGATTAGGGGAGCAACAATACATGTATCGATATTGAACCGTTCAATACGAGGGTGTACCGAACCAAATGACCCTGTACCAAACAATACAATACAATACAATACCACTCCACATCACATTCCCCTGGAACCCCCTCAAGGACCCCTAGGGGTCCGCAGAGCCCACTTAGAGAACCACTTCCCTAGAGGTTGGGTACAATATTGTTAAAATCTACTTTTTATTATAACTTAATAACTTTATGTTAACTCAAATCTTCTCTTCTGGGGATTCCTGGCACAAAAAACATTTTCAGATGAGGGTCCACGGCCAACTACATATCATTTGTTGGGGTCCTTGGCACAAAAGAGTTTGAGAACTGATGATTTAGAATACATTTGTAGGTCTTAATGGGTTAAACATATTTGATATCACGCATGCACATCCTTTATTATTGTTTTTGGAGGCTGCAGGCAGAGGGGTCAGAGTAATCTAACCCTCCTCTCCCCCTGCCTCCCTCCTTATTAGTAGGACCTTCTATATTGACATAATACTTCCAGTTATTTATTACATGGCTTAGTACAGTGGAGGGATTCATCTTGTACCAATACCCTTATGACATTCTGTTCTCCAATTAAAAATAGAAGTAGGTAAAGCAATCTGTCCAATGTTCCAATTGCTTCCTTTTCATTTCATTGATTCTGTTCTTCCTTTGTGAGGGTATAGACTGGAATGATATAAGCCCTTATATATAATTTTTTCTTCCTCTTATCTTTTCACTTTCTCTGTCTTTTATTGTGTGTTTGTGTGTGCAGTATTATTGTTGTATGCTACTGAGTGTACTAGATACTGTACCTTGTGGTTTCATAAGCTTTGTGGATTGGGCACATTTTGCACACAAGGTCCTATGCATGTTCTTTGTTGTGTATGTTTTGGTTTGTTGCTTGTGATGCTTTTTTTTATTTTATTCTAATCCCACGATTTTTGTAACCCATTTTTCACCCGGTGCCCAATGCCTAAATCCTGGGTGCTACTCTCCCTCTGCCAACCTGGGGAGAGCCCCCAACTGAGCTCATGCTTCCCTCAGTGCATAAGGAGTGAGCACACGGTCCCGTCCGAGGTAGTTTCCCCGGTAGGACGTAACGCGTGGAAGGAACACGTTATTCCAACCTGTTCCTTTCCCAACCATCAGGCGCCTCAGTTTACCAGGGGGAGGCAGTATAGAGACTAGGATTACTGCATGTTTTTGTGAGGCTACTACCTACCCTAGGGAACAGAGGGAGAACATGCAAAGTCCACATAGAAAGGCTCTTTTGCCAACCCCACTTAAATGGTAAATGGTGCATTTACAGTATAGCGCCTTTTATCCAAGGCGCTTTACAGAGATTGTGCATTACATTCACCCATTCACACACATTCATACACCGATGGCAGCGGAAACCATTAACCTGCTCATCCTTGCTCAAGGACTCTTCAACACTCAGGGGGAGCCCGGGATCAAACTGGGAACTGCTATTATTTCAAATATATATATGTTGTTGTAAATGAACATTTATGGGGGTCCCTGGCACAAAACATTTTCAGACGGCATATTAAATTGGGGGTCCTTGACTTGATACATTTTTAGTACAGTCAGTGCAGCCTATATATGCACCATTCAAGTAGCTTTTGTAGAACTGCTGAATGGGAACAGATTGGGTTCCTATCTTCTTTGTCTGGTGAAAGGGACAGAGGCCACACAGCTACAGGGAGACATTATCCTCTTAAGTCCTATTCAAGATGATCTACAAGCTCACAATATGGTGTTACGGTGTTGTGAGGATGTAGATCGGCTTCTTTTTTTCTCTTTTTTATCTGAGAAATTTCTGAAAGTTTCTTGAAATAGGGATGCATAAGTACATGGTTTAATTGTGGGCTCGCCTATAAGGCGAGCACACTTTAGATATTGTCATTATTTCTATACTAGGCAGGCAGTCAGTGCAAGTATCAAAAAACTTCGGTTCCTTTCTACTCCTACATACTTAGTGAGAAAATGAAAATAAAAACATCAATGTGTTCAGCTTACTGTGGCGACGTGTGCTATTACTTTTTACAGCAATCGGCCAAATGGTGGCGCTGTAGGAAGCCTTCGAAAGTGCGAACTTTGAACAGGTATAGCTCATGCTGTGTTTGAGGTAAAGCCATGAAACCTGTATACACGTATGCGTCTCCTCATGCCGATCAACTTTTACGCTCTAACTTTTGACCTTTGACCTTTAGATCTCCCACAATTTGGAATTATATGAAAAACAGTAAAAATCTATCTCCTCCTGGGATTTTTGCATAACGCGCACAAAACTTTTTTCACATGAACTTTGGACCAATACGGTCAAACTAGTCTCGGCGGATTTCTTTTAAAGTGAAATATAATTTTTTAATAATTCAATCAATATTGCGGTTTTATGCAAATTATTCTTCGGCCTCTAAATCATACATGCAAAGTTACACGTTCATGGCATTTGGCAAAGATGTGGAGGGTTAGTCAAAGTATCACTGAAACCAATTTTATTCCAATCGGCCAAAGGGGGGCGCTATACGAAGCGTTTGAAAATTCAAACTTCAAACGGGCATAAGTCATGACTCGTTTCGTTTGAAGACATGCAACTTGTTACACGCGTGCTTTGACTCAAGCGGAAGACATCTGTGTCGTTGTTAAGTAAGCTCCGCCCTTCGATTTTCCGCCATTTTGAGCAGTTTGTAAAACGCGTAAACCCGCTTTTATTCTGGAATTTTCGCTCCACGTGCACAAAACTTTATTTACGTGAACTTTGGACCGATATCTAAAGATCTGTCAGATCGGATTTCTTTAAAATTGAAACATGCTTTTTTAAATAAATTCAATGAATATTGCAGTTTTATGCAAATTATTCTTCTGCCTCTAAATCATACATGCAAAGTAACATGTTCATGGCATTTGGCAAAGATGTAGAGTGTTAGTCCAAATATCACTAAAACCAATCTTACCCCAATTGGCCAAAGGGGGGCGCTATATCATTTTGAGCAGTTTGTGAAACGCTTAAACCAGTTAGGATTTTTTTTTGCAATTTGCATGAAACATTCTACACACAATCTAAGGACCTTTATCTAATATGCCTATGAAGTGCACACACACACAAAAATAATAATAATGAATATAGCTGCAAGCAGCAATAAAGTGGCCAAAGCCAAAAACACCTCAAATCACGAACACAGCCTGCAATGTGCGTGAAATCTTGCAAGCACATTCCCAATAGGTCAAGGAACAGATACCACCCTTCTTACATTGGCCTATTACCAGCGGGTCAACTTTTGCACAACACATTTTTGGAACAAAATGGACCAATCTTTGACGTCAGTAACGTCAAAGAGAGCACTGCCTGCGATCTTGACATTTTGTACTTTTATAGCCATTGTTTTCTGGCTTGAAGCGAGCCCACAATTGTTTCGAAGGAACAATGTTTTTCTAGTTCCCAGTTGGGCTAGCAGAAAGGGGGCACATAACATGCCAGAAGGCAAGCTAAGTTATTATAGTTAACTAAAACTAAAAAGATGATGGTATATGATGAAGGTATAGGCCTACTGAACTAATGAAAAAACTAACTGAAAGTGTCCTCACTTTTTGTCTTAGTCAATTTCTCTATTCTCTAATATTTTGGGTTGATAATATTTTTAGTCGTTAAGCCATGTTTTGAATTGGTCAAAAATCTTCAAAAGTAGGGAAAATAGACTACTCCAGATTACATTAGAAACTAAACACAAAACTAATACAAACTCAACTAAAACTAGAAAAATATTGTTCCTTCGAAACAATTGTGGGCTCGCTTCAAGCCAGAAAACAATGGCTATAAAAGCACAAAATGTCAAGATCGCAGGCAGTGCTCTCTTTGACGTTACTGACGTCAAAGATTGGTCCATTTTGTTCCAAAAATGTGTTGTGCAAAAGTTGACCCGCTGGTGGCGCTATAACAGGCCAATGTGAGAAGGTTGGTATCTGTTCCTTGACCTATTGGGAATGTGCTTGCAAGATTTCACGCACATCCCAGGCTGTGTTCATGATTTGAGGTGTTTTTGGCTTTGGCCACTTTATCGCTGCTTGCAGCTATATTTATTATTATTATTTTATAATTTTTTTGTGTGCACTTCATAGGCATGTTAGATAAAGGTCCTTAGATTGCGTGTAGAATGTTTCATGCAAATTGCAAAAAAAATCCTAGAATAAAAACGGGTTTAAGCGTTTTACAAACTGCTCAAAATTATATAGCGCCCCCCTTTGGCCATTTGGGGTAAGATTGGTTTCAGTGATATTTGAACTAACCCTCTGTCTACACTATTTTGTCATGAAAATGTGACTTTGCATGTATGTTTTAGAGGCAGAAGAATAATTTGCATAAAAATGCAATATTGTTTGAATTATTTAAAAAAGCATGTTTCAATGTTAAAGAAATCCGATCTGACAGATCTTTAGATATCGGTCCAAAGTTCACGTAAAAACAGTTTTGTGCACGTGACGCGAAAATTCCAGAATAAAAGCGGGTTTACGCGTTTTACAAACTGCTCAAAATGGCGGAAAATTGAAGGGCGGAGCTTACTTAACAACAACACAGATGTCTTCCGCTTGAGTCAAAGCACGCGTGTAACAAGTTGCATGTCTTCAAACGAAACAAGTCATGACTTATGCCCGTTTGAAGTTTGAATTTTCAGACGCTTCGTATAGCGCCCCCCTTTGGCCAATTGGAATAAAATTGGTTTCAGTGATACTTTGACTAACCCTCCACATCTTTGCCAAATGCCATGAACGTGTAACTTTGCATGTATGATTTAGAGGCCGAAGAATAATTTGCATAAAACCGCAATATCTATTGAATTATTAAAAAATGATATTTCACTTTAAAAGAAATCCGCCGAGATAAATCTGACCGTATTGGTCCAAAGTTCATGTGAAAAAAGTTTTGTGCACTTGACGCGAAAATCCCAGGAGGAGATAGATTTTTACTGTTTTTCATATAATTCCGAATTGTGGGAGACCTAAAGGTCAGAGGTCAAAAGTTAGAGGGTAAAAGTTGTTCGGCATGAGGAGACGCATACGTGTATACAGGTTTCATGGCTGTACCTAAAACACAGCATGAGCTATACCTGTTCAAAGTTCGCACTTTCGAAGGCTTCCTACAGCGCCACCATTTGGCCGATTGCTATAAAAAATAATAGCACACTTCGCCACTGTAAACTGAACACATTGATGTTTTTATTTTCATTTTCTCACTAAGTATGTAGGAGTAGAAAGGAACCGAAGTTCCCGTCTACTGATTGCCTGATAGATAAATAAATAATGACAATATCTAAAGTGTGCTCGCCTTATAGGCGAGCCCACAACTAAACATTTTGAAAAATGAAGGGAAAAAATATAAATAATAATACAATTAATCTAAACAACAAGCCCACTACCCAGATGCATAAGTGGGGTCAAAAATGACCCCAGGGGTTGTTATTCTTCAAAATCTTTAAAAGTAAAAGTGTTAATATTTTCATATTCCAGGTATTCCTCATAAAACATGTTTGTGACATGAGGCCATTTGCATTTTCTTTATTTATTCTTTCATTAATTTTAAGAAATTACATTTTTTGTATCGCTACCCCACTCTTAAAAAATGACCCCAATTAAAATTAATGCGTTTTTGCAATAAACTACTTTGCTCTAACACATAACTCCGCCATACTTTTGCCTAGCAACGTGATTTCAACTTTAAAACGTTCACACGACTTGGGCCTTTTTTCCGCTAATAGGGATGAGCTGAAAATTGTTGAAGCCCCGCCCCCTCTGTCTACTAAACGCGTGCAGCAGCAGCTGTCACACTTTGCTGTCACACTTTGCTCTCACACGTAACTCTGGCATACCTTTGCGTAGCAACGTGATTTCAACTTTAAAACGCTCACACGACTTGGCACTTTTTCTGGCCAATAGAGACGAGCTGTAATTGTTGAAGCTCCGCCCCCCCTGTCTTCCTATTGGCTGGGATTTAAACAGCCATAACTCCAGTTCGCAGCATGGTACCATCTCAAAACTTGGTGTCTGGACTTAGACCGCCATAGGGATGAGCTGCAATTGTTGAAGCCCCGCCCCCCCTTTCCTTCTATTGGCTGGGCTTTAAACAGCCATAATTCCAGTTTGCAGCATGGTACCGTCTCGAAACTTTTTAGTTTGGGATTTTTGTTTAAAATTTTAGCTTAGTTTTGAAGTTTATGCTTTTCTTAACCCTTGGATGCATCACCTATCAATACCTACACTCTTCCATGAGTGGGGTCAAAAATGACCCCAATTAAAATCAATGCGTTTTTGCAATAAACTACTTTGCTCTAACACATAACTCTGCCATACTTTTGCCTTGCAACGTGATTTCAACTTTAGAACTCCACTCAGCGAGGCATCATGTGTCTGATGAGCTGTAGTTGAGCGTTTGATCAGTGTCTATTATCACCCTGCCTTGTCAGCGAGCCGGCTGGGGGGGGGGGACTTTGTGTTGGAACAATCATGTACACACTGTTTGAAATCCCACAGCTATTCCAGGCGTCTTTGTTGTCGGCATATTCTGTCGTTCTCGAATGACCTACTTGCCTCATCAGGGAGTGTGACACTCTGCATGAGGACACGGCGAGGATGCACAGACATGAGGAGATGTTTCAGAAGAATCTGCTGGCCAAGTTTTATGCTCCCCTGTGACTGTGGCTCTCACATTCTCTCACTGTGTGCACGTGCGCGTGTGCGTCCCTGTGCTGTTTACTTGTTTGACTAATAAAGTAATTACTATAATTGTGATTGACGTGGCAAGGAGCAATTTACTAGTCATCACAAAAGAAACTGGTTGTGCTATGGTTAAAAAATGATTTGGGGAGTTATAGACTTATAAGAACAGATTCAGTTTTCCGTTAGGGTTAGGATTAGGCATTTAGTGGTTAAGTTTAAAATGATGCCTGATTTATACTTGTTGTAACAACACTGCAGAGCTCAAGACCCTGATGCTAGACAAGACTACACTACAGTATGTGGAAGGCAGCGATTCAGGAGTACCGAGTTGGGCCCTCTCGCATCATATCGCATTGCACCGCACCACCATCGCAAGGCAAAACAACTATCAAAGCAAACCCTATTTAAAAAATCACACCCGTGTGAACTGAGCGGTGGTTGTGTGTGTGTGTGTGTGTGTGTGTGTGTGTGTGTGTGTGTGTGTGTGTGCGTGCGTGTGTGTGTGCGTGTGTGTGTGTGTGTGTGTGAGAGAGAGAGAGAGAGAGAGAGAGAATATTGCAGTTGATGCTCAGACTAGACTCAAGAGCACCCTCTCTGGTCACTGAGTGGTAGTTCAGGCTACATACACACATACATACATACATACATACACGGATACACGGATACATACACGGATACACACACGGCCATGCTATGGAGCGGTCTACCACCGCTCAAAAATGATAAAAGGGTTTACCAAACTTTTCTCTGTTGATTCTTATGTATTTTTTTCCTGTAGAATCCATTTCTGCAATATACATTTTTGTATTGTGCATCATTAATGAGTCAATTAGCATATTTGACACAGCGGAAATGACAGGAAAAACCTACAGTATAACAATTTGATAAAAGGGGTTAACAAACTTTTCTCAGTTGATTCTTATGTATCTGTTCCTGTACAATCCATTTCTGCTATGTACATTTTTGTATTGTGCATATCTAATTAGATAATTCACATATTTGACACATGGGCTTTAATAATTGTATAATAAATATGCGTATGGATAATGTGGCAGTATAGGCAGACAAAATGATGTCTTTAGGCCACAGAATATTTACATTTGATCAAAATAAATGTATTTTTATATCCAATGAAGTTGTTTGCGCCCCCTTGTGGAGGACCACCTGCATAGATTGACCCCCGCCACTGCAGCCCAATAAAAAGCCTGTAACTCGGCCCCCCCAGCGACCGAGGTGACCTGACGGTCATTTCTTTGATACTTTATTACATCTCAGAGGCTAATATTGTACTTCACTCCACTACAACTTTTTGAAAACATACGTCACTAGATACTTAGCTATTCAAAAATAGCCAATCTACAAGCTCACAATGCGTCACAGTGCGATGCATAGTGAACTTGTAAATCTGCTATTTTCATAGTTTTGACAATATTTAATTGAAAGTTAATTGGACCATTAATAATTAGTTATTTTACTTTGGTACTTCTGACACCAATACCTCTGTACTTTTTTACTTAAAATGTTGAATACTTTTACTTGCTATATTGTGGTTTTGCTACTTCTGTACTTATTCCACAAGAAAGCATGGTTGTTGAGACCTCATTACAAAACAGTTTGTGCCTTCAACTCATTACTTCTGTCTGTTTACGAATCGGACTAACTCACAGTTCCCAACTGATTCAGTGGTTCAGGTTAGGTCACCATTTTAATTAGCTCATTAGCTCTGGCTGCTTAATAATGAGTGATTTATTGAACCTGATAAATATCTCTTGGCTTCCTGTGAACAACATGAGGGCTCTACAATAGTGCTCTGAACAAAAGGCTGAAGGTGCTCCCAGGCATGAAGACTGATTAAAAGCTAACTTCCCCCGTGCCGCCAAGAGTCATCAGGGGCCGGCCTGCAGCAGCATCATAGCCACATTCCATGTGGCTTTGTGTGGATTAAGGGCCCACTTGAAAATCTTGGCCCACCCATGTGACCATTTAAGGACGCCGTGTGTTAAGTGTTCAACACCAACAGAAACAGTCCAAATGGACCCTTAAAGCTTTGTTCACTAGGAGAAACCAAGCATCAGACAAAAAATTGGTTTAAGGTTGTTTATTATAAAACCAAGAGTATGGTCGTTTATGGGCGCATTGCATGCGTAGCATGGGATGTGCAGCATAAACGGACAGGAATGCAGAGTGCTAATGGTCATCTAAGGTCAGCACTACATGCAAGCATGCAGTGTGCAGCTTAGATGGCCAAGGGCACGAACAACATTTAGCTTTTGGTGTATGGACGTTTATGGGCGCATCGCATGCGAGGCATGGGACGTGCAGCATAAACGGCCATAATGCTGAGTGCGAAATAGTCATCTAAGGACATCACAATACGCAAGCGTGCTGTGTGCTGCTTAGATGGCTAAGATGCCCGATTGGCATGGGGGAGACGGCACGGTCATCGGGGCATGAATGACGTAGGTGCTGGCTAGGTCATTGGGGCATGGATGACATGGGGGTGCCAGCGTGGTCATCTAAGGTCACGCACCATGCAAGCATGGTGTGTGCAGCTTAGATGGCCAAGGGCATGAAATGACACTCTGAGTGCGTGGTCATCTAAGGTCAGCACCACACGCAAGCATGTAGTGTGCAGCTTAGATGGCCATGGGCACAAGAATGGCATTTGGGTGCTGGCTTGATCATCGAAGGTCATCACCACACGCAAGCGTGTAGTGTGCAGCTTCGATGGTCAGAAGCACGGACGGAGATGCATGGCAGGCGTGAGGAGGGAGGTTCCAGGAGGTCGCAGACCTAGATACTTTGGCTTAGGGGTCAGGAGCACGCGACAGTGCTGAAGTAGGTAGAGAGACCCCACCTGGAACCTGTAGAGAGGATAGATGTAGAAAAGAAAAGAAGAGGGGGGAGGTTGGGTTACTGGAAACTATGCATGCCGACATTTTTTCAAATTGGTTGGGTTTGGTTGGTTTTGGTTGGGTTTTTATACCACCGTGGTTGGTAGAGGAGGAGTTGTCAGCTTGATAGGAGATGGGTGAGTGGTTGGCACAGGGTGGCATGGGTGGAGTTACCAGTGGCTGGTTAGAGGTGGTTGATTGTCCTCAGCTTGGCCACACCTCCTGAACTTCAGTTGTTCCAACTTTGTTACTCTCACAAAACTCCTGGACTGTACTTTGAAAACCAATGAGATAGGCTATTCTATCCCATGAGTCTGCTCCTCTGCCACAATGGACATGGTCAAGGTAAACTTGGTTTAGTTCAGTGTTTTTTTTTAATCGCAGAGGGGCAATTTGTTGCACAGCCAGCAGTAAATACGATTATCAACAACATTACACACACACACACACACACACACACACACACACACACACACACACACACACACACACACACACACACACACACACACACACACACACACACACGTGCCAATTAACACACAAGCAACCAATTCAATACACAATACACACAAGACACAGACAATGACACAGAGTGGTTTAAAAAGCCAATACCTGCAAGGACCGAGTTGTTAAGTGTGTTATTGGCTGATTATTATCAGTCTGCGAGCAGATGGAAGCAGCTCACTGAGGCTGAGCAGGGGGTCACTAGCATCAGAAAGGATTGACCGGGGGCTTACGTGTTGCTCTAACTCAGTGGCAGAAAGAACATTTACTCACTTACTGTACGTACGTAAGTACCACATTTTGGTACTTAACTTTGCTTGAGTACATAAAATTTTCAGTACTTTATACTTCTACCCCACTACATCTTGGAGACAAATATTGAACTTTTCAAACTGCACATTTGAAAACCATAGTTACAAGTTCAGCCCTCCTGAGCTTGTGGTAGACCGGCTCTAGCACTTCCCCTCCCACTTCCTGGCCTCAGGTCATGACTGTGCTGTGCAATGTATGGGATTTTAGGTTTCAAGTAGAGTTTCTGTGTTTGACCTTGCTGTGACTTTGTTATACTTTAGGTCCTGCTATCTTGCTGACCCCCTGCCTGCATCCCTCTGATGAGCCTTCCATCTAGGTTTTTTGCAATTTAAAAGAGGAGAACGGGCTGGGATCTGCCAAAATGTTTAGATCTCAGGTTTTCATCATGGGCAGGAATGCTATGCTGCATATATCCAAAGTTCCAAATTACTCAACAGCAGGCACCACACTCCCACGACTCCTTGCCGCTGCGCACAGCCAGTTCGAAGTCGGTCAGTATTAAATATTTGCACATTCTTAAACTGAATGTCTGTCTGTCCATCCATCCATCCATCCATCCATCTTCAACCGCTTATCCGGAATCGGGTCGCGGGGGTAACAGTTCCAACTGAGACCTACAGATTTCCTTATCCCGAGCAAATTCCTCCACTCCCTCAGGGAGTATACCGAGGCGTTCCCAAGCCAGTTTGGAAGATATAATCCCTCCATCTGGTCTTTGGCCTGCCACGGGGTCTCCTCCCAGTGGGACACGCATCGAGGACCTTCCTAGGAAGGCGCTCGGGGGGGCATCCGTACTAGATGCCCGAACCACCTAAGCTGACTCCTTTCCAAGTGTAGGAGCAGTGGTTCTACTCCAACTGAGTGTAATTATGGTTAATGTGAATGTATGGTCAGTGGTCTGAAGTAAAAACTGTGTGTAAAATAGTGTAAGTACATTTAGTCAAGTTAAGTATTGTACTTAAAGCTATACTGTGTAAGTTGCTCAACTGGTGGTCTGTAGCAGTATAGCAAACCGCGGTCGCGTTTGCTTTTTTCGTCCGTTTTTCGCTCGCGGACCGGGCCGTCAGACCACCGCGTCCGCCTCGCCTCACCGAGACGCTTTCAATGAGGTCTCCCGTGTCCTTCTACGAGCAGCGGTTGGGGAGTTACATGCTAGACTCCTCCAGTGTAAACACTGCAGTGTACTTCCTGAAGGCGTGTTTCCTAAACCCACCAGAGAGCCCGGCAGTGTATGTTCTGCGCTGTGATTGGCCGGCAGTGTATAACCCTCGCTGTGATTGGCCGGTAGTGTGATGACGCAATTTTTCCGCGAAAACCGGTCCCGGGCAGGGATCATAGAAAACATATAAAGAGAAGGCTTTAGAAGCTGAAAATAACGGAGTGGGGGTTCTAAAACTTTAGCGATTTAACAGCTAGGACCATTTTAAGATTTGTTTTATAAAAAAAGTTACATGGTATAACTTTAATGTTGAGGAACTTTTACCTAACTCCACTACATTGGACCCTGACCCTGGCTTGAGAAACACTGATTACTAGGGGTGTAACGATACATTTTAATAGCGATTCAATACATATCACGATACTTGGTTGACGATACGATACATGAACGATATTGGTTCATTCATGGTGATACGATACGATTCGATTCAATGATTTAAAATCGATATAGTAACTATTTTGCAAAGACATTAAATCTGTGTGAAATGTGTGGATAGTGCAGGTTTTTAAGGGAAACATGTATTATTATGGATATAAATAAGTAAACACTGTGATTATCTGCCAAATACATGGTCATTGTATATTGAAAAACCTGCACCTTGACATGAACCCAGAGATTTCACACATTTGACCAGTGCAGCTATATAGAAAGGAAAGTAATTAAACCCCTCCTTTTAATTTTTTCTTCTTAAAAATGCTAAATACAATGCACAAGTAGGTACTATCGATACAATCGATTCTTTGCACTGCCGATTCGATACGATACAAAATAAAACGATACGATTCGATTTTACCTCTTTTCATTTCGATATACTTCGATTTTTTAAGTTAAAAACGATATTTCGATACAGTTACTATATTGTTACACCCCTACTGATTACACAACTGATGAAGTCAAGAAGACGGGTCAAGGTAGGATTTTTCTTTTCTTTGTTGCTGCTGCTTTTGTTGTGTGCTATTGTGATTCAAGCAGTTGCTCTAAATGTTCCGTATTGTATTGTATGCTCTGCACAAAGGTGCTACTGTATAGGACCCAATGACTGAGTGGCAATTATAAATGGTAAATGGTGCAATTATACACTGAGCATTACATTCACCCATTCACGCACCCATTCATACACCGATGGCGGAGGAAACCATGCAAGGCACCAACCAGCTCACCGGGAGCAACTAGGGGTACAGTGTCTTGCCCAAGGACAGGAGGAGCCCGCTAACCTGCCGACGCTGGTCAAACAATGCTAACCTGGTTAATGTTAACCTAGTCGGACCAACCGCCCGTCGGAATTATGGGTGGACCCTGTATGAATGGGCCTGTTCACAGTTCTCTCCATGCATATGTAAGTGTAACAGACGTGATCGTGTGTTGTGTTGACATGCACCACAGACCAGGATTCTCAGTTGAGTGGATTTATTCTGATAAACAGACAAAAGGAAATCACTGATCTGCTCTTGGACATACAGTAGATGGCTGAATAAATGCTTCAAATAGAGCAGATACAGTGAAATTAGAATACTATCTAAAGCATCAGTACATGTCTTAATATCTGTGTGTACATCATGTATTCATATATTCATTCGAAAACAACAAAATAAATAAAATAATCTCCAGAGCACAATAGACACAACCTACCTTTCTCATATCAGGGATAGAATTGGAAGTGAACGAGACAACGTCATTCTCTAAAGGCAGCCGCGCCGGTGGCAGGACACTCTTAAGGTAGAACACTAGAGCACAATGCAATAGATATCTGCACAAGTGGAATCAATATTAATCATGTTATAAGCATGGGGAGAGTCCCGCCCACTCCTTTTCAGTCTCCACCTGAGGATGGCGGGAATTGACAGACAAACTCCCTCAATAGCGCTCCCTTAGCTGACAAGGCTTGCAATATGACAGACAGACAGAACATGAAAATTCTATATCTGAGTGGTTGTTTAGGCTTAAACGTAATATTATGCATGGTGTAGCTGTAGCCCCTTTAATCAAGACAATAATAGTTATTTGTGTGTGCCAGTGTGTGTTTGTTTGTCCAAGCACAGCATCAGCTGCAGCTGATTGCAATGATGCAACCAATTACACTAACACAAACTCGAGACACACTTAAAGACATGCACACACACCGGCTGGCTCAGCACACGTGTGTGCGCGCGCGTGTGCGCGCACACACACACACACACACACACACACACACACACACACACACACACACACACACACACACACACTTTCGGTGGCAAAACTCACACCGGAAGTTCGATGAATAACATAGGAGTCTATGAGAGCCGGCTGGACAGCTCATGAACAAAAATATTATAATTCTGAACGATTGCGACCTTTGTTTCACTCCAGGAATATAAAAGAAGACATATCACAGGTATTTTTACAATCACTTGCTTTTCGATGTGCACAGCTAAACAGCGGCAGGTAGGCTATAGTTTCTGTCTCGGAGCTACTGTATCGCAAGATTTGGATTCTAGACAGGGAATGGTGGAGAGTCTCGCTATACTAGCTAGTTCAGAAACGTACCTTGTGCTCTTTATATGCCTCTATTATGTTATACAGCGTACACACCGAAAAGCAACACAGCAGAAAACAATGTGTGACATTTTGTCTACTCGCCCTGCACCTCAGACAGAGGTGGGCAGTTAAATTCAGTTGATGACATGGTGGTGATTTCCAAGAAGATTTAATGTTTTTCACTAACCTTTGAAAAATCGCGGAATATTCTGCGTCACTCCGATCTGCCCATGGAGGGGTCTGAGCATTCGTTCGACCTCCCGTTGGTACGACCATGTTAACATTCACCAGGTTAGCATTCACCAGCATCGGCCGGTTAGCATTCACCAGCGTCGGCAGGTTAGCATTTCACCAGGTTAGCATTTCACCAGGTTAGTTTTACTGAGGTTAGAGTTGGGGTTACGTTTAGGTTTAGGTGGTCGGAAAATTGGGTGGTCGGACAAGCATTCAAAAGACGCTCACAGGTGTGCTAGAATCAGAAAACAATCCTTTTCCATACGTGACCATCCATTTGAAAGATAGAGGCTTCCTTGTCAACCTCGTGTCCAGGCCCTCGCCACATACACACACGTTTTCTTTTGTTTTGGTTATGTCATCGACGTGTCAGGTGACGTCCAGGGAACCCCAGAAATAACTGGTGACCCATGGGCAAGCAAACAGGGCAATCCAGGGTCAAAACACCAAACTAGTCCTGTGGCGGTCAATGCTTTTGTGCGCACCCCAGACAGATTTTAAGTTGCTTGAGTCAATAGGCCTATTGATTTGATTTGTATTATTTTATTAGACAGGCCACCCTCCTCAACATACTCTGACTCCCCAAAGGCATTGTGACTTCTTAGGAGAAATGTGACCAAATGTCATGTGCCGTTTTGCACCCCTTTCCAGTCAAAAGTGTGACTTCTTGGGACATCCATCTTAAAGGGGAATTAAGAAGAAGTCACCCGTTGCATAAAGTATAAAGTATTTCCAAGGTAATAAAACCAAGTGTAAAGCAGGAGGGAAAATAGTGACACCTGCTAGGCCATTAATGAGAACTGCATGGAATTCAGCACTTCCTTATTGACTTGATAAAAAACGATGCTTGCCGCCTAGTTTTACTTTATCCATGTTGGCTCACACCAGTGTGAAGCTGTCTGCCTCCTCTAAGCCATGTCTAAGCAGTCTGTAATATTACCACTCAGATATGATATCTGTAAAGCACAACTCCCTGGTCTCCTGGTATACTAGCATAGCTTCTCTGGCTTGTTGGCCAGCAATCTCACATTCCCTATGACTACTGACTAACGTGGGTAGGGTTTAAAAGCTCCCCACAAGGCACCATCTATTGTCTCCTATCTGTGCATTTCTTATCTTGCAGGTAAATCCCTTTTGGCGCTAATATGTTTCTGTTCCAGTGGGCCAGCACTGCTTTACCTTGAATATGTTATTTTCAGTCTGCATTTCCATTGTACATTGTTCTAGCTAGACGTATGTCTATACATTAACTGTTGAAACTACTATGGCTGCAGCTGTCAATTCTTTTCTCAGTAATTATCAATTACTTTTTCGATCAATTGTATAATCATGTTGTTATTTATTATTATTTATTGATTATCATTTTTTTATAATCAACAAGTTGAAGTTTTGGTGTGTGTCATTTTATCTTCTACTACTTTTTTTTTTAAATTATGTATAATAATTATGTACATTTACTTACATATAATATATAACATATACATATAATTATGTAAGTATATTTAATTATGACCAAAATGTCCCTCATGGATTACTAACTACGCAGGGATATAGAAGTTTATTTCAAACTATTGCCTTGATTACGATTAATAAACTATTATAAAGAAAATATAGTAAAAGCTGCAGATCTACAAGCTCCAAACGTGTTCATCGCAGGGTTGTTTTGCAGGCATATTTTCACTACTTTTTAAATAGGATTTCAGTGAATAATTCAGAATGTAATATTTGTACATCTGGGTCCCAGAGAGAAACCAAATTGATCGTTTGGATCTCAAGCTGGAAAGGTTTTGGAATCCCTCTAACTTGGAAGGACAATGTGTTCTGGCAGAGCACACTGTGCACTCTTCATTCAACATGAACTAATTGGTTGGGTGAGGGGATTTCTATTTACCGTATCTATTTTCTTTTGGAACTTTTGAAAAAAAACTAGATTTTGGGGGATTTGCATGAGACTATTGGGTCAGATTGTAATGTATTGTTGTTGAGATATTTCAAGGAGCATTAAAGGACAAATAAGACATTTCATGAACTGAATAAGGCATGAAAGATAATGGGATTGGTTTGCTATTTTTGTTTGTTAATTTTAAAATAACTAATTTGGTTAATTACAAAATATTGCAAATTAAGGCAACAGTTTTGTGTTTTCATTTTGGTCTATAATATATTGTCTGTGTGTGTGTGTGTGAGTGTGAGTGTGAGTGTGAGTGTGAGTGTGAGTGTGTGTGTGTGTGTGTGTGTGTGTGTGTGTGTGTGTGTGTGTGTGTGTGTGTGCGTGCGTGCGTGCGTGCGTGCGTGCGTGCGTGCGCGCGTGTGTGTGTGTATTTAATGCCTGGTTCTATGTACATATACAGCAGTAAGGCTGAGCAGATGGGCCACCATTTGAAGATAAACTATTGGATGAAACCAGGGCTTTCCCCTGGAATGAGGTAATGATGCAACCATGGCTTTCCCTGCTGGAATGAGGTAATGACACCATAATGAAATGGATGTTTGTGGCAGATGTCTCCATTCAGTCTCTGTCTGTCTGTCCATCCATCACACGGCAGCCGACAGCCCAGCGGGCTCTTTTCAGAGCAGTGGTTCTCGAACATTTCCATGTAAGACCCCCAAATTGGTATCGTTTCTGTCGAACAGAAACATCTTACTTTTCATAAATTAAAGGACAACTCCTCCCTAAATCACATCATTACAAACACATCATTACAAAACATCATGATACAAACACATCTATATGTCATCGCTGTCCCACACAAGCCATCACACTCTGCCAAACAGATGTGATGCTTTTATGTGTTTTGCCAAGTCCTGGAAAAGATGCCCGGTGATTGGCCAGTGCAGTCACTTTGATTGGCACTTGTGCCGAATGCTCACCCAAAAACATTATTGATGAGATTGTGGTAGCTTGTGTGGAACAAGCATGGCATGGATGTGTTGGTAATGTCAACTAGTAACACATTCATGAAAATCGAACCTCTGTTCGAAGTGGAGCTGTGTGTGTGTGTGTGTGTGTGTGTGTGTGTGTGTGTGTGTGTGTGTGTGTGTGTGTGTGTGTGTGTGTGTGTGTGTGTGTGTGTGTGTGTATTGCAGTTGATGCTCAGGGCAGGCTAGACTCAACAGCACCTCTCTGGTCACCCAGGGTTACTACATACAGGCTACATACAGACCCACAGACCCACCCACATACCCACCCACATACCTACACACACGGCCACGTATAGGGAGCTTGTGTTCCACACAGCTCCAAAAAGAAAATCACTTTTGAACACAACAAATAGTGTAAAAGCGATAGGCTTATAGGCTCCACTCTATGCTATGACAGCTGTTGCGTTTTGCTGGAAAAACATGACAACAGGGGACTTTCTGCCTAATAGACCCCATGGACAGTCTTTTGGGATCAATATAAATAGGAAAATTAGCCTAGAAGTGATTTAGGGATACGTGATACTACACACACACAAGTATTAAAAAACATAGCTGCTCCGCAAGCTTGAAACGGGGTGTGAAGCGACGTGCTTTGAGCTTGTCGATCTGCTACGTTTGCCACTTTTGAATTTGTATCCTGAAATCCTGAGCCATTCACAAAATAAGTGTCTTCTTTATTACATTAGTTCTCAATGTAAGGTCCTTCTGGGCGTTCCAGGGGGTCCCCTCCAAGTTAACATAGCGTCACAATCATTGTAACCACTTTATCCATTTATATGTTGGCTATTCAAAAACAGCAGATCTACAAGCTCACAGTGGGCCACTGAAAATGTTGGGAATATTTTCAGATGAGGGTCCTTGACATGAAAAGGTTTGAGAAACTCTGCTTTAGTAGGTGGTGGTTCTTCTTAGAAGTTGGAACCATAGCCTTTTAAAGAACCATTCAAAGGACAATTACTACCTAAATTCATCCCTAAATGACTTGCACTCTATGCACTGAGGGCTGCTGGGTTCTGCTGGGGTAACTGGACGACGGGCAATTCTGCAAATAGACCCCATGGCCAGTTATTTGGGATCAATATAAGTAGGAAAATGAGCCTATATAATTATGTTATTTAGTCCAGAGTCGCCCTTTAAGAAACATGATTTTCTTTCCGTGTCTATGTTCTCAATCTCACCTTGCTCAAGGACACTTCAGAGTCAGATACAAAATTGTCTCTGGCAGGCATGGAACCTTTGACCCTAACAGCGATGCTACACAAGCATGCAATTTATGACACGCATGCAAAGAGAGACGCCATGAGAATGATTAGACTGCTGACAATAAGAGGACAGCAACAATGTGCTGTGGTGGAGAAAGTAGGCTACTCAACCCCTGTACTCGAGTCAAAGTATAGATACTCCTCACAGGCGCCCAATGGAGCCAGGGGTAGCACTGGCTCCCCCTATCGGCCATTGCCATTTTTGAGCGGTGGTCACACCGTCTCCATAGCGTGGCCGTGTGTGTAGGTATGTTTGTTTGTTTGTTTGTATGTGGGTCTGTATGTAGCCTCAAGCCTGTGGTGTAGTACCTTTTCTGACCACACATGTTAAGGGAGGGGCGCTGTTGTTCAGGCCAGGCCACACACACACACACACACACACACACACACACACACACACACACACACACACGGGGGGGGGGGGGGGGGGGGGGGGGGGGAACCACCGCTCAGTTCACACAGGTGTGATTTTTTATAATCGGATGAATCTAGGGTTGCAATACCTCCCATAGGCAGCCAATGCATCAAAACTGTTTTTTTGCTATCTGATTGTATTAAACGACTTCAAACTCACCAATATTGTGGCTCTGTGGAAAGCTTGGAATTTACTCTTTCTATCTGCAAAGTGTTTGTTTCAGAAAAATCCACAGTAGACATGTTATGAGTTACTTTCTATCCAAGAAATTGATAATTTTTTCTAAGTCCTGGAGTTTGGAAGCGCTCGTGGAAAATCCCTCAACGGTCCTGTGACCACCTGGTTCTAAATGTCACATTATGCAGGAGGCAGCGGGACATGGCGTTATAGAAGACCAGCGCTTCTGAAGTTCAACACTTAGAAAATAAACCATGTCTGCTCGGATTTCTTGACAGAAAATAAATCATAACAATTATACGGTGGATTTTTCAGAAACAAACACTTAACAGATAGCAAGAGTAAATTCCAAGCTTTCCATAGAGCCGCAATATTGGTGAGTTTGACGTCGTTTAATACAATCAGATAGCAAAATAACAGTTTTGATGCATTGGCTACCTATGGGAGGTATTGCAACCCTAGATTCATCCGATTATAAAAAATCTAGTGTTGCAATTTGCGGCTAGGGTAGGGGTAAGGTAAGGGGGTGATCACTGGCCTCCTGAAAGGTGAATTTTCAGGGCAGTTTTGAAGGAGGCCAGCGAGCCACATGTTTTAAGGGAAGGAATTCCACACTTAGGTGGCATCACTTTTATTAATTATTTTGGGTTTCAATATACTGACCTATCTAAAACTGTATTCATTGCAAACAGACCACTAGGGAGCGAGTCCAACTTGTTTGCAATGGTGTTGAAAACCTTATACCCATACCTAACAGCTAACACCATACCAAAAATCTAAAACTACTCATCAAGTGCGCAAAACCTTTTGACCAATTCCTACCAGCTACACGTATATTTGAAAAGGTGGTTGATTCATAATGTAGGCCTACATTTTCCTTTCCAAAAAAAGCTGTGGAGTCAAAAGTACAATCTTTGTCTTGTATATCTGCTTTTTTTTCTTTTCTTTTTTTTCTTTTTTTTTACATAAAACTTCTCTTCTGTGGGTCCCTGGCCCAAAATGTGGGTGTCCATGGCCAAATAAGATCTATTGTTTTGGGGGTCCTTGACATGAAAAGGTTTAAGAATCAGTGCTGTATGATGGCATATGAATGCGGTGGGCATGTACAGTAATCACCACACATTAGTGTTGAAAGCCTTCTGCTGTGGTATGGGGTGAGGAGGGAGGGGGGAGAGATGCCCTCTGCATGCCTGGGGTGGGCAAAGGCATCGCCATAGAAATCAAGACAACAGTGGCACATGGTGTTTTACAGTGCACTGGTTCTCAAATTTTTTGTTTTTTTGTTTGTTTCATTTCAACCTCCTCAAATTATTGGCCTGTTGCCATTTGCCTGTGGACCCCTATATAAGATGTGGTATGTTAAAATGTTTTACTAAATATTTTGTTAAAAAAATAATATATAATAATAGACAAATGGCTGCAGTATGGTCAAAGTGGTTTAACAACTTTTTATGTTATATTAAATAATTTAGCTGGGGACCCCCTGAAACTCCCTCAAGGACCGCATGGGGGTCCCCGGAGCCCACTTTGAGAACCACTGTTTGTAGAGGGTGGCTGGACAAGCGGTTTACTTTGGGAGAACAATGCCATGAGAGCACACTGGCACCATGCCTGCCTTTTGGTGTGCCAACTTGATATCCACCATTTTACAATTAACATACTTGCATCATTTAAATTCCATCTCATCCAATCGTGGAGATCAAATTAGTGCGTTCAAGAGAAAAATTTGAATAAGAAGTCTGTGTGTGTCTGTCTACTGTGTATTAATTACATATAGGCCTATGTTGTATTATGACGGGCGGTGCGATATTGTATCTCCATGTCTTAATTATTCACCACATTGTGGGTTAGCTCATGGTCACATACAAAGCTTCCAATTCATATGCCACTTATTCCTCCTCCAGTCTGCCGCGCCAGGAGGCCAAGGGGGTCACCTAAGCAATAAATCTCCCAAATGACAACCGCTCTCTCTGGTATTTTGAAGATAAATCTTTTGTATTTAATTTAACAGGACAGTGTAGAGAGAGAAAGGAATGTGAGGGCAGCGCAGATGGTGACACAACACTGGTCTGTGAGTAGAGAATGGGTGAACATTGAAGGTACAGTAAAGCTGGAAAATAGACAATCTACAAGCTCACAATGCTTCACATCACGTCGCAACACATTGTGAGCTTGTAAATTGTCTACTCTGTCGTACTACAAAGTATAAATCTGACTTAAAGGACAACTTCGTTTTTTTACAACAAGGGTTCATATTTTAGATAGTCATTGGAGAAAAGAAAAGTGTTAAGATGTTTTCATTTACTTCTTTCTATTGTTTTAGTGATTTTAACTATTTTGATATTTTGATTTTGCATGCAAGTTGCTAAATATATCTTTTTAGGCACAATAAGCCCATTCCCAAGATGCACCGCAATCTTTCAGGGAGTGTTTCGCTGTTTCTATGTGTCATCTTTTCGACACCCAAACCTAACCCTTACCCTAACCCTAACCTCTGTGGAGTGAGTCGCTAACCCTCCCGACGCTCCGTTGTCGAAATGGTCGTTCGAAAGAGCGAGATTTCCCCAATCTTTAATGGGCAGATGTGACGTATGGGGGCTGGTGTAAATAGTAACAAAGAAATTGCCGGCTTATTGTGTCTAAAAATAAATATTTAGCCACTTGTACCCCACCCACTGAAATCAAAATACTAAAATCGCTAAAACAATAGAAAGCAGTAAATGAAAACATTTTAACACTGATGGGATTTTGGTTTAATTCCCATATTTGTAATTCCTTTTCCAGAAGACGTTTCCACCCACAGAGTAAAACCACAGTTTGTCAGAGTCAATGAATATCCCATATTGATTTGAAGACACAATAAAGGGAGACCACACCGGGGAATATGCGTTCTTTGATAAGTTGTATTGAAACTATAGTTCAGGGTTCAAATTGTAGCAAGTACAGTACACCCATCGTTGGTTCTCTGAGTACAAAGCATAATGATTTCACAGATATATGGAGTTACAGAATACATTAGTCACATTCTGATTGGACAATTAAGCATAACAAGGTATCAGGAGATGTTTTCGTGTTGTTGGCCCCAGTAGCAAGGCCAGATATCATGGCTTGGTAATATCATTTTGTTATCCGGTATCCTGGGCATTGTGACCTGCAGCGGACAGATCTCATTGCGAGGATTACTCATTTGTCCTAACACAGTATGGCATTGACGTTTAACACTGAAAATGATATCTATACTTTGTTAATCATAATAACAGGAACATTTTAATCAATTATCTTATCAAACACTCATCTTTTATTTTCTCTAATTACAATCTAAAATATGAACCCTTTGTTGTAAAAAAAAACAAGTTGACTTTAAAGGGGCATGAAACTAGAATGATTTTGTTGTTTTTATTTGCCAGTTCAGTATACAAACTACAGTAGCTGCAGCTAGTGTGTTAAGAATCCAGAGCAATGGCTGTGCCGATGTGCAAGCATAGACACACCTAAATCTAACACACACCATTATAAATGTGATTAGGTGCAGCTGTGTTACATACTGTATATCACAGTGTAGAGTTCTCAAATTCTGCCCGAACCCGACCATACCCGAACCCGACCCGACATTTAGGGTAGGGTAGGTATCCGTGTTTGTGCACACGTAATGGAACAATGAAGCGAGGAGAAGAAAAAAAAGAAGGATAGGACGATGACGTGGTGGATATCCCGTTCCCCTAGCAAAGTCAGTTAGCGTCCAGCTAAAGCCAGCTGGGCGGTGCAGCAAATCAAGCCTCCACCACAACAGCTAGCATCTGTGTTAGCATGCTAATCCGCTAGCATCGGTAAAACTCAGTCAAGTAACAAACACAGATTCACGTCCATTGTCCCCCAGTAAACAAATTAAATTACAATGAAAGCACCCACTACTTGCGGTTGGTTGAGATGTATGTTTTGGCCTCTTCGACAGTTGAAAGCCGAACCTTGGCGCCGTTTTCTTCCGTTATTATCAATCTGGATGGATAATGGAGAGATGGTTTGCGGCCAAGCTTGTACAACTCGGCCATGACATCTTTGTAGCAGCGGCGTTGCTCCATAACCTCCGGCGGGTAGTCTTCATAGATGGCGATTCTTTGACCCTCGTACTGTAGATCAGCTCTTCTCTTGCGTGCCTCTCGTACAACCGTTTCTTTGACCTGCAGCTTGTGGAAGCGGATGAGAACATGCCGTGGTTTGTTGTTAGCATCAGGCCTGGGTGCTAATGCTCTGTGGGCTAGCTCCAGCTCGGGTGGGGTAGGTAGGATCTGATCACCCAGTACTTTAACTAGGAAACTGGAGAAAAAGGTAGTCGGGTTGGAGCCGGAGCCCACCGTTTCACCCAGCCCAACTACTCGCACATTCCAGCGGCGACTGCGGGACTCGAGGTCCGAGGCTTTAGCACGTAGCTTAGCATTGGCCTCGGCTAGCTCCGTACAAGTAGCCTCCAAGGAGGTGATGCGGTCACTAACCGAGTTCGCGTTAGATTCCAAAGACTCAATACGGACCCCGTGGTTGGTAACAGCAGCGTGTACAGCATCCAGTTTGGACTCCAATGTGTCAAGTCTCCCATTAAATGAGGCTTCAAGAGACTTACGATGTTCCTCCAGCAAGCTATTGAGGGCCTCCATGTCCAGTGTATCAGTGGCGTCGGCGGCTGCGGCAGCGTCTTTTTGTTCAATGTCTTTTTTTAACAGTTTGGCCTGGTTTCTCGTGGCCATAATTTGTAGTCAAACTTAATAGTGTACTTTGTTTGATACAAAATCACATCCCTTGGGGGAGAATAGTGAGAAATCGAAGGTTTATAGGTGAAATAAGAGGGAGCAGATGAGAAACACGTCTACTCCTCACTCTGCATAACCCGGAAGCCCCATTTAGGGTAGGGTAGGGCCTAAAATGTATGCTAATTAGTCGGGCCGGGTAGGGCTCGGGCTCAATGAAAAAAGAAAAGATATTTTTATTATTATTTCATTACTATTACTCTGTGATAGAGTAATGAGAACCCGACCATACCCGAACCCGACCCGACATTTAGGGTAGGGTAGGGCCTAAAATTTATGCTAACTAGTAGGGCCGGGTAGGGCCTCGGGCCTGCCCAGTTAGGGCCCAGTTAGGGCCGGGCCTTCATTTTCAGGCCCGTTGAGAACTCTATCACAGTGTACTATAAGGTCAGTCTTATGCAGCCTGCCTTGTTTTTGCATCAACTGGAAACAAACTTGAGCCTATATAGGGTTTCATCGGTCCCTTAAAGGGGAAGACCACCCATTTTCAATATTGAACTATGTCATTAATATACCTTAGAGGAGTTGTGTGGAAATTTTAAAAAAAAGTTCCCCCTCCTCTGTTTTGCCTAGAACTGGAGGATTGATTTTGGGGTTTGTATTGTAAAGTACAACGGTGTGATTCAATATTGAAAATGGGTGGTCTTCCCCTTTAATGTGGTCAATCCATGCTCTAAATGGTTACACCATCAGGGGCAGCCTTGCATTATTTGAGACTAGCCCTTACCCGTTCAAAGATATGAGCTCCGAAATGATGTGCAGTGTGTGGATTATGGGATGTGCACTGTGCACACAGTATATGAGGGATGGAAAGTAACTTTAACTGGTGCTTGCATGCTAATATGTAGGAGCATCAATGTAAGAAATACCCGTTCCATTTAACGGCTACAGAGATACTGTGTACCGATCTGCATGATTTTGGACAACATCTGTAACAGGGCCAGAACCCCCCCCCCCGCCCGCCCGCCCGCCTGCCCGCCTGCCCGCCTGCACACACACACACTCCCCCCCCCCCCGTGTGTGTGTGTGTGTGTGTGTGTGTGTGGGTTTGTGTGTGATTGTGCATGGCCTGAACAACAGCGCCCCTCCCTTAACATGTGTGGTCACAAAAGGTACTGTAGGCTAAATAGATATAGATACACCATAAAAATGCAATTATACAGCATACGATTTGTGAAAGTGACAAACGGGCTTCACAGTTATGTCAGGTGTGTTCATATGCTGATGGAGATGGACCGACCATCCAGAGCTGTAGGACAGAGACCACACAAATAAGACAACACCACCCCAGGAGTTCAACCACAAGTCAATCTCCATGTGAAGCGCAGTGGTGGAAAAAGTACTCCCTTGTGACTCCCCTGGGAGGGATCATTGCAGTGGATGCACTGACGGGAGTAGAAGGTCACGTCAGTATAGAGTCAGATTTTCGTTTTTTTCACTCCTCAGGAATCAGGATACTAGCACCGCACCTGTGCAGAGTGCGCACACATCAAGCACCTTGGAATGGGGAAGATATCACTTCACTGGGCAGACATAAAGCAAAGAATTAAGAAAAGAAGAGCAGACTTATGGTAACAGCCATGTTTGAGTCAGAGGCGTAATCGTTTGCTCTCCCTCAATCAAGCGATATCTATATCCCCAATCGAATATTTGTGACTAAAAACTTTTGAATGAAAGACATGATATGATATGATATGATATGATATGATATGATATGATATGATAAACCTAGGAAAAGTCAAAAGAATTTGAAACAGTGAGTAACTGAACTGAATCAAAACAAAAGGAGATAGCACCAGAAAGCGTGGATAATGGCGCATCCCGATCTGTGGATGAGGAGTCTTCTGGGCACGGTGGTGAAATGATTTCCTTCTCAAAGGAAACTTAAAAAAAGACCTACAAGCTTCGATTTCTGAGCTGAAGGGGGATCTGGGAAAGGAGGAGATGACTGCTCCAAAACAAGATATCAGCAGCAAACTCATTTGATTGCAAGGGCAATCGATAGCCGAGGTGGAGCAGCGCGTTTCGGATGTGGAAGCCAGCGGCACCGAAAAGAAGAACAGAGCAGCTAGAGCTCGCTACCAATTTTCCAACATTTTCAAAAATCTTCAAAAATAGTAGATCTACAAGCTCACAACACGTCAAGATGCAACGTATTGTGATCTTGTAGGTCAAGTATTTTAGAAAATTATGAATAGGGTTCAAATGGTTAAGATATTTGACTGTTTCTTACACACACTTTGATGCTTAAATGTTCTTATATTTGCGCACACATGAACGCTGTTTTTACAATGACTGATGCAGCTGCAAAGAACCCATTACAGATTTCCATGTAGGTATATAAATGTACCCCACCAGTGTTTATTCACATTGAACTATAAAAAGCAAAACAAATTCAACTGCAGCTACTGTACAACCCCAGATAAATTAAATGCACAAATACCTCTTTCGTGTGTGCCTATTCGACGGGAGTAAACATAAAAACCATAGACAGTATCGCTGTCAAGATTCATATTGTCTGCAGAGGGCTGGGATGCCTGACCTGTCACTGAGTTCCCGCTGGAAAGTTCCTGTAGCGAGGAATCCCATTCCCATGTGTAGAAGTAGAGCTATAATAACGTTCCACAGTCACTGTAAACCCTGAATCCGCAGCCCGGGGGATCCATAATCATGACGATCCATGGAAGCCTGTGAGACGAGGGAGCACAGAAAGAATTCAAGGAACATTGATGAGACATGAGAGAGAGAAGCTCAGTGAATGCTATGGCTGTCATGGAATTCTATTTGACGATTAATTGTTTACAAATAATTGTGATTAATAGTTTGATTTTCTTTTGGCATTCAACCGTGGATAATGTTGATTGCCAAAAAATATAATTGTGCGACATAGCGGGGCGGCATAGCTCAGGGGTAGAGAAACCGTTATTAGAGCACGAAGGGTTCCCGAAGGGTTCCCAGTTCGAATCCGGGCTCCCCCTGAGTTAATGTCGAAGGGTCCTTGGGCAAGACTCTGAACCCCACATTGCTCCCGGTGAGCTCGTTGGTACCTTGCATGGTTTCCTCCGCCACCGGTGTATGAATGTGTGTATGAATGGGTGAATGTAATGCACAATCTCTGTAAAGCGCTTTGGATAAAAGCGCTATATAAATGCACCATTTACCATTTACCATTTATCTCTGTAGTTCACGTATTTCGACAGACATCCGTCCGTCCAACAACTCAGCGCATGCTTTGCCGAGGACCTGAGGGAGTGTGGTGCCCGACGATGAGTCGATCGGAACATCGGTTGTGCAGAACCTCCGATCAGACCAATAGGCCCGTACGGACAGACTGGCGTGTAAAACAGGTCTCTGACAACGGGTCTTGTATAACCGGTTGGGACATGCATTCCCAACTTGCATTATTCCCCAATAGCATCGTTCCCGAGGATGTATGATTAGCTCAATTTTTTAGGTAAAAATTGTGACAAAATGTCATGCTATTTTAAGCCTAATGCAGTTTCTTTAATGCCAATTAAATGTTCTAGTCTCTGTAATAGGATGTGATGGTCAATGGCGTCAAATGGAGCGCGATAGTCTAACAAAACAAGTACAGACAGAACTTTGTCAGATGCTACTCTAGGTCTAGGAGGTAATTTGTAACTTTCACCATGCTATCTCTGTGTGATGATGTTCTCTAAATCCTGACTGAAAATCCTCAAATATGTAATATGTAAGTAGAAAGTAGTGTAATGATTGGCAACTGCTTTCTCAAGGAGCTTATAGAGCCGGAGAGGATTAGCTATAGGTCTATAAGTTCGCTAAAATGTCTGAATCAAGTGTGCGATTTTTAAAGACGTTTAATTACCGCTACATTACTTTAATGAACCGTGAGCACATGGCTTGGCTGTTAGACAGACTGAGTTATTGAAGATGAGCTGCATATTTGTACACCACAAGCACACATTTCCATACACAAAAGTTAGCTTATTGAGGAGGAAGTGTGTGCGTGAATCCGTGATGGTGTGCGTGGGCGGAGGATTAATCTGTGATTCGTTGCTTGTGTTTTGTTTGTGTGCCATGCAGTGTCTCCACTGAAAAGATAATGTCTTCTCTGTTGGTGTGTTTTTTAACATGAATGGGTCGAAGAGGACATTACTGCTACACACTTCATTACCACCAACTATGATTGCATGGCAAAAACAAGTAACATGTGTTGTGAACCTTGAATTGTGTTCAGAAATCACCACCATGCGTTCCTCATTGTGTGTTTCCCCCACGTAGCCTTTCTCCCTCTCTCCTCTCTCTACTCTGCCTTCCTCGCATTTATTCTCTTATTCCAAGGCAAAACAAGTGGACCCTTATGGGTCCATTTTGGTTCCATTTGCACAACGACTTTTTTTTATTTTTTACAGTGTACCATTTTGGTATAGACAGCAACATTCTTATTCTACATGCTCGCAGACCAGGCTGCAGTCAACAGGGGCCAGAAGGAAGCTCATTGTCCAATGTCAATGAGAGAGAGAGAGAAAGAGAGAGAGAGAGAGAGAGAGAGAGAGAGAGAGAGAGAGAGAGAGAGAGAGAGAGAGAGAGAGAGAGGGAGATGCTGAGAAGGGAGGGAGGGAGGGAGGGGGGCTTGTGTTTTGGGTTTCTCTTTAAAAGGCCCATGTCAGGGAAGGTCTTAACACAGCCTGTCAAAAGCTGGTCTAGCCTGTGAGCACTCTGCTGAATATTCATGGTTAGGACCAAAGGGGGTGTGTAAGGGAAGGGGGGGGGGTGTACAGACAGAGAGATGGAAAGGAAACAAAATAAGAGTAAACAGGCAGAGAGAGAACCCCTGCTCTGCAAATCGGAGGTCACCTTTTTTCTTTCTTGTGTGACACTTTGAATTTTGAAGCAGCTAACTAGCTAGAATTATCTTTTTTCTTTTTTTTTTCAGTTGAAGGAATGTTTTGGGCTATCTGTGTGAATGTCCTCGAGACATTCACAATATAAATGGAAAATGTTAATTGAAGTTATTGGGGGTCGCAGCTGAGGTAAACCTGGTATCTCTGTATAATCTCTACGTTCATCACAGGGTGAGTGGTGAGATGGATCTCTCAAATGAGACGAGATAACCTTCCATTACCCTCCAGCAATGGTCTGAAAAGGCAGCGGTTGAAAGTAACTAAGTACATTTACTCAAGTACTGTGAGTATAGTGAATATTTCCGTGTTCCAATACAAACAAATTAAACATTAACGACCTGCTGCAAGCCCTATCTTTATACTTTAGCTATTCGTAAATAGCCGATCTACAAGCTCAAAACGTTTGAATACAGGCCTTTTACTTGGCACTACACTATGTAACTTTTTTTTATACATTTTAATGTTGTCCAATCTGTATGAGTATGTTTAATACAATTGGGGTGGTTATATTTTGTGCCCATTTAGATTGTGTCATGTCTCACCTAGACATATAGGATCTCACACACATTTTTACCTTCATCCCCTGAGCAAGCTAGCAGGCACCTATTACTGTAGCTCAATGGTACAAATGTCAGCACTTGCACAGGACACCGGGTTCAAATCCGATAGTTCAAAATGGTATATTCCCAGGTTCCGCAGTTCAGCTGCACAGGTGCAATGCATTATTGTTAATATGGCTTGTTTACTAACATGCCAAGTTTAGCTGCACTTGAACAACCATTCCAGGCTGCCATATCCAGCCCAAGAAACCATAGAAAAGGGGGTAAAAATAGAATTTACTTCTTAAAATAAATGTATCATCCCTGTTGCTAAGGTATGCCAACATGACTGACACCAGTCATGTTGCCATACCTTAGCTTTTTTTTTTAACTGAAGCCACTGAGGGAAAAGTATTACTTTAGTGGAGAAAAAAATGTGAGGTGGATCCTCAACACTTTCAGCAGGGGGTGCTGTTGTGTCTTCCCAGCAGTATGTGTGGTACCTGCCTACTGTATTATCCCTCTTGAGGAGATGTCTCTCAGCTGGTGTCTGGGTGCCTCTGACATTGGTGGGGATTGAAGACAGGTGCTGTGGAAGCTACTGTAGTCAGTATTATAATGCAAACATCTCCACACTTCAGGACTGTGACCTATGTGACCTAGAGCAGTGGTTCTCAATTTGTGGGGGTCCCCAGATGATTACCTTAATGTGCAACATTGTTTTCTCACTCAAGACTAAACAAACCAACATAAAGTTTGAGTGTATAGAGGGTATCTGCACATTTCACAAAGTGATAATTTAAAGACTTTTTAATACCTCTAACATGACAACAACCTCTAACATTGGCCAAACTGACAAATATTAGAGGCATTGTGAAAATAGCAGATCTACATGCTCTCAACGCCTTGCGGTCCGAGGCGTTGTGAGCATGTAGATCTGCTATTTTCACAATAGAACCGTGTTATACAAAATGTAATGCCTCAACTCTTAGTGCTCGTCAGGGTGGGGGGTCCACTGTAAAAATATGATTATTGTGGGGGTCGTGGCTTGAAAAGGTTGAGAACCACTGACCTAGAGCGAGGGTTCCCAAACCTTCCAGGCCGTGACCCCTTGAACTGGGGACCCGTCCCCGACCCTGACAAGCACTTGGAATTGTAAGAGTTGAGGCATTACATTTAGTTTGACCTGGTTCCATAGATAATTATTGTGAAAATAATAGACCGAACTACCAGATCGCAACTCGTAATGTGAGGCCTTGTGAGCTAGAACATTGCTTATTTTAAAATGTTTGCGTCTCTAGAGGTAATATTTGACAATTTGACCAATGTTGGACCATTTTTATAGTATAGGCCTAGTCTGTTGGTTACTTTGATGTAGTATCGATATAGTATTTGATGTATGTATTTATTTTCATTTTAGTGGTGTTAAAAAGGTCTTAAAACTACTTCCATTGTCACTTTAGAAATGTGCAGATACCCTGTTACACTTATACACATGTTGGTTTGTTTACTGTTGTGTGAGAAAGAAAACAATGTTGCACAGGCCGGGAACACATTTTATTGTATGGGAGGGAGGAGCTTACAGTACATGTACAGTATGTAACATATTTGTTTTTGTAGGCTAATTTCCGATTTACCGTAGTATAAATGGGTAAGCTATAATCATCTGGGGAGACTCCAAAATCACTTGGAGACCGTTTGGGAACCATTGCAGTGATTCTCAACCTTTAACTAGACCAGGGCCCCCTTGAAAAATGTATTGTGTACAGGTGTGGACCCAGAAGCAGACGAGAAGGCATGCAGGTCAAATCCAATAATATGTATTCAACACATGAGGGGCAGGACCGCAATAAAGGCCACAGACACAGAACACAACTAGGAAAGTGGTCCTCGCCGGAGCACATCTCGCCAAGTCAGGTAGGTTATTGTGGACCAGCAGTGTTCGGAATTCAGGATGTCATGAAGTCAGGATGGAATATGAAAACATTGCCTCCTGGTGGCGCTATATTAGGGCAATGTTAAAAGGCTTGTATTTATTTGTTTGTTAGCGGAGACAATAAGGCCCCATTTACAGTGGCAGCCAAATCCAGTCTGAATCAGTCACATCCAGATTGGAATCTGATTTGTTCCATGTGACCATGTGACCATTTAAACTAATCAGATTACAATCTGGATGTGACACAGATCTGATTCAGGCTGGATTTGGCTGCCAGTGTAAATGGTGCCTAACACATGTCTAGGATCAAGCACTGAGTGTTCAGAGTGAGTCCATCATGTAGGCTACAAGCTGACTGATTGCTGAATTGGCCACAGGTGGGCAGTAGTCAGAGAGCTGCAGGGCTGATGAGGAGTGGAGACAGGTGTGTAAATGGGATTTATTGGAGAAAGCAGGCAGGCAGACAGAGAGAGAAACAGGTGGAGAGACAGAACGTGGCATGTGCCTCTCAGGAGGGCTTTTCAGAAACCTGTCAACCAGTGACATCATCCTTGGGGAGATCTTGTTTTAACATGATCTTTAAAAATTATATAGATTTGTATTATCGCGAGAATAATGGCTTCATTTATAACATGGTAACTTTTAAGGAATAGAAAGTCATTACCCAACGATGATGTCACTGGCAGACAGGTTTCTGAACTGTCCAAATCTCTCCTACGAGACACAGGAGTAGAACGAATAATTGTGCTTAGGTTAGGGAGGACCTAAGGTTAGTGAGGACCAATTATATGAAGATAGGTTAAAAAGATAGGTTAAAAAATGGGGACCAATTAGATAGGTTAAAAAGTGGTGAAGTCGCCTTTTAACGTTTCCAACTCGACCCTTTTAAATGCTTCCTGGAAAACATGGATTGTATCTGCAGCCTTCATCACATAAGGCTTTTTCAGCTTGACATGTAAACATAAATGTTATAAAATAAAATATTGTCTAATCCAATTTATATTATTTTAATAGGTTTGATACCGATATAGTATGTTTAAGGTACTTTTTATTTATTTATGTAGTGAATTTTTACTTTGTGCTGATTGGATTTTCACTGGTTTTAACAAATGCACATTAAATGGGCAGACTTCAAATGTTCTGGTTATAGAAGCCTTGATTTGTGTAAATTCTGGATATGTGAGTTCCTCACTGAGAAATGCATTGATCTAAATTCCATTTACTTTCTCTAAGAGAAAGGTGTTAAGACTAAATGCATTGTTTCAGTGTCTTGGTCCAAACCATAGCATCAGACACCAAATTGCTTTGCCGTGTTGAAACATCTAATTTGTTTCCAATGGGGGGAAATAAGCGACACAACCGGTCCACCCTCTGCCAAGATAAACTACTAAAACCTCTTGCTTCTTGTCTCAGGCCTGACAAGTTTACTATCCTAATTGGCCTCAGTGGGCAGAACATCAAATGTGCAAATAATTTTCCAGCCAAAAGTCTAGTTCTAGTTCTATCTTTGGATGTCCTTGCCTGCTCTTATTGCTTTGTCTTCCAGCCTGCTTTTCAAAGAAAGGAGGCCCTAGCTGTTGGATCACTGTCCTGTATGATTCCTGGAGCACATATTGAGTTATCTGGTACAGAACTGCTAATGAGAGTCCAATGTGCAATCACAGCATTACAAATCACATAATGTGTATGACCCAGCCACTGTGCACAGCCAGGCATGTCTCGACTGCACTAACAAATTACAGATGGGCTTCCACTATTGTTCCAGTGTGTGCTGTTGTTTTGCGGTTCGGGGGATTGGGTTACCCGTAATTAAGAACATAATTTGGAACAGGCTGGGTCGTCCCCTCTGCCGGATCAGCTTAGTAGCGTTCAAGGGACACAAGACCCAAGACAATTTCACATCTCCACACATATGCATGTCTGCCGGGAGTGCTTCAGCTATAGCAATATGGATGTGTGCATTCATATGGTGTCATTTGCCTCAGCCTTCTACTGTTTGACACTTGTTAATTACTTTTATAACTGCTACACAAACAGCACCAATAAAGTCTTTCATACACCACCCACACACATGCACGTATACGCACGCATGCGTATGTACACACGTGTGCACACACACACACACACACACACACACGTTTACTTGTGAGGATATAAACATTTTAGGATAGCTATCTGTTGAATGCAATTTTCAGCTCTTGTGAGCTTATCTGCAGTTTTTTTTTTATGCAAACACCATCACACAACTAAGAATAAATCAGGCATAACCAAACCCTAAAGTTGCCTAAACCAACCTCTGCCTGCCTTTTCCTAATCCTAAACTGAACCTTTTCGTAACTGTTAGCCTCCGTAAATCTTTTTTCAACCATAACACAAGCAATTATGGACGTGTGCCTGTTAGTGTGGGGATTTAAGAGGAGCAAATGCTAATTTCTTGCAAATTTGTCTTAAAGCGCAAAATTTTGCACAGATGTAGCCCAGGGCTTGCTCTAATGATTTAGCTAGGGCGCCCGAGCAGACGACCTTCGGGGTCGCCACAGCGGCCAAATCAAGTTGGGCTCCCATCGACTTTCAATACAGGAGGAAAATACCCAGAAAAACATTTTTTTTCTGGGTATTTAAGTAGGATCTGAGGGGTCTAACTTGGGGTTTGTCATGATGCTGAATCCATTGCAGGCATTTGTTTTGCACAAAAAACATTCCTTGGGCTAGAAATGCCCTCAGAAAACAATTTATGTATGGGTGAGCATTCATTTTAGTTGGAGGTCTTAGGGTTTTTTTCTCGTGCTAATCAGTCTAAAAGTGCAAAATTGTGCACAGATGTAGCTCAGGGCAAAGGGCATGCTCTAATGATTTAGCTAGGGCGCCCGAGTCGGCGACCTTCGGGGTCACCACAGCTCCAGAAAACACCCACAAAACTGACTCATCTCTTTTCATCACTAAACCATCGTTTTCTGGGGCCATTTGTAGCCCAAGGAATGTTTTTTGTGCAAAACAAATGCTTGCAATGGATTCAGCATCGTGACAAACCGCTAGTTAGACCCCTCACATCCTACTTAAATACACAGAAAAAAGTGTTTTTCTGGGTATTTTCCTCCTGTTTTGAAAGTCGATGGGACATGGGAGCCCAATTTGATTTGGCCGCTGTGGCGACCCCGAATGTCGCAGACTTGGGCGCCCTAGCTAAATCGTTAGAGCATGCCCTGAGCTACATCTGTGCAAACTTTTGCACTTTTAGACTGATTAGCACGAGAAAAAAACCCTAAGGCCTCCGACTAACATGAATGCTCACCCATACATGCATCGTTTTCTGAGGCCATTTCTAGCCCAAGGAATGTTTTTTGTGCAAAACAAATGCCTGCAATGGATTCAGCATCATGACAAACCCCTAGTTAGACCCCTCAGATCCTACTTAAATACCCAGAAAAAAAATGTTTTTCTGGGTATTTTCCTCCTGTATAGAAAGTCAATGGGAGCCCAACTTGATTTGGCCGCTGTGGCGACCCCGTAGGTCGTCGGCTCGGGCGCCCTAGCTAAATCATTAGAGCAAGCCCTGGGCTACATCTGTGCAAAACTTTGCGCTTTAAGACAAATTTGCACGAAATTTGCATTTGCTCCCCTTAAATCTATGTGTGTTATACTTATGGTAGTAATTTAGCAGACAGAGGATTAGACATTTTGAGGACAACTGTCTTCACACACACACACACACACACACACACACACACACACACACACACACACACACACACACACACACACACACACACAGGCAGAAATAAGTACAGAAATAAGTACAGAAATAACAACAAAATCTCCTAGCACAGTATTAGCAGATTTTGTGACTGAATTGATCTAAGCGGGTTTTCTTTTTGTTTGTTTGATTCTTGTTTTTGTTTTTTGTTTTTTTATAAATCTAGATGTATACAGCTCCTGGTGCATTGTGAGATGGGTGAGCAGCTGGTAGATCCTGTTCATTATTCCATGGCAGCTGGGAGGAGAAAGAGGAGGGGAAGCAGCAGTGGTGCAGAGTAACCAAGTACATGTACTCAAGTACTGTATTCAGGGGCGTCACAGGGGGGGGGGGTTGGACTGAGTTACTAGGGCCCAAGGTGGAGGGGGGGCCTTAATTATTTTATACTTTAGCTATTGAAAAATAGCAGATATAGCCTACAAGTTCACAGCACGGCACCGAGTGCCGCGCTGCGAGCTTGTAGATCTGCTATTTTTTTAAAGTCGTGAAAATGTGTGCAAATCTTTGAATATATATGTATTTTTTAAGCGAACATTTTTAAATCAAATTTTGCTTCCGGGGGGTCCCTGGAACGAAATATTTTGAGATGGGGTTCCGTGGCCAAATACATATAATTTTGGGGGTCCTTCACATTAAACAGAGCACTGACATTAGGTTTTTCAAAAAACCTTAGAAGACTTGCTAAATTTTTCATGAATAGCAGATCTACAAGCTCACAGCGCCGCTGTGAGCTTGTATATCTGCTATTTTTCAATAGTTAAAGCACAAAATAATGCATAATAATGCATTCCCAGTCTAAATGGGTTAAACCCCCTCCTCCCCCTATGAAGAACATTCATGGGGGGCCTGCAGTGAATCCTTGTACCCAGGGCCCAGAATTTGGTGCAACACCCCTGTGTACTCAAGTACTGTATTTAGAAGTACAATTTTGAATACAGAACTTTTAGCCTAGGCTACTTGTATTTCTAAATAGTGGTATTGCTACTTTTACTTAAGTAAAAATAATAACAAATAATAAGCCTACTTCTTCCACCGCGGAGAAGCAGGAAAATTATGGCCTGACCGCAATCACCCAGGACACAGCAATGCTATTAGTCCTCCAATCCAATCTCATAATCCAACGGGGCAGACACTGCTTTAATCAGACACCTGGGAGAGAATGCCTCCATCCCATTTCATTACATCAGAGCCAAAATCAATCCGATTTCCAGTGTTCAACGATTACCTTCAACAATGGATGACTAGTTCCGAGTCAGACAAGATATCGTTACCAAAAGAAGCCCTTCCATTTTCAAATCCTTCACTGCACCCTTGAAAACCGCCGTTGTGCTTATTCCTTCCAATACAAGAGACTGGAGGGGGTTTGATTTCATCATCCGCTTGTCAATTCTGCTCATCCATTTTGTGAACGATATTTTTTGAAACTTTAAAAGGATTTTTTCCCCTTTTTTATTTAAACACATATCAAGCGGAAGCCAAGACATAACCTCAAAATAATAATTACATTATGCCGATGTGTACAATGACTGATAACTAATCTTCTATAATACGTGATGCCAGAATCAGTTTTTCTAGAGTATTCCTATCTTTGAAGATGGATATCTTAAAGTAGCTCAGGAGGGAGAGCGGCCGCTTCAATCCCCAGCTAACACCGTGTTAGTATCGAAGTGTCCTTGAGCAAGACACTGACTGACCTATAACTGCTCCAAATGAGTAGCAGGTTGGTGCCTTTTCCTCTGCCATTGGTGCACGTGAATGGGGGCGGCATAGCTCAGGGGTAGGGAAACCGACACTAGAGCACAAAGGGTTCCCGAAGGGTTCCTAGTTCAAATCCGGGCTCCCCCTGAGTTAATGTCGAAGAGTCCTTGAGCAAGACTCTGAATCCCTTGTTGCTCCCGGTGAGCAGGATGGTGCCTTGCATGGTTTCCTCCGCCATCGGTGTATGAATGTGTGTGTGAATGGGTGAATGTAATGCACAATCTATGTAAAGAGCCTTGGATAAAAGCGCTATATAAATGCACCATTGTTGGATAAAAGCACCTTTTACTGTACCAATCATCTTGTTTTAGAGTGACCTTCTTCATAGCATTGCCTGCCCATCTCACCATGCCACTTATTACATAATTATATAGCAGAGCGACTTACTGACTTACTTTGTGAATATAAAAGCTGTGTGTGTGTGTGTGTGTGTGTGTGTGTGTGTGTGTGTGTGTGCGTGCGTGCATGCGTGTGCACGTGTGCGCGCGTGTGTTTTCCTCCACAGCCCCATATTATTATCTTTGTCTGCATGTGCACACTGCGTACGCACATGGTGATGCTGAGAGTGTCAGGGAAGCTGAGAATGCGAAGGCAAGGCGAGCCTTTGTCTGCTGTTGAGAAGCCGACTGGCCGGGGCTCCAGCTGGCTCCATCCCGCTATGGGTGGTGTTTGCATGTGAAAGTCAGCGGGTCCCTTAGCACATGGTGTGTGGGGGGGGGGGCAGTGGAGTGGAAGGCTGCTTGATCAGGTTTAAGGCCTAGACAGCTATCAAATTATTTGTGCTTATATTCTAGAAATTGCTTTTCCAATTAATCAGATATAGGTTGCGTTGTTTAATACTTTGTCGTGTCATACGATAATAATGAAAATAGCCAATTTACAAGCTCACAACGTTACTTCAAATCAAATGTTACACCCCTGATCAGGATGCCCACCACCATCACCTCACCCACCCTGCTTTCCTGTTCTTGCTCAGGGAGGGAGCACATGTGCGTTCTCTTGGTCTCCACCCCACAGTAAAAACAGTTTTATATAATTGCCCAAATGCTTTTTTGGAGGAGAGAGTTTTGCAGGACAGCTTTTGGAAATCAGTTTGAGAGTTATACATTTGGTAGGATAGAATATAGATCCAAATCTTGGCCCTTCTGGGTCTGCAACTCTGAGAGTGTATACAAATGGAAACAAATGGGTCCATTTGGTTCATTTGCACTATTTTAAACACTGCCTAGTGCCTATATTAGCCTACAGTGCATGCTCAGAGAAAGCTTCAACAACAAAAAGCGGGCAAGAAGAAGGGGCGTGTTAGATCACCGACAGGACAGCTTTTCAGGACTCTCTCTTTTACAGCGGCCAGCCAGTGTGTCTGCTAGTGAACGTGCACGTGTGTGCGGTGCGCGTGCGCGGGAGCCGTGAACATGTGTGCGTGTGTGGAGCGTAGAGCAGTGCAGCCACTGCTAGCCAACACACACATCGCACACACACGCGCGCGCACGCGTCACACGCACGCACACACACACACACACACACACACACACACACACACACACACACACACACACACACTTAACATTCGCTCTCACAACATGGCGATGAAGCGCCGAGAGACACGACGGCTCTCCCCCGACTAGAAATCATGCGACTTTTATTGTGATCCAAAAGGCTCGGGGACTCGAACCAAAAGAGAGAGACAACAATAAAAACCAAAAGAGAGAGACAACAATAAAACAGCCAGAATATCCGCATCTTTACGCGCCGGGCGGAGACAATAGCGGGATTCCAACATATACCACGCATGCATGTCGGGCTATAACGGTATTATAGCTGGCTCGGTGTAGACGCACGTTGCTTTTTACTACCCCTCTGGTGTGGAAATCAAAGGGCTTGTGTGTACATGGCGATGGAGAGCACTGCTGTCTGGGGCTTCTGTCTACTTTCACTGGTGATCTTCTGGGCTGATCCGTCCAAGCAAGGTAAAAAACAAAACACACACGCACGCACACACACAGCCACACACTGTTTTTAAGTCGCCTGCAATGATTCCTTGGTAGGCTACTGTATACAACCCAAACACTGGGTCGGGACCCTTTTGTGGGTCGTGGACACGTTTTATGGGTCCCTTCATTTTTGGTTTCCTACATTTATGTTTTTAAATTATTGTTATTTTAAAACATTTCCAAAACATATTCCCCAAAAAAAAAAAATCTAAAATATTCAAGCAAAAAAAAAAAAAAATCTACATTTTTGTTTTAGTAATTTCATGAAGAAATCTAAGAAAAATCAAAGAAATCCCATAAAAATGTGGACACAAATGTTGTAAGAGGTGCATGGTGAAAATAGCCGATCTACTCGTTGTGAGCTTGTTTTCACTGTTTGGATCCCAGGGCAAACGTCACATTTCTTTCTTGGGTCCTGAGCTAAAATGTTTGGGAACCACTGTGGATAGCATACTACGTGCATGTGGGGTTTAGAGACACTTGTTTTTAGCCCTGCCTTACCTTACAGTGCCGATTTACGCTCAGCATGGCTGGCTATACAAGCTGGGATAGCTGCTGGGTAGTTTGTTGCACCTTGCTTGCACCATGCGATATTATAGGACTGGAGTATTTTCAAATGAATCACTTAAATACATCCAGATGCTTCCACAAGCTCACAATGCCTTGCAACGCTACGCGTTGTGAGCTTGTAGATCTGCTATTTTTATTATTGTGCTACTTGTGTCAAATTCTTTCTTTTTATTTTTCACCTGGTGTTTTCACCGGATATTGTAGCACTACAGCAGCACGCCTAATAACTGCACCTTTCATCAACAGAACCCAACGTGATCCATGCAAGCACTTCAAAATAAGTGTTATGATTTTTAACTGTGCTGATTGCTGAATAATCCGGGGACATTGTTTGGTGGTGAAATGAATGGTGAATCTCCGGCCAAGCTGTCTGTACTGGTGGTCAAGGCCCAGTAACACGTTAACCTCATGTAGCCTCTGCTCTGTTGGTCAGATTTAGTGCTTATAGATAGCCTATATTGTTCTCTTTGATCTTCGTATTATTTCTCCAGGCCATGGTCTGTTGGTGAGCCTTTGGCGTGACAAAGTTGCAGCACATTTATCATGCTGCTGGCTGCTGCTGTAGTAGCCTCATGCAACAATGTAGCGATGAGCGGCACATCAATGGTGCCGCCCCGGGGGCTTCAGAAGAGACCGGTGGAGTTTATAGGATCAAACCAGGCAACGGAGCTTATTAATATGTGGGCCTGTCCAGTGGTTCAGCCCTTTTTAATTTCAAGGCGGACCCCCCTGCCTCGCCCCCTGTCCCAGGAGTGCAAAAATGGAACCAAAGTTCGTTCGTATGCTTGTGTGCACTCAGAGTTACAGACCTGTTACCCCTCCTCCTCAACGGAATATTATTATAATAGCCTTGTTGTCAGAATGCAGCTGGGACAGTAGCATCTGGTTTTGAAGAATGATTACTGTAGACAGTACATATCATTCAATTGTGATCAGAATGTAGGCCAGGCCACTTGTGAAGGAGAGCTGTGTCAAACTGTCCAAGCCAAGTGGTTCTCAACCCCCCCCCCCCCACTCAAGGAACCAAATACAAGAACGCTCAGTACAGCAACCTAGTTGTACTTGGACCCAGACAAATCTGGAGATATCTGCACGGTCGGACCCACTAATCCGACTGCAGCAGACTTCGCAACATTCGGCACGGCAACTCGCTTGCTCGGCAGTGCCTCTCGTGGATCAAGTCCGCTTTAGACAGCGCGCCTCCATAGTTTGAACTGTTTATTGTTTAATTTAGTTCCTAACTTAATATAAGGTGCTATAGTCTGTTCCCCAAGCGGGCCGAGTGTTCCGCCTCGCTGGTACCGACTGTTCTCACCAAGAGGGCCGCGTGTACCGAATGTTCAGCAGGGAAAAAGGCTGTGTATACCGAGCGTTCCGGTTGCCAGCTGGAACCCTGATGGGTCCCTGGACCTCACTTTGAGAACCACTGGTCTAAGCAGTGTCAGAGGTTTCTGATGCAGAAGCAAACAGAGTCATTGCCGGGTGCTGGGTGACAACTGAGAAGCAGAGATCTGTGTACAACAAGCGTATCGTCTCAATCAAGGCTGCAGCACGGACCTGTGTCCAGTAGCCTGTATGACCACGAATAGAAGGCAGGGTTATCTCACTCTGAAAGGAGCAGTAAGTGTTTTTATTTTGTTAAGATGAGTGTTAAAGGGCTCTATATTCCCATAGTGTTTATTCAGTAACAGGTGTTTCCCTGTCTCTCCAGCTCTTTGGTAAACAGAAAATGTATGTTCGTGTCCGGGATATGAATTTATCCAATCAAGAGAGAATAGAGGATAAAGGATAGGATAAACATGTGAAACTGGAAGCGATGACACCAAGAAGTGAGCTGACACAATTGGAACTGCAAACTATAAATGCTGCATTTATATAGCACCTCTATCCGCTTACAGGCGCTTTACAGAGGTTGTGCATTACATTCACCCATTCACACACACATTCATACACCGATGGCGGAGGAAACCATGCAAGGCACCAACCTGCTCACCGGGAGCAACTAGGGGTTCAGAGTCTTGCTCAAGGACTCTTCGACACTAACTCTGGGGGAGCCGAATTGGGAACCCTCCGTGTTCTAATGATGATTTCTCTACCCCTGTGCCACTGAGCCAATGAAGCTGATAAATGGGTATTTCTCACCCGATTGGTTGAAATTGGCAGACCACCTGAAAATGTATTTTCTATTCATTAATATGCTACTTAATGGAAGTATCATAGAGTATGAGATAGGGCTGGGCAATTTACCAAAACATATATCAGAACCTATAACTGACTTAATATTGCCATCGAGACGTGTACATACTGTATACAGAAAAAAAAGATAATTGACTAAATCTATTACTCTCGTTAACCACTTAACCCTTACTTCATTGTACAATGGTGGCGTTCAAAAATAGACAATCTCCACGCTCCAATATGTTGCATTGGACACGTGAGCCTGTGAAAAAAACAAGAATTGTTCATTAATCATAATTGTTCACGTCTGGTGATGCTCACAAATGACTTGTGCTATGTGTACATAGAGAGGGTAAAGTGTTAGTTGCGTGTGTGTGTGTGTGTGTGCGCACGTGCGTGTGTACAGTATGTGTGTTTGTGCACTGTATATACACAACCATATTTTGTTCCTAGTTATTCCAGGCTGTTGGGCAGCCCTCTCCATATCCCCCCAGATCCAGCTCTACCTCGGGCAGTGTGTACCTGTACCCACTGTGCAGTCTGGGTATAGGCACAGTAGGGGTGTGTGTGTCTGACTGTGTGTGTGTTTGTGTGTGTGTGTGTGTGTGTGTGTGTGTGTGTGTGTGTGTGTGTGTGTGTGTGTGTGTGTGTGTGTGTGTGTGTGTGTGTGTGTGTGTGCGTGAGTGTGCACACACACACACACACACACACACACACACACACACACACACACACACACGTGTACTTCTATACTTGTGAGGACAACTAGGGCAGTCCCAATTATTACATAATCGTCTAATCACAATTATTTGAGGTAATCGCAATATTTTTGCATAATCGTCATAATCGTTTCCATGTTGAGAAATGTTAATATAGTTTCAAACACTTTCAAAAAGTAGTGGAAATAGCCGACCTACAAGCTCACAACGTGTCGCATCGCGACGCGCTGTGAGCTTGTAGATCGGCTATAAAAAAGTATAAAATTGTCAAATATGTCAGTAATTTCTTAGTATATTTAAGTTATGTGTCATAATTGCCATGTGCAACTTCAAAGCCTACAAGCCAAACAGAAATGTAATTGTCAATGACAAATACATAATTAAATTGTCAATCGCAATTATTTGAGTGACAATTAATCGTCATGTAAAATGTCATAATCGTGACAGCCCTAAGGACAACAGCGTTTTAGAACGGTCATTTTACAAATGCCATTTGCCTGAATCCGAAAATAGCTTGTCATCGGCTATTTCGGGTGCAAGATACCGGTACTCAACAAAGTGTAAATCAAGCATAACCCCAACTCTAACCCCTAAACCTAAACTTATCCTAATCTGAATCTTGTCCTAATTGTGAACCTACTGTAACTCCCCCAAAGACTTGGAAAAGTCTCCTCACAATGTGTAATTCTCGAATTCCACTATACTAAGTGGGGACTTTGGGGGTGGATCTGTGTGTGTGTGTGTGTGTGTGTGTGTGTGTGTGTGTGTGTGTGTGTGTGTGTGTGTGTGTGTGTGTGTGTGTGTGTGTGTGTGTGTGTGTGTGTGCTGGAGTGTGTGTGTGTGTGTGTGTGTGTGTGTGTGTGTGTGTGTGTGTGTGTGTGTGTGTGGGATACTGGGAGTGTTTAACTTGGGAACACCCTATCCATTGATCTATTGCTAGCCTTTTGATTGTCTTACGTAACAGCTCTTATGCCTTAAATTAAAGGCCTGTCCATACTGTCACCGACTTCCCGACGTGCAGCTTTCCGAACTCTAATTCAGGGTAATGCCTTTCAGAAGATGCGAGTGGCGTCATTTTGTAGTTGAACGGGACCTTTCGGACGGAAAGTTCGGTGGTCGGAGACAGTATGGACAGGCCTTTAAGTTTATGGCATAAGAGCTGGTAATTCAGACAATCAAAATAGAGCACTTGTGTTTTTTAAGACAGACATGACTTAAGACTCGAAAATGCTCATAAATAATGTACCACATACAAGCCAAGTGAGTGTGTGTGTGTGTGTGTGTGTGTGTGTGTGTGTGTGTGTGCGTGTGCGTGTGCGTGTGCGTGTGTGTGTGTGTGTGTGTGCGTGCGTGTGTACTTGTATTACTAACTATACTGTTGAGCAGTGCTTCTCAAATTATTTTGGGGGGTCCCCAGATGATTAACTTAAATGTGCAACATTGTTTTCTCAATCAGCAGTAAACAAACCAATGTACAGTTTAAGTGTATAGAGGGTATATCTGCACATTTCTAAAGGGACAATTTAAGGACTTTTTAATACCTCTAAAATGACAAATTAAACATTGGTCAAATTGTCAAATATTAGAGTCAGAACTTGTGAAAATAGCCGATCTACATGCTGCGAGGCGTTGTGAGCATGTACCAGCTATTTTCACAAAAGAAACATGTTATACAAAATGTAACTTTTTGTGATCGTCAGGGTTGGGGGGGTTCTCAGTTAAAATCGGATTATTTTGGCGGTCGCGGCCTGCATGAAACGGTTGAGAACCACTGCTGTTGAGGACCAAATGTCCCCACAAGTATAGTATAAATTGATGAAGACATTTATTGGCAACTTTCCTGCTTCTCACAGGACAAAACCATTGTTTTTTGTTAAAAAGATATTTGTGTAACAGGTAAAGATTCTGTCTGGGGCCGGGGGTTAGGGTTACATTAGGGCATTTAGAGGTTAGGTTTCATTGTTTAACAGCACAATTACCAGTGTATTTTGAATTCATGTCAATTTGTGTTTTCAGATATTTAACCACTTGAACTTAGTAAACTTGACCTTTCACTCTGTACTTAGTCTGCTCTTTTTCCCCAATACGCCAAAAATAGACGATCTACAAGCTCACAACGCCTCGCAGCGCGAGGCCTTGTGAGCTTGTAGATCTGCTATTTTTAGCTAAAGTTCTCAGAATAAGGAGTGGGACACTAGGGTTCAAGTTGTTAATATAAAAAAGGAGAACATTTTTTCTATCACACAAAGATTTGGAGGACCCCCTGTAGTAACTCTGAGGACCCCCTAGTTGAAGACCCCTGTCCTAAACGTTAGATGTCCTCACAAGTATAGTAATACCAGTGTGTGTGTGTGTGTGTGTGTGTGTGTGTGTGTGTGTGTGTGTGTGTGTGTGTGTGTGTGTGTGTGTGTGTGTGTGTGTGTGTCTCAGAAACTAGAGCAGGAATGTTGTGGGTGGTGATGGTTGGTAGGTTATTTGTGGGAAAGTGGGGATGGTGAGCGGGGGCAGGGGGTGATATTAGGACAGGGATGAATTGGCGAGGAGGGGAGCCGGTGCTGGGGAGAATTCGGGGGCAAGGGGGCATCGCTACATCAGATCCACAAACAAAGAGCTTGTTTTTTCCATTCCAAAGATCAAATGAAAATATGTCAACGTCGCTGAGCCCCGTCTCAAACCAAATGAGCGCTATGAAAGGGTGCGAGCGCCACTCTTTTGAACCTATAGAAGCGGGGTCCACCGCGGCCATTAATGGACATGGAAAAAAGCCTGTATCGCAGTCGAGTGGTTCGACAAAGTAGGGTCCTGGGACCCCCGGGGGTCCTTGAAGGGTTTCCAGGGGGTCGCCAACTTTGTAGTATCACAATCAGTTGAATCACTTTTTACGTTGTTTTGTACTTTTACTATATAGCTGTGAACTTGTGTATAATCTTTGAATCTTTGAAAAAGTGTTAACATTTTGGAAAACAAAATTTTACACAAATCTTCTCTGATGGGGAACACAATCAGAGAACACAATATTTTCAGAGGGATGTGTGCGGCCAAATGTATATACCATATACACTATATATTTGATGGTCTGACATTTGACATGAAAATGTTTGAAAACCACATCACTTCTATAACATAAGTGGCCTCATATCCTTATACACTTCACTATAACTGTGATGCCTTTGGTTTGTGCACGTTAAAAACTGATTTAAAATATCAAACTAAAACGTTTTGTGATTTGTGTTGGTACTTGGTAGATTGCTTAAATTGTTGTAAAATTGCCAGTGGGTCTTGTTTCTTCCTTTTTACTGATAGGCTTTAATCATCCAATCCATCAAACCAGAGCTAACAACAACAGCAGGGAAGCTGTTTGGCAGCATTGGCAGAGAAGATTTGGCAAATGTCTCATGGGCGCAACCAAAAATGCTCAGCTGTGCTGCTGCTCATCCCACAAATGTATGTTCCTTACAAATGTGGCACTGTTTAAAAGGGACATAAACAGGCCTTCCAACGGTATAAAAGTTATTGCCAAGAAGCGTTGTTAAAACGCTGACACAATCTACCAAACACCAATTTCCAAACTCTTTGTCGGACGTTCGTGTAGCAGCAGGCCAAACAGGGTGATGACACAAGGCAGCTCCAGTTGTTCCTCTGTCCACTGTAATTGTGACTTTTTGTTAAAGCATCATATCGTCGTTGTCGGGTGTCCAAAATCGTTTGTTTTTTGTATTTATCATTTTAAAAATGATTGAAACTAGTGAAAACAGCCGATCTACAAGCGCACAACGCCTCGCACCGCGAGGCGTTGTGTGCTTGTAGATCAGCTGTTTTCACTACTTCTGTGCGACGGCATTGTATGATGAAGCAGGGCTTTACTTTGCCAAAAAACGTACAAATCTGAAACTTGGAGATACAAGGTTTCTGCCCGACAGTATCGTCTCTGTCCGGTGGAAACCTCTTGTCCAAAACTGTTGCTTTTCAGGATTCAAAAATTAGCGATATCAGATCTATGACTTTTTTCTGTTGATTAATCAATCAATGGGGGTACATTTATTGTAATCAATTATTGTCAACAAATAGAAAAAAATATTATTGAACTCAAGTCTCCATGACGTGATTAATCAATTGAAAAAAAGTAATTTTGGGTGGTGAACTACTTCTTTAACAGGGCGACAGCAACAATGTCGTTGCTGTTGGGCAGAACTTCATAGTTATATGTACTTTTATACATTTACTTTTCACATTTTTCTTTTTCCATAAATTAATTCCCTACTTTGTGGTACAAACCTGTCACACAAAAATGGCCGATCTGCTAGCTCACAACAGTCACATCGGGACGCATTGTGAGCTTGTAAAGTAAACATTTTAATCCGTTTTAAAGTTAAAGAGAGTATTAGTCTGTGTGTTTTATAAATATCGAACCAAGGAAAAGTCATTATTTACAAGAGCTTCTGACTAAATAACGACTGCATTGGATCCTTTGGAACACATTTTTTTCTTTCCCCATTTCGTGAAAATGTTATTAGTACAATTAATCAATATCCCATCTCTATTATAGTATTATCTCCAGTTCTCCTCTTTATTGACACTGGCTGGGACTTAATCTCTTATCTTCTACAGTCAGCAGTGAGATTATGCGGAGAGAGTGGTGTGAAATTAATTTGTTCCGCCGCATACTGGCGGTGACATTTGGATTTCCAATCGAAACGGATATGAGAAGTACAGAACGTCAGCTAATAATTCGTCGTTATATCTGTGTGTGCACATGTTAAAACACGTCAGGGGAAATGCAAATGTCTGTCTCCATATTCCTTATTTTCTTACCAAAATCAACTATGTGTGGTGGTGATCATTTAAAGGTGCAGTCTTTGTTTTTAAATAAGTGTTGAATATTTCTATATTCTGTTAGTTGTCGTTGCTATAGTATAGTGTTTGTTTAGTTAACAGGGATCTCCCTATCTCTCGCAAGCTGTTTAGTAAACAGAAATTGCATTAATTTTTCAATCTATTATGTCAATCAACATGATAAACAAATGAAATTTGCAGTGATGACACAAAGAAGTAAGCAGACAATATTGGAACATTGGCACTATGAAATTGAAATTGATGTACTTTCTCACTTAAGTGGTTAATTAGCCAAGGCTTTTTGTACCATTGCTTCATGTGTCATTGACATACATAGTCCTTGTGAGTAAAACGGCATGCATGATGGCATCAATGTTAATCTCAATCTCATCTGAACATGATTTCATGACTTTATTTCTCTTGACTTTTTCAGCTGTCTATAAGAGTGTGTGAACTGCTGAACTGCTATCCCCTGGGGGTATGGAGTCATCGTTATACTATTCCACTGGTTACGAAAGGTCTTTTCAGCCTGCAAGCTATTTTTCCCATTGAACTCTATGTGGTTGAAATTAGCCTGCAACCCTGTGACTGTAGTGACCCTGTATAACTGGAGGCATGGTTGTGGGAGGGTCATGTTTTTTCGACTGGCAAACAAGTTGAGTTTGTGGACATTGAGGGAAGCGTACACAGAAAAAAGAATGGTTCCAAGAGGCCATATTGTTCCACAAAGAACCGCCACCTACCAAATAACTATTCTGTTTAGTGAACAGCTCTGTCTGTTCCTAAGATGGTTCTAGAGAACTCTTTTTTTTGTCAAAGCCTTTGAGGCAGCTTTAACACCTTAAACCAGGGGTCTTCAACAGGGGGTCTGGGACCCCTAGGGGGTCCTCAGAGTTACTACAGGGGGTCCAAATCTTCCAATCCTTTTTTATATTAACAACTTGAACACTAGTGTCCATATTCTGAGAACTGTGGCCAAAAGATCTACAAGCTCACAACGCCTCGCGCTGTAGATCGGCTATTTTTGGCAAAGAGGTTTGGTGCAGAGGGGAAAGAGAGCAGACTAAGTACAGAGTAAAAGGTCAAGTTTATTAGGTATTGACGGCTCAAGTGGTTAAATATCTGAAAACACAAATTGACATGAACCCAAAATACACTGATGATTGTGCTGTCAAACAATGAAACTATATGGAATCTATGATAAGGTTGTGGAGGTCCCTGCTTCATCTCTCTCTCAACTAAGAGGTCCTTCGCCTGAAAACGTTGAAGACCCCTGCCTTAAACGGTGCCATGGCATTGGTCCAAAATCTCATTGTTCCTACATCCCATTAGTCAGAATCTGGTGACGTTAACCTGGTGAAAAATACTATGCCTAAACCTAACCCTAAAACCTAACCCTAACTAAATTCAGACTAATGAGATGTAGGACTAATGAGATTTCGGACTTATAGGCAGTCCCCGCCTTAAACCTTAAACCTTCCTTTTCTGGGCAAGGTGAACATTCTCCAACATTTGCAGATCATATTTTTGGCAAAAGGAAAAAAGGAGCGGACCAAGTATAGATCCCTGGGAGATACCGTTCGATGACACGGTTCAAGGAAAGAACCCTTAAAATAAATGGTTCTTTCAAAAAACCTTGGTTCTTTCTGGGAAAAAAAATCTTCTATTGCATGGCATCACGCTCTGAAGAACCAGTTTTGGTTCTAGTTGGCACCTTTATTTTGTCTGTGTGTAGCATCAGTCGTTTATTCAACACATTACCGAGTGTACTTAGGCTCAAAGTCCATTCCACAGCACACATATTGAGATGCAAAGTTATGCAAGCGCTTACATTTCTGCTTTGATCAAATACTGGAATAGAGTAGTGATCTTTGGTCTAATATATCATACAGTACATGCATTTTGTATGAACATGAATAAATGTGATGTGCTGTGAGCTCATAGATTCGCAAAAAATACAAATAAAAACAAAAACAATGGAGCTTGTACCTGGTGGTGGAAGAAGTAAAAGTATAATACCACAATATAAAAATACCCATTGGCATCAATATATCCTTTTTTTCCCCCCTACATTTGTCTAACTTTCTTTGAGAAAACAAATTACCTGCTCACAAGGTGCTGTTTTCAAACTGCAGGTTCAGGCCGCTATGCATCTAGAGCAGGGGTCTTCAACAGGGGGTCTGGGACACATAGGGGTTCCTCAGAGTTACTACAGGGGGTCCTCCAAATTTTTGTGTGATAAAAAAAAACTTTTTTCTCCCTTTTTTATATTAACCACTTGAACCCTAACGTCCATATTCTGAGAACTTTAGACAAAAATAGCAGATCTACAAGCTCACTGCTGCGAGGCGTTGAGGCAGAGAGGTTTGGCAAAGAGGTTTGGTGTAGAGGGGAAAAAGAGCACACTAATTACAGAGTGAAAGGTCAAGTTTATTAAGTATTGACGGTTCAAGTGGTTACATATCTGATAACACAAATTGACATGAATCCAAAATACACTGATAATTGTGCTGTCAAACAATGAAACCATATGGAATCTGGGGGTCCCTGCTTCATCTCTCTCTCAGCTAATAAGGGGTCCTTGGCCTGAAAACATTGAAGACCCCTGATCTAGAGTTTGCACCGCCGATCCGTCTCATGATGACACGTTTTGTTTGGGTCTGATGTCATACCGTCACAGTCAGCTTGACGCATGCCATATTTGGGTGTGGCTATAATAAGAACTCTAAATATGGTTATGTCTGAGTCATTGTGAACTCTATATACCATAAGGTTAGGTCTGAGTGTAGGTGGTCCGCCGCCCCGCCCACTCGCTCACCCAGGTTAATATATTTTTTGCGACCGTCAGGTCGCAGTTTAGTATCAAAACCTCCACCGGCCGTCCGTCCGTCCGTCCGTCCGTCGGTCACACGTCACACCTTTGCCCTGCTCATATCTCCGAATCAGTATGACATCACACTGCTTGGTGTGTGCCGTCAGGGTCATTTGTGTACGGTGTGATGTCATACTGATGTCAGCAGTGTGATGTCATACTGATGTCAGCAGCTATGTCTCTATATATGGAGTTATATGTTGTTCGTGTCCACTCCAAATATGGGGCTTGTGAGGTCAGACTTAGTGAGATTCGTCGGTTATCTCCATATATGGAGGGAGAACCAGCTTATGAGCCGATGAGTTGTGTCAGAGTCGAGATCCTGCTTGCATCTAATCTGTCGGTAGATAATGCCGGTCTTATATAAGGGTAATTTGTGTACGGTGTGATGTCATACTGATGTCAGCAGTGTGATGTCATACTGATGTCAGCAGCTATGTCTCTATATATGGAGTTATATGTTGTTCGTGTCCAAATATGGGGCTTGTGAGGTCAGACTTAGTGAGATTCGTCGGTTATCTCCATATATGGAGTGATGTGTTGGTTATCTCCATATCTGGTTATAAGCCTAATCGAAATCAACTAGTACCGGTAACTAAAGCTGTCAAATAATTGTAGTGGAGTAGAGTATTTGTCTCGGCGATGTAGTGGAGTATAATTATAAAGTATCAAAAATAGTACACTCAAGTTAAGTAAAAGTACCTACACATTTTTGTTCTTGAGCAAATACCACTGCTCAAGTGTTTCCCTCTTTGCCAGAGTGGTATTGGTAGTAAGTCGGCGCATACAGTATAAATGCATGAAGGCGTTATGAATGCAAAGAGTACAGCCTGTAGCATTTATAGGTCAGCTGGATGGCAGTTTTCATTTCTATGTCTGTGTTGGCAGGAGGTACTCTTTTGATGATGGAGGAATCCGGAGTATAGCAAGTCTCCAGGAGCCTCTAGCCAGCTTCATCAGACAAAATAGACTTGCAATTTCCTGTCGTTTTGCCACTCAGAGAGGTTGAGTTTTGTCCACACGCCCATCCTGGCAGAGCTGTTTGTCTGTGACGGCAGCCTTTACATGTGCCAAGCACTTTTGATGAGTGCGTTTTGACATCACAGATGGCCCTGGCCTTGCTACCCTGTTAAACTCAATCTTATCATTCTCCAGTTGACCTACCTGTGATCTCTTCGCAGAAGTAAAAAAAAAAAAGAAGAAAAAGCATTGCTGTCCGGCAGAAACCTCTTATCTCCATATTCTTCTCGATATAACTTTTTATGTTTTTTTTTAGTTTCAGGTCCGCAAACTTTAGTTTAAACGTGGCGTGAAGCGACATGTTTTGAGCTTGTAGATCTGCTACTTTTGCCATTTTTGAATTTTAATCCTGAAAAGTAACAGTTTTGTACATCTGTCTGTCGGGAGGTTTCCACCCGACAGACAGAGATACTTGAATTGAGTTTCTTTTTCTTAATTAAGGCACCAAGTACACATCCCAATCAATGAAGTATATAGGGTCTTTAACACAACCTCTAGTAGGGCAACAACTTTGCGTTAGAAAAATCTTGAAGCAGGTACCTACTGTACAATGGATCTGCTAATGTGGTGCAGTCCTGAACCTTGTAGGCTATTCTGGATGTCGTTTTTGTCAGAAGAAAAGAGCAGAAAGCACATTTCTGCTTTTCTGGACCCAGGTCTGCCATTATTGTCTCCGCCAGGCCGAAAGGCATGCTGCCCAAGACTATGATTTTTCCCCTGTCCGTCCGGCCGCATGTCTGCGTGCGTACGAGTCCTTCCGTCTGTTTGTGGACAGCTAATCTCCGGCACCGTTGGCACGATGGCAGCGAAACCATCCACAAACACCCCCTGGGTGCCAGAGCAGAACCTCTGCCCCCAATTTTTCACATGGGCCACTTACAGCGCCACCAGGGGGCGGGTTTGTGCAAAACACATTTTTGAACACTACTACTACAGATTTTGTCCAAAAATCACACAAATCGGTAGACAGTATCTCTATAGTCATTAAACGAAACGGGTCTGTCAGATGTTTCATATTCCATCCTGATTGGCTAAGATTAGTTTCCAAAGTGCTCCCTTTTGAACAAAATGCCTCAAATCATTTAACACAGAGTGTGACTTCCGTGAAATTTTGCACGCACATTCCCACTAAGCCGAGGAAGAAATGCTGCTTGATTCTTTTCTAATCAGCCTCATGGTGGCGCTATAATAGGCCGATTCGTGTTTTTACCTATAACTCAACCGATCAGTATAAAATGTTGTATGCACACTCCCTAGAGGCCAAGGAAATACCAACATCTGACTTTTAGAGCGCTACCAGGAGGCCGACTTATGTAAAACACATTTTGGGATATTACTCCTTCAGATTTCATCCAAAAATCACACAAATCAGTACAGTCATGTGATCAAGACCTATCTCCGATATTTCATATTCCATCCTGATTGGCTTCCAAAGTTGGCAGGATTGGTCAGTTTTGTACAAAATGCCTCAAATCATGAATGCAGCTTGCTATTTCCGTAAAACGTTGCATGCAGATTTCCACTAGTATAGGTCAAAAAACAAATTCCACCCTTTTCACATTCGCCTGTTATTATAGCGCCACCAGCAGGTAGACTTTAGAAAAACACATTTTTGGAACAAAATCATGCATGCAGCGTCCGATTGCCGTGAAAGGCTGAATAAGACACGGCACCCTTTTCACATTTACCTATTATAGCGCAACCAGGAGGTTACAATAACATTCTTGACCTGGCGGAGACCTGCGCTCAGAAGATCACTGCTTCTAGTTTAGTTTTGGTTTCACTTTCATGCATTAATGGTGCAGGAATAAGTGTTAAATAGCTCTATATTCTGATAGAGTGTTTGCTCAGTCACTGGGTCCCTATCTCTCCAGCTCTTTAGTAAACAGAAAGGTTAGGGATACCAGTTGTATCCAGTCAGGAGAGAGAACTCAAGTGAACAAGTGAAACAGGGAATGATGACACGCACGCACGCACGCACGCACGCACACACACACACACACACACACGCACAGAGCAGACATAATTGGAACTGTAGTGCTATATAAATTGAAGCTGATTATGGGTACTCTCTCGTGAAAATGTATTGTCTGTTTATTAAATAGCTGGAGAGACGAGGAGACCCATGTTACTGAACAAACACTTTATAGCAATGATTAGCAGTATAATAAAACAAACAAATCAACAAACAAACAAATCACTCACACTACCTCTAACTATCAACTGTATATCGTCACTGTCGGGCAGAAACCTTGTATCTCCACGTTTCGTAAAGTAAAGCCCTGCTTCCTCATACAAGGCTGTCGCACAAAAGTAGTGAAAACAGCAGATCTACAAGCACACACCGCCTCGCACTTTAGTTCATTTTTTAAATGATAAATACAAAATGAACGCTTTTGGACATACAAGGTTTCCACCCGACAATGACGATATATTCATATTGTACATGTCTGATGAGGTCTGATGTTTATTACGTACAGGGAAAGTTGACTAAATTGACCGTTTGCACTTTATATACATTTACTTTGTTTGGTATTCCAGCATTCCAATTAAAGATCACAATGATGTATTTCTAATATTGTCATGGTGCAAAAACAAATAAAAAAAGACGTTAGTTGCCTTTCATCTCACAGAGTCACACAGCCCTCCTCGCCCTGACAGTGCTCTTTTAAACTGGATTCTCTCTAATTGCAATCCCTATTCGTATAATGACTTTCTCAGTAAATACAATGTTTATGCAAATCTTATTCCGTAAATTACTTTGCTCTCGGCTTAAGACATTAGAATTGTGTGACATTTGCATCTACCAAGAACATGTTTGTATTGTAATATTTCTAAATGACTTGTTTCCTTCCCGTGAACATAATATCATCACTGTTGGGTGGAAACCTCACCCAACAATATGCTTTGATACCTTGAGACTAGGGCTGTAACCATCAATTATGTTATTGATAGTTCTGTCGTCTAATGGAATACTCGACAAACACGTAAAAATCTAATCTAAGCAAATTGATTTACCACTTAAAGCTATACTCTGGAAGTTGCTCAACTACTGGTCAGTAGCGGTATTGCTTTTTTCGGCCGTTTTTCGCCCGGGGTCTCCGCGGACCACCGACGCGATGACGAGACGCATCCGTAGAGGGGTCTTGCGTCCTTCTGCGACCAGTAACAGGGGAGTAACAGGCTAGACTCCTACACTAGCGTAAACACTGTTGCTGAGGCAAGCTACTTCCTGAAAAGACGGCAAGACGCGCTGTGATTGGCCGGTAGTGTATGATTCGCGCTGTGATTGGCCGGTAGTGTATGATCTGGAGACTCAGACAACGTATACAGAAAGATGCAGATGACGTAATTTTGCCGCGAAATCCGGTCCCTGGCCAGGATCATAGAAAACATATTTACAGAAGGCTTTCGGGGCTGAAATTCATGCAGTGGGTATACTAAAACTTTAGCGATTTAATAGTTAGGACAATTTTAAGATTTGTTTTATTTTAAAAGTTACAGATTATAGCTTTAACCGTTATTTTGTACTTCTTTGCACAACAGTGTCATGCAAAAGTAGTGGAAATATCAGAATTAAACGCTCACAACGTGAGCATAATGATATCACCTTTCTTTTAACATTTTCGCTGATAACGACATGCCCAAAATAGGGATTGATAATGTATCAATAATTGTATTACAATTATCAGTTTTCTTTCATAATAGATAAGATGAATTCAATGTGCCATTACACTCCTACTTGAGACTTGATGCCAGACTACCAGAGGTTGTTTTTCAGGCAGTGTCAGTGGAGGGGAACCGCTCATTATGGGTAACAAATAAAGCGTGGGTGTGTATGTGTACACACATCTGTTGGCTTGTGTACATACATGCACCCCATGTGTGCGTGTGTGTGTGAGCATGAGGGTGTCAGCTCAGATTTAGGAGTGCATCTTGATCCTCTGCCAGAGGGTCTATGCTAAATTAGGATGTGTATTTTCTTAAAGAGGTCCCAGGCTGAATGTGAGACTGGTATCTTTGTCCAGTGGATATGCTGATTTGTGTGAGGCGCACTCACTGCGTGTGCCTATAATCCACCGGTATTGGGAAAAAGTACTGTGATTTTTTTTTTGCTTGTTTGTTTGTTTTTACTGAAGTGTAGAAAGAGCAATACCATAATATAGAAATACTTTGTTACTTTGGTAAGTCCTGTATTCAAAACCTTAACCCAGGGGTCCTCAGAGTTACTACAGGGGAGGCTGCCAAATCTTTGTGTGATGTTTTTTTACATTAACTAATTGAACCCAAGCATCCCTATTCTGAGTGGAACATTAGCCAAAAATAGCAGATCTACAAGCTCACAACGGCACGCGCTGCGAGGCGTTGTGAGCTTGTAGATCGGCTATTTCTGGCAAAGAGGTTTGGTGTAGAGGGAAAAGAAGAGTAGACCAAGTAGGTATTGACGGTTCAATAAACAAGCTAACAGTTGTGAGCTGTGATCTTGTAGATTTCGTATAGGCTAAAATGGGGCTTACAAGGTTAATAGAGTATGTTTTGTAATATTAATTAAAATATACAAACTAACTTTTAAACTACATTTTTCAAATAATTGTAGTTGAGTAAAATGTACAATATTTGCCTCTGATATGCGGTGTAATTAAGTAAGTATAACTAAGTATAATATTGTAAAGAATTAAATGAACAAATCTAAAGTAAAAGTACAGTACCTCAAAGTACTTTCTCAAAGTACTTTGAGTAAATGTAGTTACTTTCCACCACTGCTGGTTTCTTTGTCCGGTGGATATGCTGATTTTGTGTGGCTCGCTCAC